>NC_057862.1:658351877-658663127 GCF_019393635.1 Dromiciops gliroides | reverse complement strand
ATAGTCTCCTCCTTTTCTCAGTCCAACTCCTTGAAAAAGTTGTCCAAAGTCACCAATGATGGCCAGATTGACGAATATGATGGCCTTTTTTCAATCCTCATTCTTCCTGATCTCTTCGGTAGTGCTTAGAAGCAATAGTGACACTAAAACTTCTTCTGAAGGGAAAAAGTCAGCTCTGTGCTTTAGGAATCTCAATTTGGCAGCTGCGTGGAATATAGTTTAGAGAATGGGAGAGCCTAGATGCAGGGAGACAATTAGATGAGCTATTGCAACAGTACAAATGAGAGGAGAACTAAGGTGGTAGCCAGGTGTGACATGTAAAATTTAATAAGGTCACCTTATTCCTGTCCCTTTGTGTAGGGAAAATTAGCTAGGGTTTCTAATATATTTGTTACTTATAAATTAGAAGCTTTAGCACCAGTTTGGGGGCATTAGTCATTTATTAAAGCATACCAAGTATTAATAAAAAGAGAACGCTTGGTTCAGAAAGTTAAGAAAAGGCCTATCCAGCCTAGAGTTCCAGCCTGGCCTGGTTCTTCCTCAAGTCCTCCTCCACGAGCCTGTTTGCTGGAGCAACTGCCAGTGGAAGCTTCTTCTGGGCTGGAGAAGAGGCAGGCCTTACACACTGCTTCAAGCTAATTGGCCAGCATCACCCAAATCCATTGGGATCTTAGTTCAATTCAATTCAATAAACATTAAGCGCCTAACATGTTCCAGACACCCTGCTAAGTTCTGGAGATACAAAAAGAGGCAAAAGAAAGTCCCTGCCTCCGAGGACTTATCTAGGGAGGTGTTCTGGAACTTAATTTTTTTTCTGATAACTATTTCAGTACAAATGGTTTCCTTTGTATTTTATTTAATGCATTTAAAACCATCATTCTTAGAAGGGGCCTAGGCTTCAATAGATTGCCAAAAAGAGGCCCTTGATACCAAAAAAAAAAAAAAGTTAACTCTGATGTAATGAAACTTTTTACAGATAAGGAAACTGAGGCTGCAGGCTTACTCAGTTCTGGGGCAAAGGGAATGTGATTAAAATCTGCTCAATGGATTCCGGGGGCGGGGAAGGGGAAGGGGGAGTCGGAGACCCTGATTGACAAGCAATCCCTCCTGGGGGCCTGCAAGAGACTAAAAGACCTCTGGGTACCTACTGCCTAAGCACTTGTGAATCCTGGGCATCTTGGCACGACTGCCTTCCCCTCCGCTGGCACCGCTCTCCAAGGCGTCTGCCAAGAGGTGAGGGCCGGGCAGGCCAGGGAGGAGTCGGGGAGCTGGGCGGGGAGCGGGGCGGGGTGGAGAGACTCTCGGGCCAGGGCGCAGGCGCCGGCAGCCGCACAGCGTCCCGTCTCCACGGCAACGCAGCGCGCGCGTCGCAGCCCAGTGACGCCTCCCGCAGCCTTGGCAACGGCGTTCTGCTGCAGCGCGCGAAGTGCAAGGCTGCAGCTCCCGAGGCTGCAGAAGGAGAAGGAGCAGGACGGCGAGGAGCGGCAGCGAGATGGCGAGCGGCGAGGAGGAGACGGATAGCGTGCCCACCTCCGAGTCCCAGTACGGGGAGGAAGTCGAGCTGCCCATAATCCAGCTCTGCGGCCTGGTGGAGGAGCTCAGGTACCGCCCCTCCGCCCGGCCGCCCCCACCCCTCCCGCCTCGAGATCCCTACACGCGGGGACCCTGGGCCAAAGCTCCAGGCGGCTTCCTCGTGGTGGAGCGAGCGCCCCTCGGGCCGTCAGGCTCCTCCTCTACCCAAAGGAAGAGTGTGTGTGTGTGTGTGTGTGTGTGTGTGTGTGTGTGTAGGCTCTTGGGTCGTCAGATTCCTCTTCTGCCTAAATGCACAGATGTCCCCAGAGGACCTGGGTTTGAATCTCAGACCTTGGATGTCACCTCCCATTTCTGCACCCTGGTTACCCCCACTGTAAAATGAAGAAGCTTGGACAAGACCAGGAGTCCATAACTATTTTATGGCCAGGACCCCTTTGGGAGACTAGTGAAGGTTATACACCCCTTCTCAGAATCATGTTTTTAATGCATGGGAAAGGAAGGAAAGCAAACGTAATAAGCATTTATATGGCACCTACTGTGTACCGGGAGCTTTCTGAATATTCTCTTTTGATCCTTGCAGTAACCTTACTAATGGGGGTGCTGTCATTACCTTCATTTTACAGTTGAGGAAACTGAGGCAGACAGATTAAGTGACTTGCCCAGGGTCAGTCACACAACCAGTAGGTGTCCGAACTCGGGGTCTCCCAGACTCTAGGCCCAGCATTCTATCCACCGAGCCACTGGCTGCCTAGATATATAAAATACATAGGATTATAGAGGGAAACAATGATAAGGAAGTAGTTATCAAAACACATATATTTACATTTGTCCCTATTCATTCACCCACATATCCATCTATCCATCTATAACAACCTCACAGACCCTACCTTAAGATTCTCTGGACCCCGGGGCATCTCCAAGGCCTCTTTCCAGCTCAAGATTCTCTGGTCCTGTCCAGCCTCTGCTTGAACCCCAGGACATTGATGCTGAAAAGGAAGCGGTCGACCAGTGCAGCCCCTCTCATTTGATGAGGCAACCGAGATGTAGCCAGATGACGTGATTGGCCCCCAGTACCCACTGCAGCTTGGCAGTAGAGCGGGGGCTCCAGTCTCATCATGAGAATTAGGAGGGAGCCCCTGATCTGCTTGACCCCACAGGGCAAGAACAGGAGATAGAAGTGGGTCGGGTGCAAGGGCTCCAGCCCAGGACTGGCACAGGAAAGCACTTGTTCTGACCTCAGCAGACCTAGCAGGGCAGTGGGTAGACTTTGTGCAGGGGCAGCTTCAGACTGTGTCAGTTAGAAATGTCCTCAAGTGGACTCGGCTCCTTTAGGATTTGTGGGTTCCCTCCCACTAGCAATGCCAGGGATCTTGTAGAAGGGATTGTTCAATGGTTCCCCACCGAGGCTCTACCTGTTCATGGCCCCATTCCATCCCCTCTTCTCTATCAGCCCCACTCTCTCACTTATTCTCAGTCTCCCCCTCTCTACTGGCTCTTTCCCTCCTGCCTACAAACATTCCTGTGTCTCCTCACCCTGAAAAAACTTGCTTGATCCTTCCATCCCTGCTGACTGTTGTCCTAAACCCCTCCTGCCTCTTGTGGCTAAACACCTTGAGAAAGCTGTTTGCAATCGCCGCCTCATTTCATCTCACTCCCTTCTTAACGCCTTACAGTCTGGCTTCTGCCTTTGTTCTCGTTGTGGCCTTTTCTCATTGCTCACTGTCCCTGCCCTCTCTGCAGTCTCTGACACTTGGTCACCCTCTCCTCAATACTCTTCTTCTCCCTTCTCTCTCTGTCTCTCTCTCTCCTCTGTGTCTCTGTCTTTGTCCCTTTCTCTGTCTCTCTCTGTCTCTGTCCCTTTCTCTGTTTCTGTCTCTGTCTCTTTCTCTGTCTCTGTTTCTCTCTGTCTTTGTCCCTTTCTCTGTCTCTGTCTCTCTCTGTCTTTGTCCCTTTCTCTGTCTCTCTCTGTCTCTGTGTCTTTGTCTCTGTCTCTGTCTCTCTGTCTCTCGCTCTCACTCTCTTACTCTGTCTCGCTCATGCACTCTCCAAGTTCTCCCCCTACCTCTCTGACCACTCCTTCTCAGTCTCCTTTGCTGGATCCTCCTCCAGATCCCACCCTCTAACTGTGGGTGTCCTTCAGGGCTCTGTCCCGAGCCCTCTTCTCTCCTACACGGCTTCCCTTGGGGATCTCCTTAGCTCCCATGGATGTAATTCCCACCTCTGTGCTGGTGATTCCCAGCTCTCCCTGCCCCACTCCACCCTCTCTGCTGACTTCCAACCTCACATCTCCAGCTGCCTTTCAGACATCCCAAAGTGGGTGTCCAGCGGACATCTTCACCTCAACATGTTCCACCTAATCCATCCCCTCCTAGCTTCCCTGTTACTGTAGAGGGCAACTCTATCCTTCCAATCCCCTGGGTCCACAACCTGGGGCTCGTCCTCCCTATCTCTCACCCCCGTATCCAAGCTGCAGCTGAGGCCTCTCCGTTCCACCTTTGCAACATCTCTCCTCCGACGCTGCCCCCACCCTGGTGCAGACCCTCACCGCCTCACCCCTAGATGACTGTGATAGCTGCTGGGGTGTCTGTCTGCCTCAAGTCTCTCCCCACTCCGTACCACCTTCCCTTCAGCCACCAAATGACTAAAGTGCAGACCTGCCTAGGTCACCCCCTACTCAATACCCAATGCTCTGGCATTCAGAGCCCTTCGTAACCTCGCCCCCCACGTATCTTCCCAGTGTTCTTACCCCTTACCCCCAATGTACTCTTTAATCTAGAGACTGGCCTCCTGGATACCACGAGAACAAGCCCCTCCATCTCTGAGCTCAGGGCGTTCTCTCTAGTCGTCCTGGAATGGTCTCCCTCCTGGGCTCATCTTGTACTGGAAGCCTTCCCTCTCTCTTTTTTTTTTTTTTAGTGAGGCAATTGGAGTTAAGTGACTTGCCCAGGGTCACACAGCTAGTAAGTGTTAAGTGTCTGAGGCTGGATTTGAACTCAGGTACTCCTGACTCCAGGGCCGGTGTTCTATCCACTGCACCACCTAGCTGCCCCATGCCTTCCCTCTCTTAATTATTTCCTCGTTTGTACATGTTTGCTTGTTGTCTCTCCCATTAGATTGTAAGCTCCGTGAGGGCAGGGAATTGTCTTTTGTCTCTTTTTTTGTGTCCCCAGCACTTAGCACAGTGCCTGGTACATAAGGGGCACTTAATACATGTTGATAGATTGATTGAGGTGGGATACCCCACCACACACACATCCTGGGTGGGAGATGAGGCTGCACAGAGGCTGAGCCAGAGCCCTTTTTCCTTCTCCTTTAACGTGTAAAGTTTGCCAGAACCAAGATGGAAGGTGTGTGCACGAGCGTGTGTGTGTGTGTGTGTGTGTGTGTGTGTGTGTGTGTGTGTGTGCGCGCTCATGCAGCAGGATTGATTGAGATACCTATAAATGATCCCAGATCCCAGTGCTGCCATCCTCTACAATCCCACCCTCTCACCTCTTTATATTCTCTACAGGAGAAGTTATTCCTGTTGGGTCAGATCCTGTTCTAAAATATCTGTTATCCGTAAACTGATGTGGCTACACCAGCATTTCCCAAATTAGTTTAGCCATGGATTAATGATGATGATAATAGGTACCATTAATATAGCACCTACTCTGTGCCAGGCACAGTGCTAAATGCTCTACGCGTATTAGCTCTTTTGATCCTCTCAACAACCCGTGACATAGATGCTGTTGTCCCCACTCTGCAGTTGGAGAAACTGAAGCAGACAGCAGCGAAGTGACTTGCCCAGGGTCACACAGCTTGTAAGTGTCTATGAAGGCATTTGAACTCAGACCTTCCTGACTCTAGGCCCAGTGTTGACCACTAGGATATCCCCTGCTTGGCACTTGACAAATCGACAGGACTCAAAGCCAAAGGGCAAAGACTGAAGCTATAGACTAGCCCATTGGGTCAGAGAAAACTTATAACAAAAAAGAGGCAGTTCAGCCTGACTTTTGGTCCATCCATTGCTGCCCATGTAGACATCCTATGCCAGCATCCAAATTCTCATACATTTTCCCAGGTCATGGGAGGCATTTGGGAAATGCTTGTTTCCACACTTATTTCCCAGTGACATCTGCTCCTCTATGAGGTGGGCAGAGTGGACATTCTCAGGACCATTTAACCCAGGAAGAAATTCAGAGCTAGAGAGGGGAAGGGGCCGGTCCAGGGTTCCCAGAAGGGGCTGCAGGACCCGGCAGGGGAGCTGGGTTTCCTGTTGAGGTAAGGTAGGCCACGATGCCTCCTGGGGCCTTTTTCCCAGCCCTACTGCCCCTCACTGTGGTGCCATCACACCTCCCCGGGCCAGGTGGTCATGCTCCCAGGAGAGGGGCTCATCCCATCCCCTGCTGCCCATCACTCGGCCTCCCTGGGCCTGAGCAGGACCTGGATCTGCATGTTGCTTCAGGAGAGAGGGCTAAGTGACTCAAGCTTAAGAAGCTTGCCCTTCGATGGCAAAGGTCGGAACAGTGAGTGGAAGGTGCAGAGAGGGGCATTCTCCTTCAGTGTAAGGGATAGCTCAGAGCCCTGGGGACATGCCCTCAAGACCTTTCAGCATTCTTCTTCTTTTTTTTTTGGTGAGGCAATTGGGGTTAAGTGACTTGCCCAGGGCCACACAGCTAGTAAGTGTCAAGTGTCTGAGAGCGGATTTGAACTCAGGTCCTCCTGACTCCAGGGCTGGTGCTCTATCCACTGCGCCACCTAGCTGCCCCATTCAGATCCTTTAAAAAGTCTGTTATTGTTGTTAGTGTAAGAAATGATTGTTTACCTAAGAAGTTGTCTATTCTCCGAATAGCAAGTCCAGGGTCAAGGTCACAAGTCCATTTGGAGCCTGGATTTCTGGCCCTCTCTGTTTTACACAACCACTTCAGTACGGGAAGTGCTTGCTTGTCTCATGTAACCGATGCAAAGAAACGTTTTTAGAAAATAAGCCAGCTTTTCTAAAATGGTTCAGCATGCAGTCACTTTAGTAACTGGATCGGGGAGTATATAGGCAGGAGGGGCAAGATCTCTGAGGTCAAATGTGCAGTGATATCTTCAATTCATAATAATAAAATCAATACCACCAAGACTTTTGTGCTTTAATCTGTAAGTACTTGAGTATTTCTTGAATTGGTATCTGTGCTGGGAATGCAGCCTTATGAGAAACTCCTCATGGCCTGTACTCCAGGTGTGGCTCAAACTACTGGCTTTGAAGTCGCAGGACCCAAGCTAGAAGGACATTTGTAGGTCACCTGCAGGGAGACCTTATGCCAGTCCCCTGACTTCAAAGCCTCACTTTCCTCATCTGTTCTTGAGGATCAGGGTTGGAGTGTGTGGCTTCCATATTTCCTTCCTTCCGTTTCTATGACATGACAAACCTGTGACATGTCTAATTGTGTCTAAAGTTGGAGTGCTGTGTTTTCAGATGAAGAAGCTAAATGAAAATGTGAGGAATCCTATGTGTTGTTCTTTGACCTTGATATCATTCACCAGATATTTATATGCATGGCATTGTGCCAAGCAACGTGGAAGATATAAAAATGAATCAAGAATGGTTCCTGACTTCAGGGAACTTAGAATGGCAGGAAGGGCAGAGGGGCAAAGGAACTTACACACACATAGAAATTACTAACACAAGGCAGAATGGGATGGGCCCCAAGGATGATCCTGCCTCCCATTAAGAGGATGCTCAAAGGTTTACCCTGTGCTTTCCTCACCATCCTTTTGAGGCAGGTAGTACGAGCAATAGCCCATTTTACGTTTAAGGGAACCAAAGGGTTCAGTGGGGTAGACAATACAAGGATTGATGCTCCTGTTTTTTAAATTTTTAATTTTTGGTTTGGGAGAAAGATAGTAAGTTTATTTTTTATTTTTTAAAGTAATAAACATTTTTGTTTATAGTCTTGAGTTCTATTTCTTCCTTTTTTTTTTTTTTAGTGAGGCAATTGGGGTTAAGTGACTTGCCCAGGGTCACACAGCTAGTAAGTATTAAGTGTCTGAGGCCGGATTTGAACTCAGGTCCTCCTGACTCCAGGGCCGATGCTCTATCCACTGTACCACCTAGCTGCTCCCATTTGAGTTCTATTTCTTATAACAATCATATTCCATCACCATCATATACCACACCTTGTTTAGCCATTCCTCAATTGATGGGTCGATGCCCCTATTTTATAGACTCCAGGGGTTAAGTGATCTGCCCGGGGTCATGCGCCACTGCTGGGGCTGGGACTCAAACCCATGTCTGGTTCTGGGTCCAAAACTCCCCCTTGTCTCTAATCCAAATTATGAGACGTCATAAGACAATCCTAAGAGACTTAAGTCATAAAAGAAGCAATATGTAGTGGTATAATTTAATAAGGGTTGAAGAGATTTGGATTGTGGGCCCTGTTCTCTCACTTAATGCCTTTTAGATAATGGGACTTCAGCTGGACAAGTCACTTATCCTCCCTGAGTTTCCCATTCCTCATCTGTAAAATGGGACAATAGTTTCCCAACAGAGTCGTGCTAATCAAATGTAATAATGTATGTGAAACTACCTTGAAACTGTGAGAATGCTATGAACAATGCAACTTGTGATTGATTAAAAGAATGGTAGAAAGGACTGCAGGAGGGCAGAGGAGGGAGAGCTGACTTCTGGAAGCAGAGACCATGAAAAGCTGCTGGAATTTGGGAAGTTCAAAGGGTACAGGCTCCTCCCAGACTCCTCATAGAGCAATAGTAATCAACAAGAAGGAAAATGGCTGAAAATCCACATGAGCAAATGAAAATCAGCCAAGATTGGAAATAAAGTGAAGGATGAGAGGCTGTCACTGTCAGAAATGTGACCGACAAGTGAAGCAACATGACAGAAGCAGCCACAGGTGTCTTGAAATGAAACAGTGACTCTCATATACCCCTGTGACTTCTTGGTGATGCAGATTGCAGACCATTCGTGCCTTTTCATCTGGGGTGGTTCTCAGTTGACATATGTCCTTGTGTGCATCATGCACAAAGGGCTTGTCCAGCATTCTGTAGGACTTTGATGCCTCCTTTTAATGCAGAGGTGACCCTGGGT
Source organism: Dromiciops gliroides (assembly GCF_019393635.1). Classification (NCBI taxonomy): domain Eukaryota; kingdom Metazoa; phylum Chordata; class Mammalia; order Microbiotheria; family Microbiotheriidae; genus Dromiciops; species Dromiciops gliroides. Next base: position 658,654,519 of record NC_057862.1, on the reverse strand, counting down.
TCTTGAAAGCTCTGCCAACAGCACAAGCTCCATTAGGTTCTACCATATTGGAAAGGTTTCAAGGACCAGCCAAGTTACCTATGGAGAGATTCTTTGCCAAGAATTTGGCCATTTGCTGATTAATTTTTTGGTCGTGGCAAAGTGACACATCAAAAAAAATTAACTAAGACAACACTGGTAAGGAAAAATCAGAAGCACAAATAAAAGAAGAAAGTAAAAAATTATAAAAGGAATGGCAATAAGGAAAAAATAAGTTATATCGAAGGAAATTGTTTTAGAAAAAAACAAATTCTAGAGTCAACAAAAATAGGCAACAATCTATATAAAGAAAGAAACCACAGCTTCCCCAAAGGGGAGAAATGCAAGACTTAAATCTCTCAAACACATTATAATTAAAAGTCAACATTCTCATTGCCAACTTCAAGAAGAAAGAATAAATAAGCCAAGGAACATCAATCAGAGATTACAGTGATGATGAAACAATTTGAGCCAGAATAAAACAAAATGTAGAAGAAGCATAGACTGTAAATTTATCTACCCAGCAAGATTTAGTATCTTGCCTTGACAAGCCTCAGCACTAAATTGCTCCCATTACTTGCTGCCTTTGCTTTTTGTTGTTGTTGTTGTTGGGGTTTTTTTTGTTTGTTTCGTTGTTGTTGTTTTCAGGGCAATGAGGGTTAAGTGACTTGCCCAGGGTCACAGAGCTGGTAAATATCAAGTATCTGAGTCTGGATTTGAACTCAGGTCCTCCTGAATCCAAGGCCAGTGCTGTATCCACTGTGCCACCTAGCTGCCCCTGCCTTTGCTTTTTTACACACATGCTAATGCATGAAGCCAAAGAAAAGCATGAAACCTGTGTTGACTGGGTCCACTATCAATTTATGTTAGATAATCTCAACCAGGTCCTCACTGCAGCAAGGCAATCCTTCCATACCCTCCTAGTGACTCACTATCCCAGTCACCAGTGTTTTCTTCCAAACTTTTTCAAACTTCATGGCTCTTCTCTTTCTCACCAGCTGAAAACCCTTGCCTCATATATTTCACTGAAAAAAAATAAGGCTATTCACCGAGAGCTCCCTCTTCTCCCCTCCTGCTTATCTCACGTCACATTTCCTCACATGAAGAGGGGGGCCCTTCCCCTTGCCAAGGCAGAACACCTCTATGTACACAAGTGACCCCATTTCATCCCATCTTCTCCCTATCATCCTCACTCTCATTTCTCTCTCTCTCTTTTTTTTTTGTTTGTGGGGCAGTGGGGGTTAAGTGACTTGCCCAGGGTCACACAGCTAGTAAGTGTCAAGTGTCTGAGGCTGGATTTGAACTCAGGTACTCTTGAATCCAGGGCTGGTGCTTTATCCACTGCGCCACCTAGCTGCCCCTCATCTCATTTATCTTTAATCTCTTCCTATCTGCTGGCTGCTTCCCTGTGGACAAACAAAAACAGACTAAGGAATTTTAACTAGGTATCCAAATTCCTAAGTTACAGGTCTGACCCTGTCACCTCCCTGTTCAAGAAGCTTCAGTTTCTCCCTATGGCCTCTAGAATTAAAAAAAAAAAACACCACAATAATCTGTCTGGTTGACATTTAAAACCTTTACACTCTGACTCCAACCAGCCAACTCCTTTCTAGGATGATTTCATATCAGTTCCCCCTTATTTAGTCCACATTGCAGCCTGATCGGCTGATTTGCTATTCTCTCATACACCATCCCATCTCCCACTCACATTTCCTTGCACAAGCTGCCCCCCATTCCTGGAATGCTCTCCTCCCAGCCCCTGTCTCTTTGGAATCCCTGATCCCCTTCAAGGCTCGACTCAAGTGCCATCTCTTTACGAGGCTGTTTCTGCTTCTTCCTGTTGTTAATGCCCACTTTCCTGTCCCATGAAAGAAGGTTAATTTGTATGTATTTTTCTATTGACTTTCTCTGTTACATTTGTTGCTTTTCCCATTTAAGCTCCTTGGGGCAGGAACTATTTAGTTGTTGTCTTTATATCCTTCAGCACCCAGCACATTCCCTAACACATAGTAAGTGCTTAATAAATACTTGCTAAAGTGAATATAATTAAATAAAGGTCCTAACACAAAGAGACAAATTTCATCTGTTAGATGTCTGGTGACTCTGTGGGATGAGACCCTTTCCTGGCATGTCTCTGGTAGAGAAATTGACTAGGTACAGGGTGGTGGGGAAGTCTAGCAGTCACTGTTAAGGGTATATGCTAATATGAGGAAAGCAAAGAGGGATAAAACTTGGCAGAAAGAATTTGGATGATGTACTACTGACCACCTGGGGGTGGAAGAGGAGATAGCCTGAATCAAACACATGGTATAGTAGTGATGAGGACTTCAGTTATCCAGACATCTGCTGGAGCACTCTTTGGCCAAAGCAGAGCAGGTAATTATTTCTTGGCTTGCTTTAAAGGCAATTTCATCCTTCAGAGGGTGGAAGCCTACTGGAGGTGGTGACATTGTAATTATAGAGTATACAAAAGATTCAAGAGAAATCCTGGAGTTAAGAACTTGGCAATTGATTGTGTTATGGCATAAACCATGAGAGGTAATATGATGAGAATACTGGACCTGTGCAAGGAAAAATTTGGGTTTATACCCTGCTGCTAACAGATTTGCTTTGTGATCATGAACAAGTTCACTTCCTCACTTTGAGCCTTGGGTAACACTCTTAAGATATATCTACTAAGTTTTAGATGGGTTTCAAACTCCTCTAGGGAATTCTTACATTGATGAAATCATTAGGCCATCTTGTGCTAATGTATGCTGTGGACCATACACTCAGAATTACCTACCCAACAAAAGTGACAGTATGCTGTATGAACGCAAAAGATAAACATTTAAGAAGCATTTGGACCTTAAAAAGTTTAAAGAGACATATGTATTTCAATTAAGTCTTTCAACTATAACAAAATTTCCAAGCCAAAAATGATTTTGGAATTTGGGGGGAGGAGCAAGTAAGGAAGAGAGAAGAGTCAAAGATGATTTCAGCTGGATGAGTGGATTGTCAAGCATCAAAGAAATAGGGAAATTGATTATTTCTTGATGCCTCATGGAGTCATTAGCTTCCATTTGGCCAATTGTGATTTTTAGTGAGTTATTTTCTTTAGTATTGTGTCAAGATAATGGAATGTGGTAGATGAGGAGATTTGGCAGATATTCAGGGGCCCACCTGTTGATTGATCTAAACTGATTGAATTGGGTGAGAGTGACTGACTGCTGACTGGCTTCCTTCCAGTTAACTAGATTGTAAGCACATCTGGCTGGTACTTAAGAGGGTATTGTTCTCAGAAGCTAAACACTTTGAACTTTACATCGAGACCACCTTTGGGTCCAGTGAACCAATGAATTTGAATGACACTAGCCAATCAGCTTGAAGAACCTCCCATTTCTGGGAGGAGGACATGAAGGAAGAAGTGAACACTGGCAGTGAATTTCTTCCTTTTTGGTGGGAGACATCGGCGTGGTGGCGGAGGACTTCAGAAGTGGGAGGTTTAGGAAGGCTAGGATTTGCATGCTATAAGAAATCTGTTCTCAATCTTTCTCTTTCTTTACTATCTTATATCTTTTAATAAACCCTTAAAAACCTAAACTCATTTATCGGTGATTTTAGCCAGTTTCCCCCCAAAACTGGGCGGGACAGATTAAAACCCACACTTAGATTTTTAATTACACAGTATTGTTAGTTCTCGTTCCATGACGCTTTTGCATAGTTCTGACTTCTTTTTCTATTTCTTTCCTCTACCACTCTTATCACATTTATTATAGTCTCACATCACATTTCCTCCTTCCTATTTTTTTTTATTCTCTTACAGATCTTTTCTTTAGCTCTTGCTTTCATTTTTCTAGAAATTCTTATTGGGTTTTCATCCAATCTACATTTTACATCGAGGCTTTGCTTGTAGATGTTTTCAAGTGATTGTCTTCTGTGTGTCTTCAGCTTTCCTGTTACTGTAGTAGCTCCTTATGGTCAGGTTTTTTATTTTCCCAACTTTCCAGCTTCCTTCTTGACTTTAAATATTATGTTAATTTAGAGCTCTGTTCATTCACTTCTGAGGAGATACCTGATCTGAGCTCCTGCTGCTTTCACAGCTCAGTCTGGGGGCCTGCAAGTTTTTAGTGCATCCAAAGTGTCATAGTTTAGGGATAAGTCTGTTCACTGCCCTCCTTGACTGAGGTTTACATGTTCCTGACCCAGGTTTATTAGCTTATGTGAGTTTAGTTTCCATAGAATGTTGCTGGACTCAGTTACTCCACTGTGAGGTTCTGCAGGTTCAGAGTGACCAAACTTACTAGCTCCCCTTTGGTCTTGGTCTTCTGCCCTGGTTTTTCCAACTGTTTCACTTTCTTCTTTTCTTGCAGAGATCCGTGGCGGGGGGGGGGGGGGACTATGGATGTGCAACATTACAGATAAAGACAGACTTTTTTGATAGGCTACTTTTGCTGAACAGTTATTCTTTGTTTTAAGGGATGGCTTTCTGAGAGGGTAATGGAGAAGGGAAAGGAATACACTAGTGAATATGAGAGATATAAAACAGGAGATATCAACAAAAATAATTTTTAGAAAAAGTCACTGGTGATCTTGGAAAGAGTTACTTCAGTAGAGTTATGGGAATGGAAGCCAGATCTCAGGGGATTAAATAATAAGTGGGTGGTAGAAAATAGATATAGCTTGTATAGATTACTCTTTCTAGAAATTTATCTCAGAAAGGAAAGACAGATATAAAGAGAATAGTGTAAGGTGTGGAAGGGTAAAAGAAAAAGTGTTTTTAGGCATAGGGGAAGGGACTGAAAATTAGGGAAAGGGAAGGATTGGTGTAGCAAGGTCCCAAAAGAGATATGGATATGGATTCGGAGGTTGAGGCTAAAGATGCAAGTGGAGAAGGTTAGCCTTGGCAAGTAGAAAAGAGTACTTCACCTTTTAGAATGGAGAGGAGGGAGTAGGTAAAATTTTGAAGTAAGTAGGATAATGGAAAGCCACAGTCTTAGGGTAACAAGGAGCTAACATAGAACTATTCTGCCTGCTTCTGACAAATGATGAGTGCTGACCCAGCACTAAAACACTTGGACACTGGGGATGGTGAGGCAATCCTTAATGAGCTATAGCTCATCCTGGTTATCAGCCAATAAAAGGATTGTCTCACCATCCCCGAAGTACTAGAGTTCTTTAGTACTGAGTCAGCACCCATGATTGACCAGAAACAGGCAGAAGACTCTGATTATGCCATATTATACCCATAAAATAAGCTATGTGACCCTCTGTCAAGAATGGAAAGTGGGAATGGAGTTGAAGCCTTGAGGAGAGAGAAGAGGTTTTAGAAGGGCAGTTGTGGGAAAATGTATTCAATAGGAAATAATATGAAGATTGACACGAAGTGGTAAGGACCCAAGTAAGGTTAGAAAACATGAATTTGAAGGGGATGCAGGAAACACAGTTTCAAAACTTATTCCAGTAGCACTTGGCAACTGTGAGTGAGGGGGTGATCTAGAAGTGGGGATTAGTAGCTTAGGGAAAAATGAAAGTAAAAGGGAGCAGAAGATTTAAGAGAGGAGGACAGAAATAATGCCATAGGACAATTCCTGGAGCAGCAGAATCCACAAAAGAGCAGGCTGAGATCATTTTCCAGCCAAAGACGGACTGCTGTGCCAGGGCGGGAGTGGAGCTCAACCCTGTGGTCATGCTGACACAGATCCAGTCCCAGGCAGGCTTCACCAGAGAAAAAGACCCCTGGAGCCTCTAAATCAGCTGAAGTGCCAGGGTCTTCTGGAACTAAGCTCATGGTCTGGTGAGAGGGCTGAATGGTTGACTGGGGTAAGATTATAGGGGTCTCTGCTGGAGTTGAGTTGGAACTTGGGTGTTTCATCCCTGCTGGGAACCAGGAAGTAGGCTTGAGTGGCGGGGGCCCAGGTTGGTGGGCACAGGCTCATTGGAGCTAACAGCCACAGCACACAAAGTTTTGCTGCCTAGTTAATTAGCAAGTTGGCATGGGGTTATCTACAGACCAGAGAACAGGCCAGGCGAGTGAAGAATCTGCCCTTCCTTAAATTGTACCACCTGGGACACCCTGAAGCTTGGTACAGCGCAGCCTGGAAATAGTGCCCCACTTTAAGAAGGAATTAAAAGTCAAGTAAAAGACAGGCAAGATGAGCAGACAGAGAAAGATGAGGACCATAGAAAGTTTCTTTAGTGACAAGGAAGATCGAGGTGTACTCTCAGAAGAGGATAGCAACATCAGGGCTCCTACATCCAAAGTTTCCAAGAAAAATATGAATTGGTCTCAGGCCATAGAGGTTTTCAAAAAGGACTTTGAAGATAAAGTAAGAGAGGTAGAGGAAAAAATGGAAAGAGAAATGAGAGTGATGCAGGAGGATCATGAAAAAAAAGTCAACAGCTTGAAAAGCCAAATTGGCCAAATGGAAAAGGAGGTACAAAAGCTCTCTGAAGAAAATCATTGCTTAAAAATTAGGACTGAGCAAATAGAAGCTAATGACTTTTTAAGAAATCAAGACGCAATAAAACAAATCCAAATGAATTAAAAAATAGAGGGCAATGTGAAATATCTCCTTGGAAAAATGGCTGACTTGGAAAATAGATCTAGGAGAAATCATTTGAAAATTAATGGACTACCTGAAAACCATGATCAAGGAAAGAGCTTAGACATCATCTTCCAGGAAATTGACGGGGGAAATTGCCCTGATATTCTAGAAGCAGAAGGTAAAATAGAAATTGAAAGAATTCACCAATCACCTCCTGAAAGAGATCCCAAAATGAAAACTCCCAGGAATATTATAGCCAAATTCCAGAGATCCCAGGCCAAGGAGAAAATATTGCAAGAAGTCAAAAGGAAACAATTCAAGTACCATGGAGCCACAGTCAGGATAGCACAATATCTAGCAGCTTCTACATTAAAGGACTGGAGGGCATGGAATATGATATTCCAGAGGGCAAAGGAATTGGGATCATAACCAATAATCACCTATCCAGCAAAACTGAGTAGAATCTTTCAGGGAGGAAAATAGGACTTCAATGAAAAAAGAGGACTTTCAGGTATTCATGATGAAAAGACCAGAACTGAATAGAAAATTTAACTTTCAAATACAAGACCCTAGAGAAGCATAAAAAGGTAAACAGAAAAAATAAATTAAGAGGGATATTAAAAGGTTAAACTGTTTACATTCCTACATGGGAAGATGATAAGTCTAACTCATAAGAACTTTCTCAGTATTAGGGCAGATGATAGAAATACATTTAGACAGAGGGCACAAGTGGGAATTGATTATGAAGGGATGATATCTGTAAAGCATTTATTTTTTGTTTATCTTTTTTTGTGGGGTGGTTGGAGTTGGGTGACATGCCTGGGGCTGCATAGTGGGTGAGTGTTTTGTGTCTGAGGCTGGATTTGGGCTTGGGTCTTCCTGGGTCCAGGGTGGGTGCTTTATCCACTGTGTCACCTAGCTGCTCCATGATGACATCTTTAGGGTAAAATTGAGGTGTGAGAGGAATGCACTGGGGAGGGGGAAGGGGAGAGTTAGAATGGGGTGAAATCCCACATGAAAGAAACAGGAAAGGGCTATGGAGTGGGGGGAGAGATGGGGGAGGAGCAGGGCAGTGAATGAGCCTTACACTCATCAGAATTGGCTCAAAGACCTTAATCTCATCAGAGTTTGCTCAAGGAGGAAATAACATACACACTCAATTGGGTGGAATAATCTATCTAACCCTGCAGGTAAGTAGGAGGGGAAGGGGATAAAGAAGGAGGGATGAAAGAAGGGAGGGCAGACTGGGGGAGGGGGCAGTCAGAAGCAAATCACTTCTGAGGAGGGATAGGGTGAAAGAAGATGGAAAAAAGAGTAAATATCATGGGGAAGGGAGTAGGATGAAGGGAAACAGTTAACAATAGTAACTGAAAAAACTTTGAAGCAGAGGCAAGAGTAATGTAAGATGATGATGGATGGATGGATGGATGGATGGATGGATGATAATGATTGGATGAAGATGGGGATTGATTGATGCCAATGAGGATGGATTGCTGCTGATGAGAATTGATTGATGATGATAAAACGTATGGTATATGCTTTGTTGGGCTATTGTGAAGAAAATTCTTTGTAAGGTACAAGGTACTATATGAGTGTTATCTATTACTGTTGTTGCAAGAATCAACCCCATGGGTTTATTGTAAGGAAACCTCTCTTTAAAATACTATATAAATGCAGTTTACTATTAAAAAAAGATGAGCAGGATGCTATCAGAAAAACCCAGAAAGACCTACATGAGCTTATGAGTCTGAAATGTACTGTATACGAAATAACGGCAATACTGTAAAATAATCTATTGTGAGTGACTTGCTTATTTTCAGCATGCAATAATCCAAGACAACTCTGAAGGTCCTATGAAAAATGCAGTCCATCTATAGAGAGAGAACTGGTGGTGTCTGAATACAGATTGAAGCATAATTTTTTTTTGTTTGTTCCTTTATCTGAAATTTTGTTTTTTTTCTATTTTCTTTCACAACCTGGCTAATATGGAAATGTTTTGCATGACTGCTTGTGGGGCCCAAATTTAATATATGGAGAGTTAATTGGGTGACTCGACGAAATATTGGGGTCCCGGAAATAATGAGGGACCTCTAGGTTCAAAGTTCCTTCCCTTCTGAACTGCCCTTTTAGATATTTCTCCCAGGTCAATAAGAAAGGAGCCTTACAGCTTCTTTTCCACAAAAGGATCAGATTTTATTACTTGGGAATTAATTAAACAACTAAGGTGAAATTAATAAAATATCAAAGATAAGGAAATAGGGAAAAAGAAATACAGATAAATTCTCCTAACTCTAACATAAGTCTATACAATCCCCAGATTGTTTCCAATTAAACAAATTCAAAGGAATGCAGGGTTTTTGTGTTCACTCAGCACACCTGGGACATCTGCTAGTTTCTCACATCACAGGGGAAAACCGAGAGAGAGAGCGAGCAGGCAAGCGCGAGAGTTCTGGAAGCAACTCCAACCTCCCCTCAGCGAGTGTTCAATCTCCCTCCCCCAAAAGCGGAGGTCCTTCAAAGACTGCCTATGGGTAGTTCTCCTTCTGATCTCAGTAGCATATATAACTTCAGGGTGGGTCAGGTGTGGCTCCTCCCAAATGAGTCAGCTAAAACTCCAATAATTTTTACCACATGCTCATGTATAGCTTATATTGAATTGCTTGAGTTCTTGGGGAGAGAGAGGGAGGGAGGGAAGAAGAGAATTTTGAACACAAAGTTTTTTTAAAAAATTGATGTCAGGGCAGCTAGGTGGTGCAGTAGATAGAGCATTGGCCCTGGAGTCAGGAGTACCTGGATTCAAATCCGGCCTCAGACACTTGACACTTACTAGCTGTGTGACCCTGGGCAAGTCACTTAACCCCAATTGCCTCACTAAAAAAAAAAAAAAAAAGAATAAGCTAAGTTTCTTTATCCAAATGGGTGTATGTATTATTCCCTCTTTGAACCAAATATGATGAGAGTAAGATTGAAAGAATGCTCACCCCTCCCTTCTTTCCCTCTATTGTAATAGGTTTTTTGTGCCTCTTAATATGATATAATTAAACCCATTTTACCTCCCCTTTCCTCTTCTCCCCCTATTTTCCTTTTATTCTGCCCCTTAAGTTTCTTTATATCATCACATAAAAGTCAATTTAAAAACTATACCCTAATAGAGAAACAAATCTCGAGAGTTAAAAGTATTATCTTCTTTTGTGGGGATGTAAACAGTTTAACCTTATTGAATAATTTTTCCCCCTGTTTACCTTTTTATACTTCTCTTGAGTCTTGTCTTTGAAGATCAGATTTTCTCTTCAGTTCTGATCTTTTCTTCAGGAAACCTTGGAAGTACCCTATTTCATTGAATGTCCATCTTTTCCCCTGAAAGAAAATGATCAGTTTTTTTGGGTAGTTGATTCTTGATTATAATCCAAGCTTCTTTGCTTTCTGGAATATCATATTCCAAGCCTTCCGATCCTTTAATGTTGAAGCTGCCAGGTCCTGTGTAATTCTGACTGTGGCTCCATATTTCAATTGTTTCTTTCTGGATGCTTGTAGTATTTTCTCCTTCACCTGATAATTCTGGAATTTGGCTACAATATTCTTTGGAATTTTCCTTTTGGGGTCTCTTTCAGGAGGTGATCAGTGGATTCTTTCAATAACAATTTTATCCTCTGATTCTACAATATCAGAGCACTTCTCCTTGTTAATTTCCTTGAATATGGTTTCTAGGCTCTTTTTTTTAATCATGGCTTTCAGGTAGTTCAGTAATTATTAGATTATCTCTCCTGGATCTATTTTCCAGGTCAGTTGTCTTTCCAATGAGGTATTTCACATTTTCTTCTATTTTTTCAGTCTTTTGATTTTGCTTGACTGATTCTTGGTGTCTCATGGAGTCATTAGCTTCCATCTGCCCAGTTCAATTTTTTAAAGCATTATTTTCCTCAGTAACCTTTTGTACCTCCTTTTCCATTTGGCAAATTATATTTTTTAAGGAATTGTTTTCTTCAGTCAATTTTTGTGCTTCCTTTTCCAAACTGTTGACTCTTTTTGCATAATTTTCTTGTGTAACTCTCATTTCTCGCATTTCTTTTCCCATTTTTTTCTTCTACCTCTTTCTTTTTTTTTTTTTGAAGGGCAATGATGGTTAAGTGACTTGCCCAGGGTCACACAGCTAGTAAGTGTCAAGTGTCTGAGGCCAACTTTGAACTCAGGTACTCTTGACTCCAGGGCCAGTACTTTATACACTGTGCTACCTAGGTGCCCCCTTCTACCTCTTTCATTTGATTTTTAAAAGCCTTTTTGAGCTCTTCCAAGAAGGCTTTTTGGTCTTGAGACCAGTTCATCTTCCCACTTGAGGCTTCACATGTAGGCATTTTGACAGTATTGTCTTCATCTGAGTTTGTGTTTTGGTTTTCCCTGTCACCATAGAAGCTGTCAATGGTAAGGGTCCTTTTCTGTTTCTTACTCATATTGTAGCATATTTTTTATTTTATTTTTGCAGGGCCATGAGGGTTAAGTGACTTGCCCAGGGTCACACAGCTAGTAAGTGTCAAGTGTCTGAGTTCAGATTTGAACTCAGGTCCTCTTGAATCCAGGGCCAGTGTTCTATCCACTTCACCACCTATTGTAGCCTATTTTTAAACTTATAAAGTTGAGGTCTGCTCCTGGGGCACAGGGGTCACTGTTGCAAGCTTCTTGTGCTGGGCGTTAGGGGCCTTGTCACTGGCTTTCTGCTCTGAGGCCTCTGTGGCTTGCTCCCTGTGCTGGGATGGCTTGGTCAAGTCACACCTGTCCTGTGGGTGGGTCTCTAGCTGGCAGTTTTTCCTCTCAGACAGGGCTGGTGGATCTCACAAATGGCCTGTTATGCCACCAGTCTTCTGAGCCAGGACCAAGATGCCTTAGCTACTGATTTATGCTGTGGTCAGGAGCCTCCGGCTTGACTCGCCCAGACCCCCTCCATGCTGCACTGAACTGCATTGCCCTCCCCTTTTGCCCAAGTAAAACAGACTTTTCCTGAAGTCTTCTAAATAATCTCAAGTTGGGCGATTGTGTGTCTCTGTCTTTTTGTAGGTTCTCTAGTTCCAGAATCCATTTAGAGGCTTGATTTAATGTTGTTTTTGAGGGAAACTTGGGAGAGCTCAGACAACTTCCTGGCTTCTCTCCACCCCCTTGGCTCCCCAGAGCAATGTTTTTAAATAATTGAGGGAGATACTAAATTTCATTTAGAGGTTAGTTAGAAGTTAAAAACATAATTTTTTTCCTCCTCAACTTCACAGACCCCCTAAAATGTGTCCATGATTATGCCCAAAGGACTATAGAACTGTGCATACCCTTCAATCCAGCAATACCACTGCTAGGTTTATAGCCCAAAGACATACCAAAAAAGAGAAAAAGACCTATTTGTACAAAAATATTTTAGTAGCTCTTTTTGTGGTGGCTAAGAATTGTTAATCAAAGGAATGCCCATCCATTGGGGAATGGCTTAACAAGTTGTGGTTTATGATAGTGATGGAATATCATTGTGCTATAAGAAATGACAAGCAGGGTGATTTCAGAAAGGCCTGCAAAGACTTGTATGAACTGATATATAGTGAAGTGAGTAGAACCAGGAGGATGTTGTGCACAGTGACAGCAATATTGTTTGATGAAGAACTGTGAATGACTTAACTATTCTCAACAATACAATGATCTAAGACAATCCCAAAGGACTAATGATGAAACATACTATCCACCTCCAAAGAAAGAACTGATATTGATGGAACACAGACTGAAGCAGGCTATTTTTCACTTTCATTTTTTCTTTTGTTCAAGTTTTCTTATACAAAATTATTAATATGGTAAAGGAAAGGAGGGATAAAATTTGGGACTCAAAACTTTAAATAAAAATATTATTTTTTAAAAATCTATTCATGGACACCACATTAAGAACCCTTGGACTACAGGGTCAGGGAGTAAAGCTAAAATAGAAAGAACAGGGTGGAATGTATAGTCCAGAGAGCAAAGTAATGTGTTGTTGAAGAAAGAAGATTTGAACTTCTATTTTTAGCGTAAGAACCCTTTGGGGGCTACTTCTTCAACTTTCAAACCTTAGGGTTTTTCCCCAGGTTCTGGAGGTAACCCTGTGGGTTTGTACTTTTAATACTGTAGCCCTACTGATATGTTTCCCATTAACAATCAGCCAGTAGACACAATTAACTCTTGTTTGTTTGTTTTTTTGTTTTTTTTTTAGTGAGGCAATTGGGGTTAAGTGACTTGCCCAGGGTCACACAGCTAGTAAGTGCACAATTAACTCTTAGTAAAGACATTTACTAAAGTGGCATAGTAAGAAACAGTAGCTACAAAACATTCCTTCATAAACCTAGGCACACTTACCCTCACACAGCATCAAATAAAAGAGTAGGCTCAAATTTAGAGTACAGTGGTAGTTAGGTACACACATAGGGTATGTATATGGCAAAAACAGCTTATGACTCTTGGTACTATTATATAGCAGGGCCTGGAAGTTCTTTATGTCTCCTCATTCACCTCCCTTTGGCTGCATTATCTGGGCTGGATGGGTTGCTCCGCTGGATTTACAGGATCTTCTCTTGCTTCACAGCTAGTGTTCTTCTCTGTTACCAGGGATTCTGTCCTCTGGAGCTGCTTCTTCCTTCTCATGAGTGGGCCTCCCTTTTTCTATGTTTTTCTGGAGCATGCTCTCTGCCTTCTTCTGGATTCAGTGTCTCCCACCTGTCAAGTGGGAGAAGAGAGAAACTCTCTCCTGATTCCCTTTCAGGGGTCTCATTCCTTTCCCACTTCTGGCTTCTGGCTTAGAACTCCCTCATATTGAACTGCTACCTCTAGAGCATAGCTTTTTTTTTTTGCTTTTTTTTCCTGCATTAGTCATGTTGTGAAAGAAAAATCAGAACAAAAGGGAAAAACAAAAACAAAAGTAGAAACAGTGTGGTTCAATCTGCATTCAGAATCCACAGGTCTTTTTTCTGGATGTGGAGAACATTTTCCATCATGAGTTCTTTGGAATTGTCTTAAATCATTGCACCGCTGAGAAGGGCTGAATCTATCACAGTTGATCATCACACAATGTTGCTGTTACTGTGTACAGTGTTCTCCTTGTTCTGTTCACGTCACTCAACAAAGTCTTTCCAGGTTTTTCTGAAATCTGTCTGCTCATCATTGCTTTATTTTTTCTGTATTTTTTTCTAAATCAGATACAATTTAACAAGGTCAAGTATTAATTTCCATACTTTGAACAAAATAAATTTTTTTATGCTGACTTGGTTTTTTCCCATATAAATATTTTATTATTTTCCAGTTACATTTAGAGATAAATTTCAACATTTGTTTTTATAAGATCTCTAGTTTCAAATTTTTCTCCCTCCATCTTCTCCCTCCCCCCTCCCCAAGACAGCAAGTAATCTTGATATAGGTTATATATGTACAATCACATTAAACATATTTCTGCATTAGTCATATAATGAGAGAAGAATCAGAGCAAAAAGGAAAAACTTCAAAAAAGAAAAACAACAACAATAAAAACAATAGAAATAGTATGGTTCGATCTGCATCCAGATTCAACAGTTCTTTTTTTTTTTTTTCTGGATTGAACAAAATAAATTGTACCAGTATAGGAGGAAAGAGACATAACTGCACACATTTTTGTGAAGAATATGCGAGCAATTGAGTAAAATTCAAATTCCATAGAATGAACAAGGTGACAAAGCATCTATGCTATTTTAGGCTCTGTTAAGAAAGGTAGTATCCCAAATGGAGGAAATGACTGTCCCACTATACATATGATTCTATTCAGACCACACTTAGTGAATTCTGTATGTTTAGCTCTGGACCTCACAGTCTGTGAATGCTCATCATTTCTTACAGCACAATAGTATTCTATTACATTCATATACCCCAACTTGTTCAGCCATTCCCCAATTGATGGGCACTCCCTCAAGTTTCAATTCTTTGCTACCACAAAGTGAGCTGCTATAAATATTTTTGTACATGTGGGTCCTTTCCCCTTTTCTATGATCTCTTTGGGATACAGACCTAGTAGTGGTATTACTGGGTCAAAAGGTATACACAGTTAGGGCATAGCTTTTTAAAGCCATCCAAAGGAGATTTTTTTTTTTTTTTTGCTTTTCCAGATGAAGTTATTCCCTTTAATTCTACCAGAGAAAGGTTGTATCACAAAAGGATCAGGGCATCTTTTAACACCTTGTTAACAATACCTCCTGATTATATCTTGGGTCTTCTGAGCTAGGGAGAGGTTTTCAAAGTCAGTTCCCCTATAGTATTCCTGAAATTCCACAGTGAGGGAAACCTAGTGATTTTTTCTGTTTTTCTTTCCAGCTCCTAGTTTGTGAACTCTTTCGAGGGTGGGGAGGACCAGATGGTGCCTTCTTTTTCATCTTGTTATCCTTCTGCACACTTAGCAGCGATTCTTTGCACACAGTAGGAACCTTACAACCCCCTTTTTTTCCGCTGAAGTCTCAAATTCTCCTGTCTCTAACAGGGCAATCGTAGAAATGCTCCCGATACTGGCATGAGCCCATGTTTTTGCCCTTGAAAAGCTTGGACAACCATCTTTTGGGCAGGCACGTGATGAATATCACCTGTCATCTCAAACTTTTTAAGAACCATCTGTTGCAAACTTGCTTCTGTTTATAATTAATTTCCAGTAGATTATTCCATCTGTTGGGTGCTGGAAATAAAATAACTGAGAAAAAACACACAAACCAGGGGAAATGTCTGAAGGTTGTGCTAAGTGTATGATTGCAAAAATGTAGTATTGGGGTGGATTCACATTTGACACAGAAATCTCAAGGGGAAACCTAGTCTTATCTTGGGAATAAGCCATGGTTTGATTGCCAGCCTCTGAATGTTGTGGCTCCTTAAGTAAAGGAGATGCTGACCACCGGGCTTTTCTGGCTCGAGTAACTGAACAGCAAGAGTTATTCAGTCACCCAACATTTTTGCAGCTATGGAAACTCTTCCCTCAAAGTCGAAACGGAGATGTTTGAGAAATATTACAATAAGCTCGAGCCTCGGGATCAGCGCTTTCCACGCATGTCAGATTTCAAAGCACCAGGAGCAGACTTTTCGCAGGTACTTCCCGTAGGGAGAGGTATTTGTGTCCTTTCATTCCTACGTTTAGGTACAATCCCGTGTCTGCTTTGTAACCCACTGTTTCCTCCAAGAAGCTGCCTTGTCTTTTTCTCTCTTCCTTTGCTTTCCTAATGGGTGTGAAAGAGGCTATTTTTAGTGACTGTTGAGTCCTTTGGATGAGAGAGGGCTTTCCTTATCATGGATATGCGGCTTCCCAGTATTACCTTGAATATGTGAGAGGCGAGAAAGAGAGGCCCAGAAAAGGTTTCGAGCCGGGACATAATTTATGTTTGAAAGTGGCGGAGCAGACCTTGATGCCTGAGGCTCAGCCTCTGACTGACTTCAGCCTTGGTCCAGACAGAACTTCAGGGTCTTTTTCTTTTGCTGAGCTTTTCTCAGCCTCCCACTGCAGGGCTGGGTTGGAGTTACCATTTTGGGTCCTGGACGTGGGGGGCTCCAGGGTCCAGCTGCTCATTTATTTCCCTGTTTCTTTGATGGATTCCTGCTTGATGATGTCATGACTTTCTTGACTGACAGTTTCGGGGCAGGCGGAAATCCAAGTCCCGGGTAACCGCAGATCATCTCATTGTCCTCACGGTGGATCAGAAGTGTGACCTGGCCGTGAGGGAACTAGAAGACGTCAAAGAAGAAATGAGACAACTGAGGGCAAATTCTGAGCGGGACCTCCAGCGGCACGAGGTAGCGTCTTCCCAGAAGAGTCAGTGCTGTTCTCTTCTATGTCATTGCTCATGAACTCATCCTTTAGTTAACAAATATAAATATTTATTTGGCACCCACTAGTCAGTCAGCAGGCATTTATTAAGCACCTACTGTGTGCTGTGCTAAGCTCTGGGGACACAAAAGAAGACAGACCACAGTCCTTGCCCTCTAGGAGGGAGGACAACGTGCACACAATTCTGTAGGGACAAAAAGTGTGCTGTGGAAATGACAGGTCATCGAGGGGGAAGGCCCTGGCAGGGAGGGCAGGGAGGAAAGGCCTCTTGCCCCAGAGCCTGGAAGGAAGCAGAGGAGGGAGAGTGCGCTACATGATGAGATCAGGGCTCTGGGTGAAGCCAGATCCATTTGTTCAGCAAACACTCACTAGGTAATGTCTGTCTTCAAGAAATGTACAGTCTGGTAGGAGAGCCCAGACTAACCCTCATGAAACAACAACGAACAACACAGTAATTTGATGGCAAAGCATGTGATGAGGACATTGGAGGCTAGAGGGGAGGGAGATCCACGAGGGGCTGGGTGGTCAGGGAAGGTGTCCTGGAGGAGAGAGAGTTGAGCTCTGGTTTAAAGAGCTGGGATCGGGCCAGGCCGAGGGGACGGGAGTGCAGGGAGAAGAGCATGAACAAAGGAGCAGACTGTGCGGTGTGTTCAGGGAAGAGACTGGCCTACTTAGGGAGAGCACACAGGGCCTTGGAGTGGGAGGAATAACGAGAGATAGAGAGGCTGGGGCCAGCTTGTGGGAGGCAGCGAGTGCGGCCTGCACTCTATAAAACAAAAGGAGGCTTTTGAGGTTGGAGCAGGGGAGAGACACAACCAAAGCACCAGTGGAAGGTGTAGACGAATCAAAAGAAGGGCGGGTTGGGGGGCAGAGGCTAAGGCCCGTACAGTGGGAAGGGAAGAGATGAACAGGAGGAATTTCAAAGGAAGAATTGACAGGATGCAGTGATTTGTGAGATCCTGAAGGAGAGAGGGCGGGGAGTGAATAAATTCAGGGTGGGGCAGCTAGGTGGCGCAGTGATAGAGCACCGGCCCTGGATTCAGGAGGGCCTGAGTTCAAATCCGACCTCAGACACTTAACACTTACTAGCTGTGTGACCCTGGGCAAGTCACTTAACCCCCATTGCCTTGCCCCCCCCACCCCCCACCCCCAAAAGAGAGAGAGAATAAATTCAGGGTGACTGACAGAACAGTGATGCTTCTGGGAGATGGCATCCTTTGAGTGTGGGGAGCAGGGCGAGGAACCTGTCCTTGACCTTAGAAGGCAGTGCCCAAGAAGGCGATTTGTTTAAGCCTTTCCTAGAATGACCTTGGGTACTACTCACCATTAACCTCTTCCTGCCTACCGGCTCTGAAGTTGTCTCTGATTTCTTCAGCTGCCCTGAAGATGAAGGTCTTCTGTGGGGGCTTCCCAGGCTAGCAGGCCACTCCCTTGGAGAGCCCCTTCATCTTTACCCCTGGCAGGATCCTGGCAAATCTGAAATACTAGACTGTCCAGGGTCAATCGTGTGATTTCATTCCTAATTGATCATCTCTTTCAAGGAGATTCTACTCCCAAGTATCAATTCCCTCTCCAATAATAAAAATAGCTAGGACTAATCGAATAGAATGTGGTCTACAAGAAGTCAAGAGTGTGAACATTGTTCTGACGAGGTTCATCACCCACTTATTTTAGAGACTGATTTTGCTTCAACACACTTGCATTATAAACACTGGAACGGGCAATACTAACTGATAGTAGCTAGTGCTTGTGTACTACTTTCGGTTTGCAAAACACTTTACAAATATGATCTCATTTGATCATAACAGACCTATTTTACTGATGAGGAAACTGAGGCAAGCAGACCTGGTCTGAGACTGGATTTGAACTCGGATCTTCCTGACTTTGCCCCTGAGCTGCCTGTCTCTGCCTTTGCCCTGAAGGACTGACTATAAGATAGGCTGAAAAAACCACCCTACTGTTATTTTCCCTCGAATATCAAGCCTGGAAAAAATTCACCATGCCTTCGAACATTTATATGGACTCTTTTTATCTACTTGGGCCAGTTCTCCTTCACCTATGCCAGTCTCTGTTGTCTTCTGTGTCCTGTCGTCAGGAGACTCGAGTTAACCCGTAGCCAGCATTTCCCCTGCAAGCACTGATTTCTCCAAAGGGAGAAGGCTGCATGGCCTGCACCACTTTGTGTCTAAGTGCTTTCAGACTCTCCCATGTCTCTTAGCATTCGGGGCATATGCTTGTCTGTATGGAAGAGATGCCAGGGTAGAATAGTTCTGATATGAGCAGATGTGGTGGACCAACCTCAGATGGCTGTGCTCAATTTCATCCATCAGGGATCCGAGGGGAGGTGGCCTGGCTCTTGTTTCCTAATGACAGCCAGGGAAGGGTGCAGGTTGCTTTGGGGAAGCTCCCAATAGTTGGGGATTTGGGGAAAGCCTGTCTTGCACATAGTAGGCAATTAATGCTTTTGAAAAAATTTTAATTGAAGTGAATTAGTGATTCTAAGGGGTGGAGGGAAGAGAACGGACAGCTTCCATGGGATGCTGAGGTCAGGGGGCAGCTGGCCAGCCTTTCTCAGGGGCACAGCGCCCACCCCTGAAGGGGCACGATGTGCCTAGGCTGTGAGGGCTGGAGGTCACGTGGCCAGCCTAGCTTGGAGCTCTGGGCCTTAGACCTCTTACTTTGGCCCAACTTTCTCTAGGCCATCATAGAAGAGGCTGAAATCCGATGGGCTGATGTTAAAAAGGCCGTGCAGGACTTTGAGAAAGAGATTCTGAACACAATATCCAAGAAGCGGGGTAGCGCTGTGGCCACGCAGAGGGTGCTGAAGTACGTGGAGGACAGGAATATCCGCAGGGTGAGCTCTACCGGGCACTTGGGGGTGAGGGGGCCCGCAGCAGCCCCAAGGACAGGGGCACCGGCGACCTCAGCTGTATACGCGATGACCACCAAACGTTATTGTGAGCAGTACTGACAGCAGCAGGTGCTCATCACCCCCATTTTCTAGGGGAAGAAACAGAGGCTTAGTGAAATGGGGTGATCTTTGCCCGAGACCCAGGCCTTCCAACTCCAAGTCCCAGGGCCCTTTCCATTACACAACTCTGACATGCTCATACTTCATACATCTAAATTATTATTCATATAATACTCTGGTCTAGCAACACAGCTTTTATTTCTCTATCTCTGATATGAGACTTTTTTTTTGAGAAAGGTACAGGGATTTTGAATTTTTAGCCTAAAAAAACCACATGGGGCATGGACAGGCAAACTCTGTGCTTTTATTTTCCTTATCCCCTTTTCATTCGATAAGGGGGAACTCTGTCTTCAGCTGGGAAGGCCATGGAGGGTGGAGCTTTTTGTGTAGGGGATTCCTAGGATGATAAAAGAGGGACCTGGGAGACCTGGTTTAGGAAGGCTGGGAGAAGTGTCTGAAGAAACAACATCTCTGCTCCAAAGACGCTCAAGAGGTTCAGCAGCTCAGCCCCTCACTAGAGGTCAGGCGGACTGGCTCCTATGTAGCGGATACTTAACATGAGCTTGAGACGTGCTACCTTGGCCCAAAAGTGTGACTGTCACCCCTTGGATAGAATTACCTGCATCTACAAGTAAAGGAGGTTGAGTGTCATGGTCTGTCTGAGTCTAAGATTTTGTTGGGAGAAGGGAAAGGGGAAAAAAAGAACATGCCTTGTTTTTTCTTGTTTTAAAGGATGCTTTGAAGGATAAATTGCGTTTGAAAAACCTTTCTCTCAAAGTCCAGAAGAAAAAATTACTGACGCAGTTGAGACAGGTATGTGATGAGGGTACACAGCAGGGTCTCAGATAGGGTTCTTTTGTTTCTGTGGGGTATCTGAATGGGTTGGGAAATGTGTCCTAGGAGAGCAGGGGGTTGGGGTATGGTGGTGTTAGATATAAAAATTATGTGTGTTTATATGTGTGTGTGTGTGTGTGTGTATGTGTGTATAGTAACAGCTGTCCCACTGGGGACCCAACTGGCCAGCTCCAGCTGGGCAACATAGCTCCCTCCCTCATTCCTTCCTTCCTTCCTTTCACTTCCCTCCCTCTTTCCATATGGGGAATCATACCTTTACCTGCAGGTGCTCTGCCCAAAGGAATACAAATTTGTCTGAAGCCTCACAAGATTTCTTGGGGTTTACCTGCAAGATATCTTCTGAGGACTACTCCTTAAACCTAAAAAACTCTGGTCCTCATTTTGTCATTGTTTGGGCAATAATATCTCTTTAGGTCAGAAACTGTGAGGGTCTTCCCTCTCTCCCCTTTTATTTATATCTATCTATGTATGTATGTATCTATCTTCTATCTAATCTCTCTCTCTCTCTCTCTCTCTCTCTCTCTCTCTCTCTCTCTCTCTCTGACTAGGTAAAAGAGACCTTTCTTTGCCTCCTTTCTTAGCTAGCTTTAATCACTGAATGGGCATTGCCTCAGGCAAACTGAGACCTGTGAAAGGCCTTAGTTTAAAAGGCCAAGGTCTCCCCCTGCTTGGAGGTCATCTCCAGTTCTCCTGATCTATATCTTGCCACTGAACCCAGATAGCTCCAGAGGAGAGAATGAGGCTGGTCACCTTGCACAGCCCTCCCTCACTCAAATGCAATTCACTGCAAGTCAGGACATCACCCTGATGTCATGGTCCTTTTCCAGAATGAAGGACAAAGACAGCATATGTATGTATGCATGTACACATATATATGGGGCGGGGAGAGACAGAGGTGGGGAGTCAGTGGCTGTTCTTGCTCAGTCACCATTCACCTTTCTTAGGGTCCTTGGTGACAGAGAAGGGGGACTTCAAGCAGCAGCCTCTTTGGAAGAGCTTTCACTCCACCCCACTGGGCCAGGCTGGGGAGGGGTCCCCCTAATTACTCCCATGACCTTAGCATGAGAGCCTGGTGGGGAGGCTAAAGCCTGAGGGTGGATGTGTATCATGGAGTTCCCCTGTGGAGCCCAGAGTGTCCAGTAAGTTAGGGCGTGGTGGGACTTGGAAATGTTTGTATCATGCAGCTGGGCTTTTCACCACAGACTAAGGGAATAATGTAAATAGGAAAAAATGAGACACGATGCTTCAGAGGGAGAATAACTGAGCACAGCTGCTGAGAGAAGCAAGAAGGGCTCCTCTTCCTGCTTGGCTTTACCAGACAGACTTTTCACTTTCTTTGAATCTTTGATAACCCAATAGGGAAGTTGTCGGGGGGGGGGGGGGCACATTCGGAAATAAAAGTGACGGACAAGGAAAAGATAATAATAAAACCAGATTTTAAAAACCCAAGGTTTCCCAGCACAGTCAATCTTAGGAACCCTCTTTCCTGAGATTTCAAGGATAGAAAGAACTGCCCCAGATGTACGTCCACGGTTATTTACACTCAGCAAGATAATATTCTCATCTAATTCACCCCATTGTGGATGGTCTTTTTTTTCTGAGTTGTAGAAGGAAGAGGTTGGGGAGGCCCTGCATGATGTGGATTTTCAGCAGCTGAAGATCGAGAATGTTCAGTTTCTGGAGAATATCGATCAGCGGAATCGAGAACTGATACAGCTCAAGCTCACGGCGGGCAATGCTCTCCATGCTCTCAATATATACAAAGTAAGGACGACGGGCATTTATTCTGAGGCCCACCTGGCCTGCTTGGGTTACCAGCAGCTCCTTAGATTAATTGGTACCCCAGGCTTCTAGTGGAAAGAGCCTCAGATTCCCAGTCAGAGCGTGGGTACCACACGTGCTAGATGAATGGAGTGGGATGAGCCACTTAATCTCTGTGAGACTCAGTTTCCTCAGCTGTTAAATGGGGATAATTATTCCTGACCTCTTTCCCTCCCTCCCTCAGAGGGCCGTTGTGAGGAATAAACAAGGTCACGGGGCGGGGAATCCTTTTGAAACCCACAAAGGGTAATGGAGACATTTATACAATATAATTTTTGTTCATTGTCTCCTGGTTTTCCATTATTCTTCATTGTCAGACATCCCGCAGTTCACTCAGCCTTCCTTACACTGATCTGTTGAGCAGAAGAAAGAGGACCGTGTGTGTGTGTGTGTGTGTGTGTGTGTGTGTGTGTGTGGTGCAAGCAGGAGTGAGAGCTTCAGGTCACAGAAGCATCATCTTCTGCGAAGGTGGAGAGATGTGTGTCTACTCCCAAACACAGTGCCCTTCCAGCATGCCTGCCCCATAAATATTAACTGACGGTCAGCAGCACCCTCCTGGAAGACAATGGGCAATGGCAAGGGAGGGCGGCTGAGAGGCAGAGGAGACGCTTGCATTCTTTCTTGGGGTGTGGATTCGCCCTGTATGTCATAGACAGCTCCAGAGGCCTAAGCACATTGAGCTGCACTTAGGATCTCTCGATCCCAGTGTTTTCAGCGTCTTTATCCCAGCATTGAAGCATCATGATGTGGAAGCTGCCACAAGACAGTCGCTCTTGGGAGAAGGTGAAGGGGAAGCAGCTAGGTGGTGCAGTGGATAAAGCACTGGCCCTGGATTCAGGAGGACCTGAGTTCAAATCTGACCTCAGACGCTTGACACTTCCTAGCTGTGTGATCCTGGGCAAGTCACTTAACCCTCATTGCCCCACAAAAAAAAAAAAAAAAAGAGAGAGAGAGAAAAAAAGAAAAAGAAAGTGAAGGAAACAAGGAGTGGGGACTAGCGATAGTACACCAGGGCACCTATGTGTGGGATTGTCTGGAGTGGCCAGGATAGAGAGGAAAGGAAACACCATAAGTGAAGGATGACCTCTTTGGCAGAGCACGATTTAGACACCAGCTGCTGTTCTAGCCAGTGTGAGGCACCCTGGCCATTTTGTGGGGCTGATCTCCCACCCCACCAGATTGCCTTGTGAGAATAACTGACCTACAGATAGAGCTGGCCCTGGTCTGAGCCCCAGGCCTGCACCTCCTCCCTGACCTTGGGTTTCAGGAGGCGGCTGCTGGTTGATCAGATGTGCTATGCAGTCCTACACTGCATGCATGGGGACTGTTGGCTTCATTGTTACTGGAGAATTCTTAAATGTCAGTCTCTTACATTTAGAAGTGTCCCCCCTCCCCTGATGTGTACAAAGTCTGATAAAAGACATTTCCCTGTCTGTCCAAAAGGCTTTTCTTGAACCCAGGACTTTCTGGGCTGTGTGGCCTCCACATGGAAGAATATTCTTTTTAGCCACAATAAGGAAGCCCGTTGCCTGTGCTTGCCCCGATGCTATCTTTTGTTGTCTATTTTTAGCCAGACCAGTTCTTCCTTTCACACATTCATAGGTCAGGGCTGGCATGGAATCCTCACCCCCTCCTTCTACAAGTGAGCACAGTGAGGCTCAGAGAGGGGCAGGGATTTGCCAAAAGCAAACAGTTAGGACTTGAACCCAAGGCTCCCAGGTGATCCCAGATATCAGCCATCACAAATGGAGAGCTGGGGTCTGGTCAGGAAGGCCCGAGTTCAAAGCCTGCTGCTCACACCCCCTGGCCCAGTGACCTTGGGCGGGGTGGAGCACCTCCACAGCCCACCCACCACTTTTGAAGACTGTGGGTGGCCAAGCACCTGCCTATCTGCATTCATGGGAGGGGGGGGGGGTTCCTCCAGTTCTTTAGGCCAGTGAAATCACGGCTCTAGTCCCTTCTCCCCAAAATAGTATTGTAAAATGGGATTAATTCAGGCTAGGGTTGAAGACTGAATAGAAATTAGTAAAAAATAATCTGAATTGATTATTTTTTTTAAAATCTAGCTTGTTATTTACAGGCTATAATCATACTAATCTAATAAAGCAATGACAAACAGAGGGTTTTTTTTGGGGGGGTTGCGGGGCAATGGGGGTTAAGTGACTTGCCCAGGGTCACACAGCTAGTAAGTGTCAAGTGTCTGAGGCCGGATTTGAACTCAAGCACTCCTGAATCCAGGGCCGGTACTTTATCCACTGTGCTACCTAGCTGGCCCTGAGGGATTTATTTTTGACAAGTAAAAGTTGATTTGTGATCAGTTGATCAGTTATGTATAAATGAGCATTTCTAAAGCATTTAAAGGCCCTGTTGGGGCGGGGGGGGGTGAGGTATAGCCCCCACTATGCACCAGGCACTGGACTAAGTACTTTACAAATATTATCTCATTGTGCCCTGGCAACAGCCCTGGGAGGTAGGTGCTATTACCATCTCCATCTTACAGTTGAGGAAACTGAGGCAGGCGGAATAAGTTTTATAAGTAAGTGTCTAAGGATGGACTTGAACCCAGGTCCTCTGGACTCCAGGCTGGCTGTCCCTGTTGGTTGAAGCATTTCCTTTATAACTTTATGC
This sequence comes from Dromiciops gliroides, assembly GCF_019393635.1. Taxonomy (NCBI): domain Eukaryota; kingdom Metazoa; phylum Chordata; class Mammalia; order Microbiotheria; family Microbiotheriidae; genus Dromiciops; species Dromiciops gliroides. Next base: position 658,629,882 of record NC_057862.1, on the reverse strand, counting down.
TATAGGTTTTCCTACAACATCCTTTTTGGCAGCACAGAGGGAAATTTCAGCCTCATCGACAGCTGAGCTCTCCCAAATTCCACACCAGCAGAATTCGAATTAATGAAGTTTCTGTTATTATTATTATTTTTTTCAAATGAAAGGCAGGTCCTTGGTCATTTCCAAATTAGACTTCAGGGCTGTATGACCTTTGAGGTCAGGGTGAGCTGCTGTCCCTGCTTCTGCTAGCACAGGCTGGCCCTGGGCCTGGGGGCTCATGGGAATGGGAAAACCTTCCCTCCTCTCCACGGTGAGGGGAGACCATCCTTGTTCACTGATTCCCGTGCCCTGTTCTATCTCAGAGCAAGCTTTTGCGAGCGACAGAAACAGCTGTCCGGGTACAAAAGGAGATCGCCCTGAGGAAGGAGATACTGGAGAAAATTGAGAAGGAGACCACACAGGCCGAAGAGGTAAGCAGCAGCTTGGATACTGTGGGGCTCGGTTCTCTTTGAGAGCAGGGGAGCCGGAGGCTCACCCTCCTGTCTCGGCACTGGATGCCCTGACTGCAGCGGAGACAGATAGCTCACCCGATGCCTAAATCTGACCCATTTTTGCAATGTGTCCGTGTTCCCCAGGAGTAACCAAAGTTTAGTAAATAATGAAGCTAAACCGAACAACACGGACCTCTTGTCTCCAGGCCCGTAGAACGCATCGCGGGCGCCATGCATTTGGGGGTGCCCTTATGGTTTCTAGTTATTTGTTTGCAGTGTGGTACCCTTGTCTCTCTCACCAAGAGTTTGAGCTTCCCGATGGTGCCCCGTAGGTCCGGGCACTTCTCACAATGATGGCTCATAGTAGGTGCTCAGGATGTACTGAGCGGATTCAATTGAAATGGCATCGATTTTTTTTTAAAAAATGAGTAAAATCCCATTTGTTCTATTCTAAATGGTGAGGTTTAAGTATATTAATTATTAATTAAAATACTAGTTTAAACACCCCCCCCCCCAAGTAGGGAGACTTTGCTTTTGAAGGCAGTAGAGCCACACCAGTGATTTTAGGCTTCGGGATCCCGCGATATCTGCCCAGTTGACATGAAGCATGTCGGTGCTGCGATGTGAAACCACAGAGCAGGGCAGGCTGGGGCCAGTGGCAGCAGGAGGAAGAGCAGCAACCGCAGCTCGGAATGGATCTCTCCCCCATCTCCCTTCCTGCCGTAGGACCGGGCCAAAGCAGAAGTGCTCAATAAGAAATTGAGGAAGCAGTTGGCGACGTACAAAGTGCCCCACGTGATGATGTACGTCCACGAGAAGGTCACCAACTATGAGCTGGAAAAGAGTATTAAGGCGTGGGAGAGGAAAGTAGAAATCGCAGAGGTAAGACCGGGAGACCTTTTTTTTTTACCTGCACCTGCTGCCCCAGCCTCCTCAGGGGTCTCCGGCCCGCTACAGAGGTTCAGGTCTAAAGTGCAGGTCTGATGGCAGCCCTTCCTCACTCTGTAACTCCCGTGGCTCCCTATTACCTCCAGGATTCACCACCAGTCTCATATCTCATTCACCTCCAGTCTCATCACTCCCATTCATGGACCCCAGAGGCTGGTCAAATGGATGGACACACACACACACACACACACCATGCCCTCTCCTCATTCTGTGCTGGTGCCCAGACTCCCCCCACCCCCTTCCTTTCTCCAGCCTCAAAGAACCCCTAGTTTTCTTGCTTGCTCAGCTGAAGCATTTCCCCCTGCAGGACACCTTTCCTGATCCTCCTCATTCCCAGGACCTCCTCCCCCATTACCCCCAGCATTACCTGGTGCTGATTTGGGATCTCTATATTATTTTGTGTATAATTTGACAGGTATTTGACTCCCTGGACAGAATAGAAGCTTTCTGAGGGCAGGAGGGTTCTAGCAGAGAGCCAGGGGCACTGAGGTGCTCAGTAAACTTTTTTTTTTGGTGGGGCAATGGAGGTTAAGTGACTTGCCCAGGGTCACACAGCTAGTAAGTGTCACGTGTCTGAGGTCAGATTTGAACTCAGGTCCTCCTGAATCCAGGGCCGGTGCTCTATCCACTGCACCACCTAGCTGCCTCTTCAATAAACATTTGATGGATTGGGCATGGAAGATTCCTTGACCTTTCCTGGGAAGGGGGAGGAGTCTTTGTGCTCTGCAGCCTTCACTCCATGGCCAGCAGACAAGGCAGATGCTTTTTGCCCTCTCTCTATTGGTGCAAATGCGCCACCCCCACCCCCTGGGGGCTTTGTAGTGGGGACATTTTAAGTGACTTTTTGTTCTCCTGAAATGTAGAACACCTGTCAGTCTGTACACGTCCCTTTATCGGCCTCCGAGTGTCCAGCCCAGTTTCACCAAGGGATGTTCAACACGTGTGTGCCTTCATGTGTTTGGAAGCTGATCCCAGATGTTTTTTTTTTTTTCCAGTTCCCCTCTACCTCCTCCTCTCCTCCAACCAGGGTTTTTAGTATGGAACAAATGTGTTGTTAAACTCAGTAGTGTCTGCGCTCTTTATGAGCTGAAGAGAAATTAATACAAGGGACCAATATGCTCATGCTAAAGAGAAGCAGAAGAGTGCACTGATTTCTGGGAGTGGAGGAGGAATTCTGCAGGGTAGAAGGTCACTCCGCCATTTGCAGTATGCCTTGGATGGAGGGGCAGGCGGGCCTTCCCATCCTCCCTGGGGGCACTGGCTAAAGTACTGCTGACAAGGGCAGAAGCAGCCAGGAGCTGGGGCTTCTGCCGCTCCTCCCAGCCTGCACAGCACTCACGGGGGACCCGCTGTCACATTTCCCATCACTCATAAGGGTAAATCACAGGCAAAATTTTCTACCAGCAGAAGAAACTCTGGCAAACAGTACCACAGGGGAGAAGCAAGGATGGACCAGGGCTTGTTTGTCTCCTGGCCTGGCTTACCCTCCTTCCTCTGAGCATGGGCAGGTCACTTTTATTTTTGTTTTGTTTTGGTTTGGTTTTGGTGAGGCAGTTGGGGTTAAGTGACTTGCCCAGGGTCACACAGCTAGTAAGTGTTAAGTATCTGAGGCTGTATTTGAACTCAGGTCCTCCTGAATCCAATGCCAGAGCTCTATCACTGTGCCACCTAGCTGCCCCTGGCAGGTCATTTTTGGGATTCAGTTTTCTCCTCTAGAAAAACAAGGGGCTTCTCCCGGAAGGCCTCTGAATTCTGGTCAGGCTCCCAATTCTGTGATCTCCAATAAATACTCAGGCTATTCATGGAAGCTCACCTTTGCCCTAATGACCTATCTTTTTTTTTTCCTTCCCCCAGATGTCTCTGAAAGGATACCGAAAGGCTTGGAATAAAGTCAAGATGGCCACTAGCCTCTTGGAGACAAGTGTTGTCCTGTAAAGTGGCCCGTGAGAAATTTGACCTAAATAATCAAGAAAATGAGATTCATATGGATAGTTCTGTGATCAAAAAACCAAACCATTTAAGCGACCAATCCCCTTTTAGTAATAAAGTCTTTTAAATGTTACACTGGCACGGTGGCTAGAAGGCAAGCCTGTGCTTTGCCTCTCCTCCAGTGATCGTGTCTCTAGGAGTGGAATGTTTCATTGGTGCTGAGCCAAGCACCACTTAATTCTAAAAGGACCCTGGGGGACCACGGTCAGTTGACACTGGTTAGCTCACATGTAGTTCAGGAGCACAGACGCCCTCGGTAGGTGACCTCCGAGGGGCCCAAGAGGACAGAGATGTTGGCACAGTCTATGCAGAGCATAGGCCGGCAGCTCTCGAAAAAAGGGAAACCCCAGAGGTTGAAGTTCTAAATGTTGCCCCTGGGGGACCTTGGGTCAGCCAGCGACCTCCTGGATCAGATGTCACCAAAGACAAGAGCCAGCACAGAGAACACAGGGATCATCTCCCATGGCCGACACAGCCCGCCCTGGCCTGAGATGGGCATCACTTCCCCATTGTAGTAGTCGTAGTAGATAGGCTCAGTGCTGTCCAAGCCGGCCCTCCCTACCTCAGTCTCTTGGAAGCCTATTTGTGGCCTCCCAGAATCCTGCCGCTCTTTCAGGGAGGGGGCTGCTTTAGCCGGAGCGGGCTTCAGACGGGCTCGGCCTTTCTGCATCTTCAGTCGGCCCTCCCTCCGAGGAGGAAGAGGAGGGAAAGAGAAGGCTTGGGACGGCCTCCCCCATGTCATGTTCTGCAGCTTCGACCTAACGATGGGAGAGAGTGTGGACGGCAGCTCTTGCCATTGGAAGGTGGGACATAAATCGGCCCATTCTTTCATTATCCTTTTGGAAATCCAGTCGCCGTAGTAAGAGAGCTTGGTGGAAAGAAATGGCCCAGTACAGCTCACTCCACCTTTGTTCAGGATGCCGCTCAGAAGCCACAGGCTGTTCTCCTTAGCTTGGCACAACACGGGGTTCCCCGGGTCTCCCTGAAAAAAGAAAAGAAGCTTTCAGTTCTTACATAAGGCCATTTCCCTCCTGCTCATTCTCAGGCAGCTCTGCTGTCCTTATGTTCTGGAAATATACTGATTCCTGCTGAGAGCAAGAGAAAAAGAGATTATGGGATTTTCTTGATCTAACCTGCAGAACCTCCCTACAAGCCAGGTTTTGATTTTTTCATCATAAAACTTTCATTTAAAAATTTCATTTATTTTCATTTTCTAGAACCTCTTGCTAGAACTTCAGACTGTTGCCTTTCTTTCTTTCCTTCTTTCTTCCTTCTTCCTTTCCCCCTCCTTCCCTTTCTTTCTTTCTTTCTTTCTTTCTTTCTTTCTTTCTTTCTTTCTTTCTTTCTTTCTTTCTTTCTTCCTTCCTTCCTTCCTTCCTTCCTTCCTTCCTTTCTTTCTTTCTTCCTTCCTTCTTCTTTCTTTCTTCCTTTCCCCCTCCTTCCCTTTCTTTCTTTCTTTCTTTCTTTCTTTCTTTCTTTCTTTCTTTCTTTCTTTCTTTCTTTCTTTCTTTCCTTCCTTCCTTCCTTCCTTCCTTCCTTCCTTCCTTCCTTCCTTCCTTCCTTCCTTCCTTCCTTCCTTCCTTCCTTCCTTCCTTCCTTCCTTCCTCTCTCTCTTTTCAAACTTCTCAGTATGCTTTCCTCTCAGCTTAATTCCCTCTATCATATATGGATTTAGATTTGGAAGGGACCATAGAGGTCATCTACTCCAGCCTCCTAATTTTACAAATGAGGAAACTGAGGCCAAGGAGGGTGTGATGTGCTCCGGGGTCAGAGGTGGTGAGATTTGAACCCAGCTCCTTCGATGTCCAAACCAGACCATCTTCCCCTGCACCACAGTGCGTGTCTGTGCCACCTTGTTTCATGCCTTGGTTTGAGCACTTGGCACCCTGAGGTCCAGCTGTTTAAGATGGGCTCCCAGAAGAAAGCTGGACGTTCTTCTAGACATTTCATGCCCCATTGTGCTTTGGATCTCAGACTGGCCATTGTGGTACAAGTCTATAGTTCCTGTTACTGGGGAGGCCGAGGCTAGGGGACCACTTGAGCTCAGGGGTTCTAAGCTGCAGGCAGGTCTTCACGCTAAGTCTGTACCACTATGAAGAGATGCTGGGAGCGGGGCTTCACCAGGCTGTCTATGGGGAGGTCAGAAATGGAGTGGCCTGGCTGCCTTTTTTTGTTTGTTTGTTTTTTAACATTCTACTTTCCTTCTTTTGTCCAGTGAGAACAGCCTGTTGCTTTCTCAGCCTAAGGAGACTCTGGAATTATCTTCCCTAAATGCCTTGCAGCATACTTTCACATTTTGGGAAGCATGGTATTTAATGCTCATTAGACACACAGGACCTATTCAGCTTCTCTTCAGGCTCAGCCAAATTCTAGAAAGTCAGTCAAATGCCAATTTAATTTCTATTTCAGCAGGACTCCACTAAATTAAGTATACTTGCTTAACTGTACTCTTCTATCTTCAGAAAAAAAAGAAGAAATCAAGTGTGATTTTAAATGCCCTGTATCACAATGAAAAAAGAAATTAAGATATATAGGGAAAAGTCATCTTGCTGGTAGAATATATCAGATTCTTGAAGACATTGCTGCTTTTTCATTTTCTCTTTATGGCCTCAGCACTTGGTAGAGTGCCCTGTATACAGTGTGTGACTAATACATGTTTATTAGATTTCACTGGAAAAACTAAAGCTATTGCAGACCGGTTGCCTTGGACAGCAAAGCTACAAACTTTAGCTGAGAATAAAGTTGATCCACGTTGCATATTCCTGGAAGAAGTGATACAAGGACACTCTCAAGGTCTCTCTGAAGAACTTTGGAATCGATTGTGTGACATGGGAGACACGGGCAAAGGACCACCCAGCATGGTCCGCCCACCTCAAAGAAGGTGCTGTGCTCTGAGCAAAGAATTGCAGTAGCTCAAAAAAAACAAGAGGTGCCCAAATTTAGGGACATCTCCACCCCAAATGTTCATATGGACTGTCTGTGCCCAACCTGTGGTAGAGCCTTCCAAGCTTGTATTGGTCTGATCAGCCACAGTTGGACACATTGTATCGACCCCAACATAATGATGCCATTTTGGTTCTCTTCAAGAACGAAGGATAACAACCAACCAACCAATCATTTTCCTGGAATTCTGTAGAAGAACCTGTGACCAAATTTCAGTTTTGCAGGAATGTTAGTGTCTTTTGATAAAGAGCTGGCAAGCTGCCAATGAAGGCACCTGCCAAACAACAGCAGAAAACCTGAAGTGGTGAAGGAGCCTTGTGGACTCTGAGGGCAAAATCATTGTCAGTGAGGGGGGGAGAAAGGGTAGTTCCTGCTGGCACCATATTAATGCAGGTCATTGCAGACAAGGCTTTAGACTTAGGCTGGACCTTAGAAACCAATGGTAGATATAGTAAATACTTAATAAATGCATGTTGTTGACTAGATTATTCCAACCCCTTCATTTTGCCAAAGAGGAAACTGAGGCCTGGAGAGAGAGAGACAGACAGACAGAGACAGAGATAGAGACTTTGTTCTCATCAGAGGTAAGGGCCCCTGGGAGGAAACCACCATTGAGAAATTCATTTGGGAGCTTTGAATTCACTAATTTTTCAGGAATAGACCTATATTCAATGCCCAAGAGGTCACGTAACAACATATCCTTTGCAATGAAATCATGAAAAAGGGCTGACAATGGGACTTTTTAAAGAAACACGGTCACTGCCTGTTCAGTCCCAGGTCCCACAATATCTTCACTTCTGTCTAGAGTTTTTAAATATCGCAGTAGCTGATAATTGATAATGATCACCTTGAGCAATCAAGAAAAGGGTACATTGTACTCTAGAAGGCAGGGAAGTATATATTAATTTTGGAAATATTTCTTTTTTGGGGGGAAATATTTCCATTAAATTCTATATCCCCCTCCTGTACTTACCCCACCCCCCCACCAAAGCCAGTTAAATGGTTTGGGCACTTAAAGGGTTAACCCCTCCATTCTCTAGACACTTCCAGAATTCTCTTCTTCCCCTCACCCCAAGAAATTCAGAAAAGATTCCTGAAAGCCCAGGTTATGTTGAATTTTAATTGTCCTGTTAAATAATCTATGCCTCTGTCTCTAATCATAGTAGGCTATTAATGGAAAATTTCATCTCTCTAATTATTCTGCTCCCCCTGTCTGATTCACTTAGTCCTATAACAATATGTTGGCTCCTTTTAATCACTTTGATGGTGATGATTTATTCTATATGGGTGGCATGAACGAATGCTTTGGCAAGGGGAAAAGAAGTGTTAAAAAGTGGCTGTTGCCAAAAATACCCTGGAACTGGGAATGTGAGGACAGCTTCAAATGACCTCATTCCCTGTGACTTTAGACACTCTTGGTAAAGCTGGTGTCCGTGCTTTTTATCTTCAAGACAGTATTTCTTGACTTGTGGGTTGGGAGGTTCAATTGTATCAGGGACCAACTAGAAAGTTTTATTTCAAATGTGCTATTCAGACATCAGCTTTTCAGAACCCTCTAATCGTTCTCACCAGTTTGCTAAACCAGGGCTTCTTCTTAAACTTTTTCTACCCCGAGAAATTTTTATGCAGCCCTGGGTGTGTGTGTGTATAAAATATATATATATATATCTTTTACTGTTGCCAGATTTTTTTTTAGGACCGCCACATTCAGTTATGTGACCCCATATGGGGTCTAAACCCACGGTTTAAGAAGTTAGGTGCTTAACAAAGTCATCTGTGGCTTGAAGGGCCAGTGGCTAAGATGTTTATCTCAGGTTGCCTCCTAATCCTCCTCCCTGTCTCCAGACTTTTCCCTCCCAATCCATCCCTCACACTGTTACCAAAGTAAATCTTCCCAAGGCACAGGTCTAACTGCCCTTCTGACTCCTTTTTTTTTTTTTTTTTGCAAGGCAATGAGGGTTAAGTGACTTGCCCAGGGTCACACAGCTAGTAAGTGTCAAATGTTTGAGACCGGATTTGAACTCAGGTCCTCCTGAATCCAGGGCTGGTGCTTTATCCACTGTGCCACCTAGCTCCCTCCCTTCTGACTCCTTAGTTCAAGAACCTTCCATGGCTCCATATTACTTCTAGGATAAATGCAGAACCCTTTAGCCTGGCATTTCTGACCCTCTACAATTTTATTCTAAGCTACCTCTTTAGCATAATTTCATATTACACTCTTCATGAAGGCAACATTTCCATAAAATTGGACTGCTTAACTATTTTCCAAATTCTACATACTCACTGTATATTCACTCAAGTAGAAGCCTAGAATAATAGCTAACATTTATATAGCATTTTAAGGTTTACAAAGAGTTTTTTTGTTTGTTTTGTTTTTGTTTTTGTTTTGCGAGGCAATGAGGGTTAAGTGACTTGCCCAGGTTCACAAAGCTAGTAAGTGTCAAGTGTCTGAGGCCGGATTTGAACTCAAGTCGCCCTGAATCCAGGGCCTGTGCTTTATCCACTGTGCCACCTAGCTGCCCCAGAAAGGTTCTCTGAAGTGTCATGCCCAACAAAGACCTTTTCTGATTTCTACATGGTCTCTCCTAGTGTGGGCCATATGATTTTGTGTATGTATTCTATTTATCTGTGTAAAGTTGTTCCTGCAACTTGAATGCCTTTCTGACATCTTTTCTCCTTAAAATGCAGCTAGGTCTGATTAGTTCAAATAATGAGTCCCCTGACCATCAGCTGGGGAATGGCTGAACAAGTTGTGGTATATGAATATAATGGAATATCATTGTGCTATAAGAAATGACGAGCAGGCGGATTTCAGAAAAACCTAGAAAGACTTACATGAACCTGATGCAAAGTGAAGTGAGCAGAACAAGGAGAACATTGTATACAGTAATGGCAACATTGTATGAACAACTATGAATGACTTAGCTCTCCTCAGCTATACAAAGATCCAAGACAATTCCAATGAAAAATGCTATCTACCTCCAGAGAAAGAACTGAGTCTGAATGCAGATTGAAGCAAACTTTAAAAAAATTTTTTTTCATTTCATCTGTTTCTTCTTTTACAACATGACTAATAAGGAAATGTTTTACATCATTGCACATTTATGCACAAGATTGCATAGCCTATATCAAATTGCTTACCATCTTAGGGAGTGGGGAGAAGAGGAAGGGAGGGAGAAAATTTGGAACTCAAAAAATTTTTTAAATGAATGTTAAAATTTGTCTTTACATGTAATTATGGGAAAAATACTATTAAAAATAATGAATCTCCGAGAAGTGGCCCCATTATTTAAATTCACAGTATATATTTCCACTGGGTTGGAACCCTAACCATATTTTATGTAATTATCAGTTTGGATGCCTGCAATTACTTCTAAGGATTCATTACTTGAACTAATTGAGACCTAGTGTGGTTTCCATTTAGAATTCCTAGATGTTATTTAGAGGGAGAATCTTGTTAAAATTTTAATAAGGCAAGAACTCACATAGCTTTCACAATAAGCATGGTTTATGGTAAAACTGTCTGCTTAGGGAGACTTCATTTAAGAAGACTTGTGGGATCCTAGATTTAGAAGGAATCTTAGAGGTCGTCGAGTCCAACCCCTTCATTTTTACAGATGAGGAAACTGAGGCTGAGAGCTGTTAAGTGAATTACCAAGGGTCACACAGGTAGCAAATCTCTGAGAAAGGATTTGAATTCAGGTTTTCCTGACTCCAAGCTTAACCCTTTAGCCCCTGCACCACTTAAACAGGCGATAAGGATCAACATTAAAAAGGAGTTTGGTTTCCATAGCAATGAAATCTTGTGATTCTACCCGTAATAGGCTTGAAGGAGGTTGAGCTGGATCAAAATAAGGAGTTCATGATGCTATGTTTTTGACTGGGACTCAGTCTAACAAAAGCCCAACCCCGTGTCCTGCACACAGGGGGCTCTTCAGAGATGGCCATTGGATTCCCTCCATGATGTCAGTCATCAATCATTTTAATTTAACCACCTAATATGCCAAGTGATTTAACGTGGCCCACAGTTCCTCCTGTGTTCTTACATTCTCCTGGCACTAGCTTTTCTTACCAAGCATCCAAAGGTATTGTCCTCTTCCTTAGAACTGTAGCAGGCAGTTCCCCGGGGTCTCTTTAAGGAACAGGGCCACACTTCCTGCACAGGAAGCTTCCTTAGGACACCCATCTCCATTCTCTTTCTAGTCTGGACCATGAAAAAGCAAACCAAATATACATTAATACAAGTGCCTCATTCTTTGCCAAGACTGTGAATAAAGATGTTAAAATATGAGGGAATGGGGAATGTCACTATAAATCTACTCTTCTTTAAAAATTTAAAAAAAATTTTTGGTGGGGCAATGAGGGTTAAGTGACTTGCCCAGGGTCACACACCTAGTAAGTGTCAAGTATCTGAGGCTGGATTTGACCTCAGGTCCTCCTGAATCCAGAGCCAGTGCTTTATCCACTGCGTCACCTAGCTGCCCTAAATCCCTCTCTCTCTCTCTCTCTCTCTCTCTCTCTCTCTCTCTCTCTCTCTCTTGCAGGGCAATGGGGGTTAAGTGACTTGCCCAGGGTCACACACCTAGTAAGTGTCAAGTATCTGAGGCTGGATTTGACTTCAGGTGCTCCTGAATCTAGGGCCAGTGCTTTATCCATTGCGTCACCTAGCTGCCCTAAATCCTCTCTCTCTCTCTCTCTCTCTCTCTCTCTCTCTCTCTCTCTCTCTCTCTCTCAGGGCAATGGGGGTTAAGTGACTTGCCCAGGGTCACACAGCTAGTAAGTGCCAAGTGTCTGAGGCTGGATTTGAACTCAGGTGCTCCTGACTCCAGGGCCGGTGCTCTATCCACTGCGCCACCTAGCCACACCCAATCCACTCTCTTAAACACTATTCTAGCAAGGGATAGTTAGAATTTGAACCTAAAGACTGCCTCCAAATCTAGCACTCTTTACTTGACATCAGATTGTCTGTGCTGGACCTGGTCTGTGGTGAGAGCTTATCGAACAGAATACTGACATCACCTTGGGTGAGTTGGATGAAGGGACAATCAACCATATATTTCAGGGTATATTTTTCCCCCATTTTCTATCAGCTCACACCAGTTTTCAGGACTACCAGAATCAACTTGGGATAGGAAGAGATCAGTGTTTAAGGAAACACACAGATTTAGTATTTATGAGTTGCTGTTTCTGCTGCTAATAATAATGATAATAATAATAATAATAATGATAAAATAAACAGCAGCAGCATTTATAGAATGAGGTTGGCAAAACACTACAAATATCTCATTTTATCCTCACAACAAGTCTTCGAGGTAGATCCTCTTATTAGTCCCATTTTACAGGTGAGGACACAGACAAATAAAGGTTAAATGGCTTGTCCAGGGTCACATGGCTGATATCTGAGGCCAAACTGGAACTAAGTCTTCCTGCCTCCAAACCCAGTGCTCTATCCACTGAGCCATCCAGCAGAGGAAGAACTGGACTTCTTTCAAGAAATCACTTACTCTACACAACTACTTTTGTTTGTAGCATATGTGAAATTCCTTGTTATTATTCGATCCCATCCAACTCTTTGTGACACGATTTGAGGTTTTCCTTTTTTTGGTGAGTCAATTGGGGTTAAGTGATTTGCCCAGGGTCACACAGCTAGTAAGTGTTAAGTGTCTGAGGTCAGATTTGAACTCAGGTACTTCTGACTCCAGGGCCGTGCTCTATCCACTGCGCCACCTAGCTGCCCCAATTTGGGGTTTTCTTGACAGATACTGGAGTGGTCTGCTGTTTCCTTCTCCAGCTCAGCTCATTTTACAGATGAGAAAACTGAGGCAAATAGGGTTAAGTGACCTGTTCCTGGTCACAGAGCCAGTAAGTGTCTGAGGCTGGATTTGAACTCAGCTCCTCCTGATTACAGGGCCAGTGCTCTATCCACTGAGCCACCTATTAGGTTTCTAGCCCAACTTTTTTTTTTTTTTTTTTGCTGTGAGTGGCCTGAGTAATAATTAAGCTAAGCACTGAGGAGATCATGATGCAAGGCAAACCCATTTCCAGCACACACCCTCCTTTATTAGAATAAAGGCATTAACTGCAGCAGTGTGGATCCATCCTGACACCCAGCAGTTCTCCAGGATTCCTGGGGCCAGGTTCCTGCTAGGGAAGCAGATGGGTTGAACTTGGTCATTAAACTCTATGGCTGTGTAGGTCTTCAGGAGAGCAATGTTATTCTCCATGGTGATGTAATTAAAGCCTTCGTGACTGAGGATGGCAGTGACGGGGTACTCTGGCTGGGTTCTTCTCCTGGCATTCATGTCAGTAATACCGACCAATGCCAAGACCTTCTTCCTGGAGACACAACAAAGCATAGTTTGAGCCAAAAATCCCTGGGAAGCTGCTTCTCCACCAACAGCCAGGAAGAAAGTGAGACATCAATTCTCCCCACCCCTTTCCCCCACCACACTCCCTCAAGCTTTGCTTTGTGGGGACAAACCCTTGGAGCCAAAGGGAGAGGGGAGGGAACACTGAACATAGCAGGCTTCTTGTTGGCAAACCCAGGGATCCCTTTTAACCACTGATTCCACATCACTCCCCTTCCAACACTTTGTGTTCCAGCCAAGACCAGCCTGCTTTACATACCCTGGACAGGACATTGCCTTTTTTTAAAATTAGAATTATTTTTTCAATGAACAAACCTTTGTTTTCTTCTCCCCTTTTACCCCCCTCTTCCCTTCACCTGGCCAGTGGAAACAGAGCAAAAGACAAACAAACCCCTCTTAACATATAAGTTCAATCAAGAAAAACAAATTCTCTCATTGGCCATGGAGGTGACATTGCCTGTACCTGGATTGCCTTCCTCTTAACCTTGTTCAGTTGTGTCTGACATTATGACTTCATTTGGGGGTTTCTTGGCAAAGATAGTGGAGTGGTTTGCCATTTCCTTTTCCAGCTCATTTTACAGATGAGGAAACTGAGGCAAACAAGGTGAGTGTCTAAGGCCAGATTGAACTCAGGAAGATGAGTCTTCCTGACTCCAGACCCAGCACACTATCTACTGTACTACCTCAGCTCCCCTCAAGGCTCAAATACTACCTCTTACAAGAAATCTTTTCTGATTTCTCCACTTGCTAGTACTGTTCCCAAACTATTTTCTGTGTACATTTTGTGTTTATCTATGTACATGTTGTCTCCCTTTGAGCTGTTCCATGAATGTCTTTGTATGCCAAATGTTTGGCACATGATAGGACCTTAATAAAGGTTTTTCAAATGAACGAAGGCCCTACAACTTCATAAAAATGATAGTACTCGGGGCAGCTAGGTGGTGCAGTGGATAGAGCACTGGCCCTGGATTCAGGAGGACCTGAATTCAAATCCGACCTCAGACACTTAACACTTACTAGCTGTGTGACCCTGGACAAGTCACTTAAGCCCAATTGCCCAGCAAAAAAAAAAAATTTTTAAATGATAATACTCTCCTTGCTGGTTGTGTCTGTAGGTTATAGGAAAGATGGGGGAAATGCCAGTTTTCCAAGAAACTTAGGCTCACTGTTGGCTAGTAGATAGTGGGTGATGAGGCTGGGAAGAAGAGGAGGAAACACAAAATTTCTTCACAGATGCTAGGGCACCTCTAACTCTTCTCCAGTTCTTCCAAGCAGAATCATGGTTTCTCACATTTTTCACTAATCAAAAGTGATAATGATCACATCAAAGGGAAGTGGCTCTGGACTAGTAAGAAAAGAGCACCATCTTTCTGTGGGATCAGTCAGCACTTTTTCATCATTAAAACATTCTCTCTGGAATTCAGATAGAATTTCATTTTTCAAATGGCCTAGTTACTGGATTTCCCACGGCAGGTTCAAAACAAAACAAAACAAAAATAAAACGACCCAACCAACCCTGGCTGAGTCAAGCCTTTGGAGGCCGAGAATTTTTAGAACTCAGCATGCTGTGTGGTGCAAGAAGGGTTCAGTCTGTCAAATTCCCATCGCCAGAGATCAGAGATGAACCGTGATCTCCAGACAGAAGGTGAGCACAATGTACCAGACTATTTCATCTTTAAACACTCCCCTTTGCCTTTTCTCTCCCTTACTCCCTACCCTCCCTTTTCTGGTTCCCTGTAACTATCAGAGGTAGCTAAGGTGTATGAATAAGGAAACCAAGATACTGGCCTGTTCTGAAAGCAGGAAGCAATGCTTAGGATCCAGAACTCACTAATGATGCATCCAAAAGCCATATGGGTGTAGTGTGAATCCTGCAGGGACACCAGCCAAGGGAATGTATCCACATTGGCTAAATCGTCAGCATCATTGGGGAGAAAAGCAGAAATGAAGCTACTTTGGATCAAACAACCTGCAAGGGAAAGGCAGGTTAAGCTCTCAGATGAGTTCTTGTTGCAGCAGAGTCAAAGACTTCTTGGCTATATCTCTTGCTATTTTCTCACTCTCCCCTCTACTCCTACCTAAAAACTCTTATTAACCAGGACGCAGAATAATTTGTGTTACAAAAACAGCTCAAGCTGCCCATAAGATAGGGCATTATTATTTATTCCAAGTTTTTTTTGGGGGGGGGTTACTGCCCAGGAACACAAAGATTCTCGATTCTAAATAAAAATAAGATAAGCATTATTTGCTGTATATATAGGTTTCCTTTAAGACAGGGGGAAGGGAGGGAGGAAGGGAGAGAGACAGAGACAGAGAGAAGGAGTGAGGGAGAGGAGAGTGATGGCCGGTGGGAGAGAAAAGAGAAGGGAAAGGGAAGAAGAGAGGGAGAGAAGGGGAAAGAGGTATAGTAGAAGAGAGAGAAGAGACAGACAGAGACAGAGAGACAGTGAGAGCTAGAGCGAGAGCGAGAGAGAGAGAGGGAGAGAGAGAGAGAGAGAGAGAGAGAGAGAGAGAGAGAGAGAGAGAGAGAGAGAGAGATCCCAAGATAAAAGGGATCCTGCATATTGTCTAGAACGTCTCCCTTAAGGACAAATATCTTTTCTAAGATGGAAACAAAAGCCTTGCTCTGAGAAGCCACCTTTCCACGAGATGATTAGATTAGGTAGACTTTGGGTTTTCTTTCTTCCTCTTGTTACCAGTGGAATGAAGCTATGGACTTCAGGACATTCTGTGCCATCTCTCTCACACAGATGGGATGCTGCTATTGTAAGAGTGTTCCTAGCACAGCTGAGGGCAAGCAAAGCTTGTGCTAGTAGAATGAGGATAGAATGGGTATGGTCTTTTTTGTTGTTTAATAGATCGCAGTTATCTACAAATGTATTGTGAATGTGGTGAAAGGAAACAGAATCCACTTGATATATCTGTCCAGTATTTTTTCCCCCTGTGATATTTGAATGCCTATTTCTTTGGATGCACTTTGGGACTTGACTCCAAATATTCAATTGCCTTCCAGGCCACAGAGAGTGCTTAATACATAACGCTGCTTGTCTGGTCATGCTCCCAGGGGTCCAATATTTCGAACTGGACTCTCTTCTCTACTGCACATTGTCCATGGTGCTCACATCCCATCCAACATCCTCTGACCATTCCATTTATTCCCAAAATGAATCAGTCTCTAGACCCAGATGTATGAATCCTTTTAACAGGCTGACAGAAGATTTCTGCCCTACAAGTAGTACTGGGATCCCATAATTTAACTGTTTGACCTCAACTCCCAGTGAATATAACATTCACTTTTAGTATTCAATATAGCTGATGGTTCTACATAGGAGCATAGGATCACAAATTTAGAATTGGAAGGGACCTTTAAAAGCCAGCCAGTACATATTATAGATGAGGTCTAGAGAGGTAATATGACTTGCCCAAAGTAGGTAGTGACAGAAGGAATTTGAACCCAGGTCTTCAGCCTTCAAAGCCTGCCCTTTTTTCACCATACTATGAAACATGACAGGTACTTAGAAGGTTCTCTTGCTCAGTATTACATATGTGCATTTTTTGTTTTTTGTTTGTTTGTTTTGGTGAGGAAATTGGGGTTAAGTGACTTTCCCAGGGTCACACAGCTAGTACGTGTCAAGCGTCTGAGGCTGGATTTGAACTCAGGTTCAAATGGCACTGTGCCACCTAGCTGCCCCATATCTGTGCATTTTCAATTAATGATCTAATTCCCTGACTCCCTGTCTGCAACCACCAAGGACAGCACCAAGGTATTGGTATATAAGTACCATGGTCTTGGGTGGCATATCACTGAGAGCTGTAATGAAGGATGAGCTGAACTTCACAAAGGAGCTGCCATCTTTGAGAAGTCAATTCAGTTTGAATACTTTGGACCCGTCATCTCATCCTTTGTTTGCAGGGCACCTTGTGTTTATTGGTCCTTACTGCCTCCTTTTTTCCTTTTTCCATTTCATCATCTCCTCTATTATTGCCATGCCATCCCATGTACCACTGAGTCTTTCCCCTCCCTGCAAAGGGTCCAGGAATCATAGTGGTACGTTTGAGCTCAATGAACAGTGCACAACAAACATTCATGGGTTTAATGAACAGGGCTTTTGTGTTCTTCCTCTAAGGTTTCCAAGTCCTACAGTGTATCTGCATTCTCTGGCAGGTGCGGTGTTGAATCATTCCAAATTACAAGCATTTAGGATAGTCTGGGGTTAGTTTTGACTTGACTTAAAGTTAAATATTAGTTGAATGTTCAGACAGAGCACTAAAATTCTTGAATCCTGCTTGGTTCAACATGTCATCTAAAGCAAATACATAGACCTACTTTCTCTACACAATTGAGGGAAAGGCTGGAACTGTAGGGTTGAACACAAGAACAACTCACCTAGTCATTTTATTACCAGTCTGGAATTCCATAATGGGATTTGAGGGAGGAAAAAGCTTCCAGCACTAAAATTGCCCAGACTGATTTTTTTTTTTTTGGTGTGGAAACTTGATTTTAAACTCCTAAGATCTAGAGTTGGAGATTGACTAGTCTAACCCCCTTATTTTACATGGGAAGAAACTGTAACGTTGAGAAGTAAAGCAATTTGCTCAAGGGCACACAGCTAGCAAAATGTCAGGATTGGGATTTAAACTCAGGTCTTCCAACTCTCTGGAGTTGAATTGCCAATACTCCTTCCCACTGTACCATGTTACCTCTCAAATGAGCTGAATGACATCTAAAAATGACATGAAGAGATAGTGATGATGGAAGAAATTGAGCTGCTCTCATACTATGCACTGGTTGGGTTTCTAGATTGCATATGGTAGGATAAACATTAACAAAGACCAGTCTTTAGGCATGCTTTTGGTTATGATGTGTCACTGATTCTGTTTCATTGTTCTTTAGTCTCCTGGTTCCATATTTATCTTTTTTTTCTTTCTTTCTTTTATTTTTTGCAGGGCAATGAGGGTTAAGTGACTTGCCTAGGGTCACACAGGTAGTGTCAAGTGTCTGAGGCCAGATTTGAACTCCGTTCTTCCTGAATGCAGGGCTGGTGCTTTATCCATTGAGCCACCTAGCTACCCCCATTCCATGTTTATCTTATCTTGCCTCTGCTACACAAGTATTTACTTCTTCCCCACTCTCCCTTCTTTCTTTTTTTTTTCTGCATTTTTTTTTGTTTTGGTGGGGCAATGAGGGTTAAGTGACTTGCCCAGGGTCACATAGCTAGTAAGTGTCAAGTGTCTGAGACCAGATTTGAACTCAGGTACTCCTGAATCCAGGGCTGGTACTTTATCCACTGTGCCATCTGGATCCCCCCCACCCCTTTGTTTTAACTGTTTGTTTTTTTTCTTTCTTTTTTTCAATAAATATTTTTATTTAAAGTTTTGAGTTCCAAATTTTATCCCTCTTTCCTTTCCTCCCCCCCATGTCTGAGGCAGTAAGCAATCAGATATAGTTTATACATGTGCAATTATATAAAACATTACTACATTAATCATTTTGTATAAGAAGACTTGAATAAAAGGAAAAAAATGAAAGAAAGTGAAAGATAACATGCTTCAGTCTGCATTCAATCAATATCAGTTCTTTCTTTGGAGGTGGATAGTATACTTCATCATTAGTCCTTTGGAATTATTTTGGATCATTGTTTTGCTGAGAATGGTTAAGTCATTCATCATTCTTCATCAAACAATATTGTTGTCACTGTGCACAACATTCTCCTGGTTCTGCTCACTTCACTATATATCAGTTCATATAAGTTTTTCTAGGCTTTTCTGAAATCATCCTGCTTGTCATTTCTTATAGCACAGTAATATTCTATTATAATCATATAACACAGCTTGTTTAGTTATTTCCCAATTGATGGGCACCCCTTGGTATTCAATTCTTAGCCATCACAAAAAGAACTACTATAAATATTTTTGTACAAATAGTTCTTTTTCTCTTTTTTTTTTTGGTATGTCTTTGTCTCCCTTCCCTTTCTGTCTTGGTGTCGACTAAGCTGATTCCTTGAATCCTGAGACTCCTGACAATGGTATCTAGCTCATTTACTAGAGAGAGAAAAGCCATTACTGTCTTCATTCCAGAAATAAGAGGAGAGTTAAAACAAAGATCCAAGAGGGTACTGAAAAAGTCCTACTTTGTTTTCATTTTTCTGAAAAGTGAAGGTCAAAATGCTACCATGGGGTATTGCTCAGACATCTAGAATTTTATGGATTGTATTTGGTTTAAAACAAATTCCAATGGCATATGAACAGAATTTGACTGAAGGAAAACAGATTCAGAAGAGAAAGACCTTAGAGATCACCTACATGCAAAAACTCACGAGTCATAATATTATAATTGTTTTGTTTTTCAGTGGCATACTTTGAAAGTTCTGCAATGTGGGGTCTTCTCTCCATTGACACACACCATCTTTGTATCCTGTGTAATTCTTGTCCATGGTTTTCCCATAAATCCCTAATGGAAGTTCGAGCCAACCCACTGGTGATTTTTCCTTTTTTAGTATCTTGGTTATGCTGCTTGAGCTGTCCATCTGTTGACTCCCATTCTCACTAGCCCACATCCTTTTCTGGTCAGATGCATGCTCCATAATACCTTTTATCTCACTTCTTGCATGCAGATCTTTTCTTAGTAATAAGCTGTTGCCTGCTTATACCTACCATGTATCTTTCCATTGTCCTTTGGGTTACAAAGGAGAAACTGTAAAAAATGGACATTTCCAGGGCAGCTAGGTGGTGCAGTGGATAGAGCACCGGCCTGGGAGTCAGGAGAACCTGAGTTCAAATCTGGCCTCAGACACTTAACACTTACTAGCTGTGTGACCCTGGGCAAGTCACTTAACCCCAACTGCCTCACTTTTTAAAAAATGGACATTTCCAGGATTCACCAGTTCAGTGGAAGATCTTCTGAATCATCCAAGAGTGAATAACATCTAATTGAATTCACCAAAAATTTACTAAGAACCCAGTGTGCTAGCTAGGTACTGGGGAGACAAAGGCAAAAACAAAACAAGCCCTTCCCTCAAGGGACTAACAATATAAGGAAGTCCGTGCTAAGCATTTTGCAAATATCTCAATCCTCAAACTCTAGATGGTAGGTGCTATTATTATCCCCATTTTACAACTCAGGAAACTGAGGTAAATAAAGG
Organism: Dromiciops gliroides; assembly: GCF_019393635.1. Lineage (NCBI taxonomy): Eukaryota > Metazoa > Chordata > Mammalia > Microbiotheria > Microbiotheriidae > Dromiciops > Dromiciops gliroides. Next base: position 658,610,022 of record NC_057862.1, on the reverse strand, counting down.
TTAAGTGACTTGCCCAGGGTGACTAGCTAGTGTCTCACGTTGGATTTGAATTTGAGCCTTCTGACTCCAGGTTCAGGGCTCTATCCATTGTACCACCTGGCTGCTTCTAAGAGGTTGGGAGTGATGCGACCAGGGGAGCATTTTAAAATCATTTTATTGTCCAATTCTTTGGATAGTGGTAACTTATGTATAGTACACATGATAAGTGTCTATTAGTCAGGATATTTTAATAAGCGGGACATCTTATTCCTTAACCATGTAATAGAATAGAATTTAATATACTGTAGTAGCAGTAATAATACTTTGCATTTGTATAGAACTTTTTTCTGTCTCAAAGAGTTTTCTCATCTGTTATCTCATTTTATTTTACATCTCTGGAAGGTGGGTGAGGTAGGTGTCATTAGTTCCATTTTTCAGCTGAAGAAATAGGATAATAATTGGGTGATTAGCCCTAGGTCCCATGGTTAGTGCCAGAGCCAATGTTGGAGCTAATGTCTTCTGACTCTTAAGCTCAAAGCTAAAAAAAAAAAAAATCAGTTGAGCATGAATTGTTTCACCAGTTAAGTATAATCAAGGCATTATTTTTAGGGCTGGCCTGAGGCAAAATGGTGCCTTGGGACAATTTCTATCTCCCTGCATAAGCCAACTTGATATCTGCAGTGGAAGTAGGTCTGGTAGGATGATAGGTAGGCAAGAGAAAGGGGGTTAGGAAAACAATGGAAAGGAGAGAACAGAGGAAAAACAGGGAAAGAGAATAACACGGTAGGACAAGAAAAGGGAATAGCAATGCTTGTATGTGGGAGAGGAAAAGAGGCAAAAGATGGGAACTGGAGGAGATGGGAGACATTAGCCTAAGGAAAAGTGAGAAATAGGAAATAGGGAGATAAAGAGGAAGATAGAGGAATGGGAATAGCAGGGAAAGGAGAGAAGGAAGAGAAATGGAAGCAAGGGAGAGAGGGAATAGTAGAAAGTAAGGGAAAAGGATAAATCCTTCCTTCCCTCCCTCTCTCCTTTTTCTTTCTTTCTTCCTTCCTTCCTTTCCTTTCCTTTCCTTTCCTTTCCTTTCCTTTCCTTTCCTTTCCTTTCCTTTCCTTTCCTTTCCTTTCCTTTCCTTTCCTTTCCTTTCCTTTCCTTTCCTTTCCTTCCCTTCCCTTCCCTTCCCTTCCCTTCCCTTCCCTTCCCTTCCCTTCCCTTCCCTTCCCTTCCCTTCCCTTCCCTTCCCTTTCTTTCTTTCTTTCTTTCTTTCTTTCTTTCTTTCTTTCTTTCTTTCTTTCTTTCTTTCTTTCTTTCTTTCTTTCTTTCTTTCTTTCCTTCCTTTCTTTCTTTCTTTCCTTCCTTTCTTCCTTCCTTCCTTCCTTCCTTCCATCATCTGCCTAGGCACCTTGCTGGTGGCAGGGAGACAGAAGGGCTAATAACCTAGTTAAGCAGCATAATCCCCATCTCCATTGCCTCCCTCATCTCTCCTACTCCCTAAAGATACCAGAGCATTTCCAAGCACTGCCAGTGTGGAGTGGGGTTGGACTCCTCTACTGAAGTTCGAGACCTCTTCCCTGACTCTAGGCAAGTGGTACTAAGCCAGAGATGCCAGCTGTGAGGGGGAAGGGACCAAGCTCAAATCTGTTTCCTCTTACTCTCTCCCTCCCAGAACTTCTTCTTCCTAATCTGCTCAGTCCCTAAAAGACAGCAAGAGGAGCCCCCACCCCACCCCGAGGGACTCTCTTGACTTTGAGGCTGTCACTGCTTTCTTTTTTTTTTGGTGAGGCAATTGGGGTTAAGTGACTTGTCCAGGGTCACACAGCTAGTAAGTGTTAAGTGTCTGAGGTCAGATTTGAACTCAGGTCCTCCTGACTCCAGGGTCGGTGCTCTATCCACTGCACCACTTAGCTGCCCCTGTCACTGCTTTCCAGGGTTTGGGGAATTGGAGATGGCACTAGCAGGAGCAGAGCAGGACCATGGCTGGTTTCCCTGGTTCATTTTGATGTCCCTAAATCATAGTGCTTGAAATAGGTGCTTAATGACTGCTGCTGAAGCCAGCCACATATAACAAGTCAAGACAACAGCCACTTATTAAGCACCTATCATATGCCAGACACTGTGCTTTTAACACTGGGGACATGAAGAAAGGCAACCACCCCTCCAAACCGTGTGTGTGTGTGTGTGTGTGTGTATACACATATATGTGTATAATGGAAAGAGTTCTGGACTTGGTGTCAGAAGGGACATGGGTTTGAATTCCCATCTATCTAATTGTATGACATTGAGCAAGGCACTACTCTTAGAACCTCAGTTTCCTCATCCATAAAATGGAGATAATAATAATAACATCTGATCTTTTTATAGCTCTTTAAAGTTTACCAAGCACTTTTGCATACATTATCTCATTTGAATCAATAGTTCTAGGAGGTGGGTATACTGAGTAGAATAATATTTTCTTATTCTACAGGTCATATACACACACACACACATATACATATATAATCAGATCTACAGCCATACATATTATATAGACATATATTAATATCATAGATGTACTACTTTATATGAGAATACATGTACATTATACATATTTATTCATATACATATAGTCCAGGAATTAGCATTTTGGGCTTATTTTTATTTGTTTTGTTTTTTGGGGGGCTACGAGGGTTAAGTGACTTGCCCAGGGTCACACAGCTAGTGTCAAGTGTCTGAGGCTGGATTTGAATTCAAACATATGGAAGGCCTGGCTCCCAACTGCGAGAGATCCTGTGTCAGTAACCAAGGTCTGAGGATGGGAGGAAGAGTCACCCTTGGAGAAAATTATCCCAGAGGGGTAACTGTCTGGGATCAAGAGGATCTCTGTTCTTCATTACAAACCTCCTTGCTACTCAGCTGATAGAAAGGCTTCTTTCTCTTCTCTATGCCCACTGAACAAATCAATGTGTGCTTTCCCTATGGCCAATTTGGGCCAACAGCCAGACCATGGGCAGGGGCTTTGGATGACCCAGGAATGGTGCATCAATGATCTGAGCAGTACTTGGGCACACTGAGCCCTCGTGCTAATTCACTTCGCTTATAAGGCATTTCTTTTTTTTTTTTTAATTCTTAAATTTAGGATTTTATTTAGATCCAGTCTGCCTGCTTAACCAGGAAGGAGTTGTAATATGGCCTAAGCTTCAATAAAAATACAGTTAAAATACAAGCTTTATTAGTTGAATTTTTATATGAATGTATATTGCTCTTTTGGGGGGGGGCAGGGCAATGAGGGTTAAGTGACTTGCCCAGGGTCACATAGCTGGTAAGTGTCATGTGTCTGAGGTCGGATTTGAACTCAGTTCCTCTTGAATCCAGGGCCAGTTCTCTATCCACTGCGCCACCTACCTGCCCCCTTGTAAGGCATTTCTGTAGGATTTTTCTATGTGCTGTTTGGTTCAGAGGCTCTGGCAAGGATCTTTCTACTCTTTGTGTTTCTCACTGATTTGCACTGTCGCTGGCATTCTTTGCATACCCAAGTATTCTGGGTCACACAAACAAGAGCTTTCATTGATCTAAGGCTTTTTGGTCACATAGCACTGGACGGCCATAATCTCATTTCATCTCATCACCTCATGATGTAGGTAGTACAGCTATGATCATAATCACTTCCATTTGAACAGATGAGAAAACTGAGACTCAGAGAATGAATTGCCCCCAAGACCACCAACCCCAGGTCTTCTGTCCATAAATACAGTTTTTGTACCTAAATTAACTCACTGGTGGTTCCAGTAATTACCAATAACTACTATAGTGGCATATACGAGTAAATACTACCTAACCTCCTTTGCCAACAAGGCAAAAGCTTGCTGGTGGCTGGAAACCTGCTTTTGTCAGTGAAAGAAATCATTCTGATCCTCAAACAAGACTGAGACCGTCCTGGGGAGGGGATCTCCTGATGATTTGATGATTTCTGGATCCCACACCCAGTTGGAGCCATCCCAGAAGAACTAGAACTTACTCACCAGTAAAAGAGTGTGAAATGCATAGCAATAGAAAAAATGGCCTTCTCCATTCTGCCATCCTAAAAGAGAACCACATTGAGAGACAGCCGAGAACCCAGGACAGCTGCGAAAATGAACAAAACAAAACCCATGAGTCAGTCATTTGGCTCTGCTCACATGCATCTTTTTTTCTCACCCCAATCTGTGGTGTTTTATTTTTTTTCTTTCTACCATTGACAAAAGCACATCCTCAGCTTCCAGGAAGCCAACCATCATCATAGCTAGCATTCAAAGAGGGCTTTATGATTTGCAAAGAATTTTTCGTATTTTATCTCATTTGAATCTCACAACAACCCTGGGAGGGAGGTGCTATTATTGTTGCCATTTTTTACAAATGGAGAAACTGAGGCAGGCAGTGGTTTGGCCGGGGTCAGATGAGGCAGGATTCAAACTCAGGTTTTCTAAAACTATCTCTACTTCAACCTCCTCATGTCACAGAACTCATTACCTTCTGACTTGAGTTCCTTCCCCTTTAGCTAAAGGTAGAAAAGCAGTTCTACATAGTTTATCTCACTCAAACCTCCTGACAACCCTATGAAGTAGGTGCTATTGTTAGCCCCATTTTACAAATTGGGGAAACTGAGGCTAGGTACACTAAAATGACATGCCTCATGCCTGAGGCAGGTTTTGAAATTAGCTGTTCTATCCATTGAGCTACCCAGTCACCTCATTTTCATTGCTTGTCCTATCTGCAAAAGGAAATGGGGAGGTATCTGTCCTATGCTACCAATTAGGCTAATAATAGGGAATATGGATCCAGGGAGAGAGAAATGCCAAATACTTGTTTCCTTTCTTCTCAATCCAAGACAGACCTTGGGATTTTTGAAGGGAGCCAGTTCTCAGATCCTTTCATATCCACCCCTGTGTCACCCCATGGCCACATTCTATTGTTAGACAAAGAGGCATTTTACAATTTAACACTTGGTGTTTTAAACCACTTCCCTCCAACTTAAACGTCTTTGTTGGGTCTTAGGTCCCTGAAAGCCATGCTTTTATTCTAACCTGTCATTTTACTCCACTATTTATGAACAATGCTTCATTTTCCTTTATCACCTCAACAACTTTCCTGTACTGGAGATGTGTTTTGAACTTCAAAGAATCAACAAGTCATCTTGCCCCAACTCAGTTTCTAAGTCACCTTATATCTTTCATGTCACCACATGTTTCCTGTTCCCAGTGTGATCGTCAGAACCCTTCCTTGAACCTTTCAAGTTTACTGATGCTACACAAAAGATTTCACCTGGACCTTATTAAAAACAACAACAACATTGAGTTCCACAAATGAATTCTTTATGCAGGAGACTGAGGAATGTCTAATTGTTCCATCTCTGTTACTATGGTATCACCCTATAAACAGAGCCTTGAAGAGGGGCATGGAATGAGTCAGGATCAGAAAACATAGGTAGCTTCCCATAGCTTTGAATATAGATTCAGGTGGAGCCCAAGCATGTCCTCAAGTCAACTTCCAGAGACAAGTTCAGTTGAGGAGGGGAGACAGAGAGCCTTGATCATAATGAGGCTGCAGCTGAAGAAGCCTCTGATAGAAATGGGAGAACAGGGAGGTGAGCAGGCCAGAGAGAAGAGCTCATCTGTGGGGAGAGAGGTATGCCAAGCAAGGGAAGGAGAAGGAAACAGTAACCCGTACTTTAATTATTATTATATAACCCTAAGCCCAGTTATTCCTATGCTCCCGTCTGAACTTAGATGACTTGGAACAAAGCCCCAGTCACCCTGACTAGTTAGAGCTTTGAATTCAGCTGAACTTCAGGCATGCCAACATTTTTCCCCATTCTTCTCAAGTTTTTCAGCCCCATATTCCTATAAAGGTTATAATATAGAACATATAATATGACATATAATGTATAATAGAAGAAAACTTTACTTCTCAATGGTATCATCAAATACAAAAGAAAACAGAATAGTTACCATCTGGGAGGCTTAGCATCCATGGTACATTCTTGGAAAAGTAATTACCACCTAAAACAATTTCTTTTCTTGGCTATGAATATGCTCAGACATTCTCATCAGCAGCATCTGAATGGCATTGAAATGAAGAGAGAATGACAACTCTGAACAACAGAGAGAGTATAGTGCAGTATATACATTGTTATGGCCACTGGTCTCTGTCTGCCTCATGTCTCCTCGTCCTAATTTGGTCTCAAGAGCCACAAAAATGATTTTCCTAAAATGTAGGTCTGACCGTGTTATTCCCCTACTCAATAAACTCCAGTAGCTCCCCATTACCTTCAGGATCCAATAAAAATTCCTCTGGCATTTAAAGCCCTTGCCTCCTTATGCATTACTTCAATACATTCTACAGCCCAGCCATTCTGGTCTACTTCTCATTCCTCACACTTAACCCTCTACCATCTTCTTACCTTTGACAAGGCTGTTTTCCAAATCTGGAATTCCTCCACCTCTATTCTCTTGCCATTGTTGGCTTCCTTCAACACTTCACTTAAGCATTACCTTAGGTAAGAGGCCTTTCCTGTTCCCGCGCCCCTCTCCCCCCCCCCCCCGCCCCGATGCTGGTGCCTTCCATTCTAAAGTTATATTTGTTTCATATATGTGTATACATGTTGTTGTTTAGTCATGTAAGTCATGTCTGGCTCTTCATGACCCCATTTGAGGGTTTTCTTGACAAAGATACTGGAGTGGTTTGCCATTTCCTTCTCCAGTTCATTTTACAGATGAGGAAACTGAGGCAAACAGGGTTAAGTGACTTGCCCAGGGTGAGTCTGAGGCCAGATTTGAACTCAGGAAGATGAATCTTCCTGACTCCAGGCCTGGCACTCTACCCACTGTACCACCTAGCTGCCCTTGTGTATACATATACACATGTATATGGGAATTGTATATCAATAAATATACTATATATTCATATGTATGTGTGTGTTGTTCCCCTAGGTACAATGTAAGCTCCTTGAGGGTACAGACTACTTTGCATTTGTCTTTCTGCCCTCAGTTCCTACCTAGCCCACTACCCTGCACATAATAGACATTTAACAAATGCTGAGTTGACAGTGAAAAGCATATTAAACTTGGGAGTTTCAGGGACCTGGCTTCAAATCTCAGGAGTGTTATTGACTACCTGTGTAACCTTGGACCATGCACAATTTCTGTAAGCCTTCATTTTCTTTTCTATCAAAGGAGGCTAGACTGGATGAGTTCTAAGATTCCTTCCAGATCCTAAGTCACAAGAACTATAATTTAAGGAGTCCCCACTGGCCAAAGACTGAGTTGAATTATGCAGATCTAGCTGGGAGGGGAAGCTACAGTACAAGGCTTCTATCTATTCTTTAAAACTTAGACTTAAATCCAGTGAATCAAATGATCTGTCTGCCCCTCCTTCAGTACAGAGTCATCTTTACTGTGCCTCTTGGCTTCTGCAATGAAAATCAATCAATCACTGGGAAAGAGTAATGCAAGGAGAAATCTCAAGTTGAGGCTTGTTTTATCTTGAGTGATAACGTTTTCCAACCAGCCAAGTATAAAGGTGGTTTTATTATGCTTGAGGTGGAAGATTAAATTGAATCTTCCCTTAAGGCAGCAGCAAACAAGGTTAAAAATTCTGAGATAAGCATGGTATACACACACACACACACACACACACACAAACACAAGTATATATGTGTGTATATGAGAGAGAGAGAGAGATGATCTATGTGGTTATCTATGCGGTGTGTATATATGTATGTGTGCATGTGAGAGCATCCATGTGATTATATATTCAATATATATGGTATATGTGTATATATGGCATATATGTGTATGTATGTATATATATTTATGTATGTATGTGTGTGTGTAGGAGAAAAACTATTCAGAGACTCCCTTTCTCCCTAGAAGGCCAAGTTTCCAAACTCTTAAATATGTAGGTTACTTGTAAAGCAACCCCCAAGGCTGGAGCTGCCCAAGGAATTCTCCTCCTCTGTTCATAGGCTAGATTCTGGAACTCTGGAGGAGAGAGTGACTTTGAACAGTCCTCCCTCCCTTAAATCCAATTGACTGCAAGTCATGACATCACCCCCATGTCATGGTCCTCTTCGAGATCAAAGGACAAACAACAACATCAACAAGATTCTGGAACACATTCCTCAGGAAATTCACCTCCATTTGTGGCCACTTCTGGGGCTGCAAAAATCTATCGGTTTTCCAGTCTCTGAAGTGTTGGGGTTTTTTTGGGGGTGGGGTGGGGCAATGGGGGTTAAGTGACTTGCCCAGGGTCACACAGCTAGTAAGTGTGAAGTGTCTGAGGCTGGATTTGAACTCAGGTACTCCTGAATCCAGGGCCAGTGCTTTAACCACTGCACCATCTAGCTGCCCCTGGAAGTGTTAGGTTTTTGATAGAAGACCTCTTCTCAGAGAAGAGAACAGAAGGACAGAATGTAGCCAGCAACACCTCACTCAGGCCACCTGGGCAGGAACAAAAGAGCTGGATATATGCCCCTGCCACAAGGGGAGGGGGGAGTTTATAGTGAAGAAAGAGTGGGTAGGAACGGAGAAATATCTACTCTTGGAACACAGGCACAAAGGAAAACAGGGAAAGGGGGAAAGGACTGAGCAGGTCTGCTGGCTTTCTTTTTTGTTTGTTTGTTTGTTTTGGTGAGGCAATTGGGGTTAAGTGACTTGCCCAGGGTCACATAGCTAGTGTCAAGTGTCTGGGGCTGGATTTGAACTCATGTCATCTTGAATCCAGGACCAGTGCTCTATCCACTGCACCACCTAGCTGCCCCTCTGCTGGCTTTCTAAGACCTTGCAAAGGGATGACCCTTCTTACTGCCCATTCTTCTTCCAAAGGAGGTCCCAGTTAACAGAATCATCCTGCGGGCAACACTGATCACTGAAAACCATGTGATCAGGCCAATCTTTTTTTTTTCATAATTAAAAAAAAAACTAGTCCTGGGGTAAGAATGGGGGATGGCAGGCAGACAGTCAGTGTGTCCCACTGGTGTCCTTGACATTGATGTGAAAAGAAATAGAGTAAGGTTCCCAGTATCTTGGCTGGACCCCTTGGGGTCAACTTATGGGAGGCATGGAGAGGATACAATCTGCAGCAACTTTAATGAGCTCACAGATCCATCGGAATTTCTGAGTATTTGAATATTATGAGTATTGGTAAAATAATTTTGTAGGTCACCTTTATATACCATGTTAATGTTTACAAAGTTCTCATGACAACCCTGTGAGATAAGGAGTGCGAATATGATTATATGTTTGATGAAGTCCTTTGACTCAAATCAATAAGCATTTATTAAGCACTTAACTATGGGCCAGACAGGGGGCTAAACACTGGGGATACAAAGAAAAGCAAAAGACAGTCCCTGCCCTCAAGAAGCCCAGAGTGTAATGGGGGAGACTATGCCAACAACTATGTACAAACAAGCTACAAGTAAGGAAATTATCAATGGAGATAAAGTACTAGCATTAAGGGGCATTGGGAAAGGCTTCCTGTAGAAAATGGGACTTTAGCTGGAACTTAAAAGAAGCTGGGAAAGTCAGGAGGTGCAGATGAGGAGAGAGGAAATTCCAAGCATGGGGGGAAAGCCAGTGAAAATGTAGTTTCCTTATTTGATACCCACCATGAGCTTTTCTTTTACCCTCTGTGTGATACCCATTTTGAATGCTTTTACTTTATATTGATATTATATTCTATCAACTGAATGTGAGCTCAAAGGCCCCACCTGCCCATAGATCATTAGTAAAAAGCTTATAAATTCTGTATCCATATTTTTTGTACCAACATCATTACCAAGAACAGGCTCCAAGGAAAGATCTTTACATGGAGGGCAGTTAACACAATTGGCCATCTCTAAAATTATGCTATATAGGAGAGGTGGAAGGAAAGGGGAGGGTTTAAATTAAATCTGCAATTTACTCATTTTATGCTAAAAACTAAAAAGCACAAGAATTTTCCTGACCACATGTGAATGAGACAGACTTGCAATGAGAGCCTTTCACCCTGACCACCACCTCCAATGAGCCTGGTCCAAAGGGGGCAGAAAAATGTTGGCTTCAATTCATTTCAATTGAATTCATCAACAACATGTCTACTGCAATTACATACGAGGCACAGGAGAAGATACAGATAGGAATCAGACCCAGGAGCGTGTTGGAGGCAGCTCTTACCGGCTCCCAGAGCTAATTGTTCAATTTTTGGCATGAGCATTTAGAACTTGGCAATTGGCAAACACTAGAAATTGGGGCTTGATTTATAGTTTTGGTGATCATCCAGACTTAAGAAAGTGTAGGAGAAATTATTAAAAATTAATTTAATTAATTAAATTAATAACTTATGACATGTATTAAACTTAAAAGTGTTGTCATGGGTACAACACCCCCCCCGCTTGTTATTAAATGCTGATTTAATTAAATAAATAATTTAGTTAAGTGATATTTAGAGATTTAGTTAATTTTTTTTTTACCAGGACACCACTGACCAGACCCATTAGTTCAGGAGCCTTCCACTTTACCCAGAACTTTGGGGGAGCACAGAAGAGGTGTGTGCGGATGTGTGCATCTCTGTGTCTATGTGTGCCAGCAGAGTAACTACAGGGGTAAAGGAAAAATCTTCTAGCCCTGATAGTGTTGTGAGTGAATGTCTTTCTTTCTTTCTTTCTTTCTTTCTTTCTTTTTTTGGTGAGGCAATTGGGGTTAAGTGACTTGCCCAGGGTCACATAGCTAGTAAGTGTTAAGTGTCTGAGGCCGGATTTGAACTCAGGTACTCCTGAATCCAGGGCCGGTGCTTTATCCACTGTGCCATCTAGCTGCCCCTGTGAATTTCCTTTATAGCAATGTGTACATTCTGGCTGAAACAAAGAATTTTTCATTGGTTTTCTTCTGACAATTAGTGTGGATAAGTGGAAGGAGTCCTGGACTTAAAATCAGGGAAACCTGCACCCAAATCCCAGCTCTAGTATTTACTCTATGTGCCATTCAGCCTCTTCATTTGTAAAAAGGGAATGATCATATTGACAAGACTTGCCTCACAGGGTTATGATAAAGATAGTACTAGATAAATGTGAGACACCATCATCATTATCTTAATTAAGATTATAAGCATCAAGGGGTTTAATATAATATGTAACTGGTGCTACTGAGAACTAATCAGGCCAAAAACTAGGACCTATTATAGTTTATATAATGACAACAGCATTGTTGAGCAAAACAACTTTGACAGACTTTAGACAACTTTAGATTATTGCCCAATAGAATAATGACCCACCAAGGGAGGGATCCAAAGATGAAGCACACAGCCCTCCCATCTCCTTCCACAGAGGTGCTGACCTTGAACCACAGAATGACATTTTTGGGCACCACCAATGTAGGAATTTATTTTTGCTAGACTATGCATATTTGTTATGAGAGTTTTGTTTTGATTTTTATTGTTTGGAAGGCTGGGGGGAAGAGGAGGGGGAGATAAATGTGGGCTAAAATAAATTTTTTAAATTAAAGACATGGAATCATCAGGGAATATCTTGTCATTTTGACTTGTGGGCTTTCATAGCCTTCATTTAGCAAGGGCTTATGGATGCATACTCATTTGCATAATGTAGAAGACTATTCTTATGGAAAAGGATATTCAGCATTACATTATTTGAGATCAGTTTGTATTCTTGGACTCTAGAACTAGACAGGGAGACTGACTGGCGAGAGATGATTGTTAAATTCTCTACCTAAAAAATTAGGGAATGCTACAAAAAGCAGGGCTTATTTTTTTGTTTTGTTGATTGTCTAGACTTCAGAGCTGGATAAGGAAGTGGCAAATCATCCAAGATCTTTGCCAAGAAAACCCCAAATTGGGTCATGAAGAGTCAGACATGATTGAAAAATGACTGAACAACAACAGACTTCAGAAAGTGATGTGGAAAATTTTAATAATTCAGGTTAAACTTAAAAGTGTGTTATGTGTACATTCCCCCCCCCCCAGCTGGTCATTAAACATTTACCAGCACACCATTGCCTCCTCAAACCCTGTCTCCCCATTTTACATAGGAGGAAGTTACAGCTATGGTTTTGAGCAATTGCCACACAAGAATTTATTAGAAGAGCCAGGAATGTTTGGTTCAGAAAAGAGAAGCTGTGAATGCAAGAACGGGGTGGAACTTGTATCCAGTTGCACAAATGAACCACTTGATAAACTCCCTGTGCTCCCTATTACTTCTAGTATCAAATCTAGATTCACCTAATTGGCATTTAACTCCCTTCCAACAACTGGCTCTTCCTTTCTAGTCTGTTTATGTATTACTCCTCTCCATGGATTCTACAACCTAGTCATAATGGCTCACTCAATGTTCTACTCACAGGACGCTATATTTCCTATCTCTATACCTTTGCACTGGTTCTCCATGACTGGAAAGTATTTTCTCCTCCCTTTGGCATTTATGGCTTCTTTCAAGACTCAGCTCAATTCCCACCTGCTACAAGAAGTCTTTCCTGAGCCCCATAGCTGCTAGTGCCCTCCCTCTTTAAATTACCCCATATTTATTTTGTGTATATCATGTTATGACCTATGTTTATGTTGTCCCCCCCATTAGAATGTAAGCACCTTGAGGGCATTTTTTCCTTTGTGCCCCAAGTGCTTAGCACACAGTAAGTACTTAATAACTGCTTGTTGGTGGAATGAAACCATTCAACTCTAACCCTCAGAGCTGATTGAGTAGAATGGGCTATGTCAGTAGAGAAGGGATTCCCTATTGCTAGCCATCTTCACTTGATATGAGTTAGGGATGATCAAATCCATTAACCTGTGCAAAGTGCTTTGCAAACCTTAACATCTTATAGGAATGCTAGCTTTTACTGTAGAGGGAGTTTCTGTTTAGGGATTGCTTGGACTAGCTGGAATCTCATTTCCTTTCCAGCTGTGAGATGTTTTGTTTCTGTGACTTGATCCAAACCTTTCAGCAAGTCAATTGCAGAGTCCAGGTTCCCTAGCTCCAAGTTCCCTTACCTGACATTGCCTCTAGGATAAAGACAATGTAAAATAATTGATCAATAATAAAGAGATCTCTTATTCTTTTTGTTTGTTTGTTTTTGTTTTTTGGTGGGGCAATGAGGGTTAAGTGACTTGCCCAGGGTCACACAGCTAGTAAGTGTCAAGTGTCTGAAGCTGGATTTGAACTCAGGTCCTCCTGAGTCCAAGGCCAGTGCTTTATCCACTGCACCACCTAGCTGCCCCCTCCCTTATTCTTTTTTGTTTCCTCACCCATAGTTCCTAAGTAGGGTTGCATCATCACCACCACCACCATCACCATCACCATCACCATCACCATCACCATCACCATCACCATCACCATCACCATCACCATCACCATCACCATCACCATCACCATCACCATCACCATCACCATCACCATCACCATCACCACCACCACCACCATCACCATCACCACCATCACCATCACCATCACCATCACCATCACCATCACGACCACCATCACCATCACCATCACCACCACCACCACCATCACCATCACCATCACCACCACCATCACCACCATCATCACCATTGCCACCACCACCATCACCACCATCACCATCACCACCACCACCATCACCACCATCACCATCACCATCACCACCACCACCATCACCACCATCACCATCACCATCACCATCACCACCATCACCACCATCACCATCACCATCACCACCACCATCACCACCATCACCATCACCATCACCACCATCACCACCATCACCACCACCACCACCACCACCATCACCACCATCACCATCACCACCACCACCACCATCACCATCACCACCATCACCATCACCACCACCACCATCACCACCATCACCATCACCATCACCACCACCACCATCACCATCACCATCACCACCATCATCACCATCACCACCACCACCACCACCACCACCACCATCACCATCACCACCACCATCACCACCACCACCACCATCACCACCACCATCACCACCACCATCACCACCACCACCACCATCACCACCACCATCACCACCATCATCACCATCACCACCACCTACATAAGCTCAATAATAATTTGTTTAGGATTGCAGATTTAGAGCTGGAAGGGACCTTAGAAGGTGTGTAATCCAAACTCTTCCTTTAATAGAGAAATAAATGGAAGCCTAAAAACCATAATGACAGAGTCAGATGGCTGAGGTCCCACAAGTAGCAGGTGAGTCGTAAGTGGTAAATCACAGTTCTAACTCAAGTTGTCTGACTCCAAATACGATCCTTTTTCCACTGCCCCACACCATTAAACACAAATTGATTTGACTATATTTCTCCTTAAGTCCTCCATGGGATTGATACTTAATCACATTTTAAATGATTATTAGGGTTTGTTTGTTTGACTAACTCCCCACAACTGCTCTCCCCACGGGGGAAAAGAGGCACCAAGTGGCAGTGTGTTATAGTAGACAGAACCATGGACTTAAAACCAGAAACACCTGCATTTTAGTCCCACCTTTGACATTTACTAGCTAGATGTGACCCCTGGGCAAGTCCCTTTACCTCTCTGTGTCTCTGTTACCTCTGTATCTCTGTCAAATGATGGGGTTGGACTTGGGGGTCTCTAAGTTCACCATCAGTTCTAAATCTATACTCCTAAGTGTTTTAAAGATTCCCTAGAGGTCATTAAAAATAGGATAGAGTCGAAGGTGTTGGGGGGGTAATTTAAATGTGGTCCTTGGTGGTGGGGCTAGGGAAAAGTATTTAAGTTAAGTGAATTCTCAGAAGACCCAACCCAGGATATGTCACAAATTTCCCTTTCTTTTCCTTCTGTTAATTCATTTGACCCTGAGATTTGATTAATGTGAGCAACTCACTCCACCAATACTTTTTTTTTTGTTTGTTTTTTTTAGGCAATGGGGGTTAAGTGACTTGCCCAGTCACACAGCTAGTAAGTGTCAAGTGTCTGAGGCCGGATTTGAACTCAGGTACTCCTGAATCCAGGGCCGGTGCTTTAACCACTGCGCCATCTAGCTGCCCCTCACTCCACCAATACTTAATGGTGTCTTCTTCAAAATGTGGCAATCAATCATCAATCATTTAAGTGCTTACCAGGTGCCAGATACTGTACTTCATGCCAAGGATAGTGTTAGGGGCTAAAATTCTAGCTATGTTGTCTAAAATATCTAGTGAGTGGTCGCCAATAAATTATAAGCTTTAGCAAGAGTTAGACTTTTAAGCATTTATTAAGGAGAATAAGAATTTGGTGAAGAGAAAGAGAAAGGCCTAGATTCCTATCTGTTAAAGGGAGAGAGCATTCCTAGCTCCTCTCTCCACCAGAGGCCACAGGATGAGTCAGAGCGCTCAGCTTCCCCTTCTTCCTCCCACAAGCAAATGTCACTTCCTGACACCAAAGAAAAGACACATGGTCTTGCCCTCAGAGACCTTCACCTCATGGCGGAGCTTTTCTACATAAGTCTCCAGTAGGTGGCGTCATTCCAATCGTTACAATAGAATATAGATGCCATTTTGCTTCTCTTGCTCATTCTATGTCATATATCACATAATGGTTCAATTTTCCCACTGTAGCACTCCCATAAGAATCCATGGAACTCCACACACTGGCCTGAGAATTTCCACAACTTTTTAGCCAATGATGACCCTAGGAATGTGGTCCTACTGTATAGAACATTCTTTTAGGTCTTTGCCTCATCTCTTTTCCTCCCCTTCCCATACTCTATATTCTAATCTATGGAGAATGAGTGTTTCTTTCATCACCATTCCCCAAAGCCCATCACCTATTTTAGCCTGAAATTCAACAAACCCCGGTTTGCGCTCTTTTGCTTACCATGTTTTTTACTTCTTCTTCCACCAAAGTCCTCCTCCAATTCCTCTTCATAGCAGCAAAGTGATTTAGGGGATCAAAGGCACAAGGCTCAAGTTCTGGAAGATTCTACCAAGTGTTCCAAGTTATCTTCAATTTCACAAGACCTGTGATTTCACTGGCATAGGGAGAGGCAGCATATATAGTGGATAGAGAATCGGCCTCAATCAAGAACAGCTGTTTTTGACACATACTAGATACATGACCCTGAGTAAGTCACAACCTTTCAGTACCTCCAGGAAATTCTCTAAGATCATAAAGTGCAGTATAGGTGCCAATCTAAATGAGTGCCAATGAAATCAAAGACCTGTTCTAGAAAAAAAAGGTGGGTCATTGCCACCTAATTAACTCTCCCCATATTAAATTTGGCCCCTACACTATCCATAATTAAATAAATGCAAAAGTTTGGTACAGACCTGGCCTCCAGCCAACATATCACTGTTTCTGCTGATACTGAGAATTCTTCACAGCATAGAATTTATACCTGGAAAAGACCTTAGGTTTAACCCCTTATTTTAGAAATGGGACATGGAGCATCAGAGAGGTTAAGTGATTTATCCAAGGTCACATACTCTTCTTAGTTTAGAAATAAATGGGGTATATTCCTCAAAGGGAATGCACTTAGGTTGGGAGATTAAGAGCCTGAACCATTGCTTTCCAAGACACTGAGCTCAGAAAAGAGATTTAGGGGGAGACATGATGTCTGCATCCTGATGTGAAAACAAAGGTTCCCATGTGGAAGATAAATGGAAGCAAATGGGTAGAAGGCAGAATTTCAGTTCTGTGAAAGGAAGGACCTCCTAATCCACCATTTTCTTACATTTCCCTGTATTTCCATTCACAAAGTCTATATCTTAGCATAAGTCCTCAATAACCTCTTATTGTGTTCATCCCCACCCCAAAAGAGCATAAGCTATTTGAGGGGTGCAGAGAGAGATCATTTTTGTCCTCATATCCCAGAACAATATCTAGTATACAGAAGGCACTCAGTAAGTGTTCATTGCTTTGATTTAATTTTGAAACTCCATCTCAGCACACCAGGGTGCATAATTAGGTCCCTTATACCTCAGGGGTTCTAAGATTCTAATAAAATTCTCAAAGCTGTCAAACTAACCCAAAAAATTACACTTCTGAAAGTACCCTTCTATTCCTGAGAGGACACATAAAACATAAAACTCGTTCATTAATTACATCTCGTGTCAAGGCTTAATTGCATTGTTTCATAGTTAAATCTTTAGGCCAGCAAAAATTTCAGATCTAATTCAGGCAGAAAAAATGTCATATTTGTAGGGATTTAATCTTTCAGAAAGAAAATCAATTACTATTAAGGATTCTCAGGAGTCATATTTCATATCCTAAATGTAGCAGTCTTAACTGAAAAACACAGAGTACATGTACTAACGATATTCAATTCCATCTACTTGTGAACCTGATGGCAAATTCCATTAGGTCCTGGAAGATTAGTATTGAATCTGAATTCCTAGAAAATAGTAACTAACCAAGAATGAAGGTTCTTTCTTGGATGCTTGAAATCTGACCATCCATGTAGAAGTGAAATGTTATGTGTGTTTGCATGTGGATAACTGTAGGTGCCCAATAGAATTGGCAACTGAAATCTTCAAGGGAGAGCTGGAACTGTCATTCACAAGGTCTGTCTAGTCAATTTCTACACACCTGACTGGCTCACAGTTATTCACCTTCTCTTCATGTTCCTCATAGTCCCATACATACTGTTCTACAATAAAGGCTAGATTTATCAGGTGAAGAGAAGGGAATACTATTGGTTCTGTCCATGGGAAGAGGTATTTGTTGCTGTTGTTTTAGAGAATTATGCCATGCATATTTTGGATAATAACTCCACATAAATAAGGGAAATTTCTACCTTAAGATTTTAAAGTCAACCCCAATGCACAGTTTTCAAAGTTCTACTAATTATTTAAAAATCATGGAACGTTAAAGCTGTAAGGGAATATGAAGGGTCATCTGGATCGACTGCCCCTTTAATGGGAAAGGAGATCGAAGTGCAGAGCGAATAATAATAATAATAATAATGTAATAATAACTAATACTTATATAGAATTTTAAGGTTTTGCAAATTATAATAATGAGAGCTAATGTCTACTAACTCTAGGAAAGTGAGCAAGTCACAACCTCTGTTTGCCTCAGTTTCTTCATCTGTAAAATGGGGATAATAAGAGTACTTACCTCCCAGGATTATTGTAAGAATCAAATGAGATAATAATTGAAAAATGGTTAGCACAGTGCCTGGCACATAGTAAGTGCTATATAAATATTAACTGCTATTATTGTTATTAGTAATATTGTTAATAATTGTATTATATAATATTACACACAATTATATTCTAATGTGTCTATTACATAGTATTACATATATAGTCTGATCTATTGTATATTATATAATATATCATTATACATTATTGTTACTGCTACTGCTACTACAATACTTTTAAGGCTTACAAATTGCTTCACTTGTTTTCTCATTCGATTCTCATAACAATCCTCTGGGATGGGTGTTATCGTTATCCCCATTTTGCAGATGAGGAAACTGAGGTTCATAGAGGTTAAGTGGCCTGATTAGGGAGGGTCATACAGATGTAAAGTATCTCAGGCAAAACTCCCCAACTCCAAGTTCATGGCTGTTTCTATATCACTTGGCTCTCTCTTGTCACTTGCCAAATATTACAACAGCTTAGTAATATTTGGTGTCCATAGTAGGAAAATATTTTTATCTTCAAAATAAATAAATCCTTACTTTTATTTGTGCCTGCTCAATAAACATTTACCTTGAATGTTCATCAGTTTCCCCACTTTTATGTCTCTTTTATAAATGTATATGTACTTATTCATTTTATTTCTCTCTCTCTCTCTTTTTTTTTTTTTTTAGTGAGGCAATTGGGGTTAAGTGACTTGCCCAGGGTCACACAGCTAGTAAGTGTTGAGTGTCTGAGGCCGGATTTGAACTCAGGTACTCCTGACTCCAGGGCCGGTGCTCTATCCACTGCGCCACCTAGCTGCCCATTTCTCTCTCTTTTTAAAAATAAGAGTATTTTATTATTTTCTAGTTACATGTAAGGATAGTTTTCAACATTTTTTTTCATAGGATTTTTAGTTCCAAATTTTCCTTCCACCCTCCCTTTCCTCCCTCCTCCCCACCTTGGAAAGTAACCTGATATAGGCTATGTATGTACAATCACATTAAACATATTTCTGCACTAGTCATATTGTGAAAGAAGAATCAGAGGACAAGGGAAAAACTTCCAAAAAGAAGGAAAAAAACCAGCCCAAAAGTAGAGACAGTATGGTTCAATCTGCATTGACAATCCACAGTTCTTTTTTCTGGATGTTGAGAACATTTTCTATCATGAGTTCTTTGAAATTTTTTTGGATCATTGCACTGCAGAGAAGAGCCGAGTCTATCACAGTTGTTCATCACACAATGTTGCTGTTACTGTGTATAATGTTCTCCTGGTTCTGCTCATTTTACTCATCATCAGTTCATGCAAGTCCTTTCAAGTTTCTCTGAAATCCTGCTCATTGTTTCTTATAGCAAAATAGTATTCCATTACATTCATATACCGCAACTTGTTCAACCCTTCCCCAATTGATGGGCATTACCTGGATTTCCAATTCTTTGCCACCACAAAGAGAGATGCTATAAATATTTTTGTACGTGTTGGTCCTTTTCCCTCTTCTATGATCTCTTTGCAATACAGATCTAGCAGTGGTACCACAGGGTCAAAGGGTATGAAGAGTTCCATAGCCCTTGGGGCATAGTTCCAAACTGCTCTCCAGAATGGTTGGATCAGTTCACAGCTCCACCAACAATGCATTAGTATTCCAATTTTTCCACATCTTCTTCAACATTTATTATTTTCCTTTTTTGTCACATGAGCCAATCTGATAGGTGTCAGGTGGTACCTCAGAGTTGTTTTAATTTGCATTTCTCTAATTAATTGTGATTTAGAGCATTTTTTCATATGGCAATAGATAGCTTTGATTTCTTCAACTGAAAACTGCCTGTTCATATCCTTTGACCATGTCTCAATTGGGGAATGACTTACATTCTTATAAATTTGATTTAGATCCCTATATATTTTAGAAATGAGGCCTTTATCAGAAATACTGGCTGTAAAAAATTGTTTCCCAGCTCCCTGTATTTCTCACTTTAAAAGAAAATCTCTAAATAAGGGGCAGGACAGCTAGGTGGCAGAGTGGATAGAGTGCTGGGACTTCTGAGTTCAAATATGGCCTCAGACACTCACTAGCTGTGTGACACAGGGCAAGTCTTTTCACCCTGTTTGCCTCAGTTTCCTCATTTGTCAAATGAGCTGGAGAAGGAAATGGCAAACCAGTCCAGTATCTTTGCCAAGAAAACCCCAAATGGGGTCGTGGAGAGTCGGATGTGACTGAGAATGACTAAACAGCAACAAACATAGGACAATTTATGATTTCTTCTTTCCTTGGTGATTATACTTATTTATTTTTCTTGTGTTTCTGTTGTTGGCAATGTTTTCAAATAGAATATTCTGTTCATGTCTATTTTTGTTTTGTAGCAAAGCCTCAAATGCCCCTCTTTTATTGAATGTCAATGATTAGGTTCAGATTTACAGGGTACATCATCTTGAGCTCCTTTGCTTGGGGAAATACTATTCCATTCCCTCCTGACATTTCTAGTAGGTACTGAACAGTCTTCTGTTATTCAAATTTCCTTTCTATTATATTTGAAGGTCCCTCTTCTAGCTCTTTGAAGAATTTATTGCTTAGCTTTGGAATTATTAAATTAGACTACTGTGTGTCGTGGAGTTTCAGGTATTGTGTGTGTGTGTGTATATATGTATGTATATATGTGTGTGTGTGTATATATATATATATATATATGGAGAGAGAGAGAGAGAGAGCACCAACATGAGGATTCTTAGGATTCTTTCAACTGGCACTACCTTTTATGTATTTAAAAACATTTGGGGCAATTGTCTTAGATTATTTCCTGCATTATGGTGTTCAAGTTTCTTTTTTGTTGTTTTTTTGTTTTTTGTTTTTTTGAGGGCAATGAGGGTTAAGTGACTTGCCCAGGGTCACACAGCTAGTCAAGTGTCAAGTGTCTGAGGCTGGATTTGAACTCAGGTCCTCCTGAATCCAAGGCCAGTGCTTTATCCACTGCGCCACCTAGCTGCCCCCTATGTGTTCAAGTTTCTTGATTCTGGAAGATCTATGATCCATAAGTTGTCTCTGTGCATCTTGTCCCGGAGAGCAAGAGCTTTGGCTTTTATAGAGATTATGTGCTTTTTAAGCAATGTGGCTTTTTGCTTCTCTTCTGCCAGAATTACCTTTGCTTCAGTATTTTTGTACTCCGTCTATTATTTTCTCCTTTGCATCTCTGGACAAACTTTCTACCTTGGATAGAATTTTTTTTCTAATCATCTGCTAATTGAATTTTTAATTTCTGATTTGCTTCATTCAGACATTTGTTCCTTCCTATTTTCTTCTCTTGTGGATTTCATTTTTCTCTTGAACCATTTGGGGGAGGATTCTGGTTGTTATTCTATGCTTTATTGAGATTCCACAGGGTTATGTGCTTCATCTGCCATTGGTTTACTTTCCTTTGCCTTTTGGTATTTAAGAGACCTCTGGATTCTCTTTGAAGATTTAGTATTCATTCTTCCTTTTAGTTAAGGGATCCTCTCTGTTGATTTATATGAGGGTACCCTGGGTTTTAAATGAATTTTCTCCCTCTTGATACTTTTTATAATTTAATCTTTTTTCTTCTTTAATCTTTTTTCTTCATATTTCCTGGCTGTTCACTTTTTAATTCCTACTGTTTGATGATAGGTACACCTCCAGGGCTTGCCTGCAAAGATCAGTAACCTCCTACATTGGAAATATATGGTTCACAAACTTGGGTCCCTGCCCTAACCAGCTTCTAGAGATACAGAACTGCCTCCAGTTTGTTCTATCCCCCTTTGTTTCAGGCCACTTGCAGTCATTCATGCTTGCCCTTTGCTCCAATCACTATTCTTTTATGGCTAGGATAAATTAGTGTCTTCCAGTTTTTGCAGGGTTGGGGGAAGAATGACTCTCTATAGACTTCAGGGCAACCTTAGGATTGCCCCAGGCAGAAGAGATCAAGTCTACTCTCCTCATGTGACTGGGAAAAATCAGTGTTTGCTGATTATTGTCTAGGGGTAGGGTGTTCTTGTACTTTCAGCAGGAGAAGAATTCCAAATGTGGCTCCCAGGTACCAGCCCTTGGGTTGAACTATCTAGAACTTGGATGCTGGTGGGGGAAGTGTGCTGAAAGATCACTTGAAGGATTAGTGTTGTTCAATGTTAAGTCATAAGGATTCTATCTTGTGGTATATTTCTTTTTTATCCTTTGGATTCAGTCGTAATCATGCTTTTTGCGGGGCACATATATCTTTTTGGGGAGATTTTTGAAAGAGTGGATTGGAAGAAATGTCTAGCCTGCCATCTTGTTAGTCATGTGATCAGGAAGTTCCATATTTCTTCCTTTTCATAGGATCAGAGATATAGAATGAGGAGGGACCTCAGAAGATATCTAATCTAACCGCTTTCATTTTATAGGTGTGAAAACTGAGGCATAGAGAGTAAGCTGTCCAAGGTCACAAAAGTAAGTGGCAGAGATGGAATTTGAAGCCAGGTCCCCAACCTTCAATGCAACCAATAGTGGGAATTTGTTTTGTTTGACTATGCATATTGGGGAAAGTGTCTCAGTTCTCTTGCCTCTATATTACACCGCCTCATAATTCAAGCAAATAAGGGAGATATACTTTTTCATAATAAGAGAAATAAATATTTGGGTATTTAAAAGAAACTAAAAAGAACCCCCAAGACAGATAAAATATCCCTGTCTCCAAAACAAAAGCAAATCTATAAGTTAATTAAGAAGAAAATGAAAGTACCTGCTGAAAAGGGAAAAAAATAGCTAGATGAAGAGATTTGACATTTAAAGGAGAAATGAACTAAAATGTTTCTTTTCCCACTTCTTCTTGTTTCTGTATAGACCACAAGAGCTCAAATTGATAAGCAGCTAAACTTCTCCACCTCGGGTCAATCAGGAAGGAGGAGACAAAGGGATTTTCCAAAAAAGATGAGGGAAAGATAGACAAGAATATAATTGGATGGTCTAAATCCATTAATATTTTTGAAAGACCCATGATTCTGTTCAAGTAGGGCTGCCCTTAATGTTAATGTGGATATGTTGATGAAGAGGCATTAACATCTACTTTGCCACTGTACCCTAAAGGCCATGGTACCTTTCCATCTGATTTGTAGCAGAAATCTTCTCTGTGTATTGTCTCTCTCATTAGAATGTGAACTGATAGAAGTCAGGGACTGTCCAAATGTTCTATTGTTTCCCCAGAGCTTAGCACAATGCACTGCACATAGGACGGGCTTGAGATATGCTTCATTAATTCCCTCATTCCTTCCTTCATGTGACCCCTAACCAGCTAGCTATTACCTAATGGCCAGCCTTCTGGTGAGGAGTTCATATTATAAATAAAAGTCAAGAAACAGATGGAATTGAAAGCATTGGGTAATTTATTGGTGCAGTAGTGATATGAAATCTTTATGTCTACGACTTGAGCATTAACCTAGTAGAATATCAGTGCTTATGAAAATACATCACTGTCAGAGTGATGGTGGACTCCAGATATAGAATAAGATGTACATTTTTTGATACAACCAAGAGTAGGAATTTGTTTTGCTTGACAATGCATATTGGTTATAAGGCTTTGTTTTTCATCCTTTCCTTCACAATATTGGGGGAGGGGGGTGGAGGATGGTGGAAGGGCGAGAAAACAAATCCTTATTAATTTTTTTCTTTTCTTTTTTGTGGGGAAATGAGGGTTAAGTGACTTGCCTAGGGTCACACAGCTAGTAAGTGTCAAGTGTCTGAGGCCGGCTTTGAACTCGGGTCCTCCTGAATCCAGGGCTGGTGCTTTATCCACTGTGCTACCTAGCCGCCCCCCAAATGCTCATTAATTGAAAAAATAAATATTATCATATAAAAAAGAAATGTTCCCCCCAATGATGGGGAGGAGATATAGAAGGGAGAGGATAGATATGAAAAGACTTACCAAAAAAGGAAAAAGAAAGTAAAATCATATAATAATAATAATAATAATAATATCTGGCATTCATATAGAACTTTAAGGCTTGTAAAAACACTTTGCAAAAACCCTGAGAGGTGGGTGTTATTATTATCATTCCCATTTTATAGATGAGGAAACTGGGGCAGATAGTGGTTAAGTGACTTGCCCCAAGGTCTCACAGCTGGTATGAGGCAGGATTTGAAATAGTAACTTTTAAAAATGCGCAGAAGAAAATAGAAGAACAGAAGGAATCACAGATAAGTAGGACACTTTTCAAAGTTACATGCAGCGGGGGTGGGGGGGGTGGGGGGAGCAGCTAGGTGGCACAGTGGATAAAGCACTAGCCCTGGATTCAGGAGGACCTGAACCCAGCCCCAGACACTTGACACTTACTAGCTGTGTGACCCTGGGCAAGTCACTTAACCGTCATTGTCCTGCAAAAAAATTAAATTAAATTAATTTTTAAAAAAAGTTACATGCAGAATTTACTATATCTTTAGGAAAGCAAGAAATACCCAACAGAGATTCATGATTTCACATCTGTCTTATTTGCTTTTCCCCCCATTCTACTAGATATATGAAAATGTTCATTTTATTTATAATATGTTAAGTTCAGAATAAGAAAAATAAACATTTTAAAATAACTAATAACAACACATTCCCCATCATCCCCAAGAAAACAAAAAAAAAGACTAAAAGTTTGTCATGATTCAATGAGGTATTTTGGAGACTTAAAGGGAAAAAAAAAAAGAAAAAGGAAAAAAGAGAGACTTAAAGGGACCTTCCTAGATGAATTAGGCTAGCCATTCAAAGCTGAAAGCAACAAGCCTTTATTAATGCTATTTCTAACATCCATGAAGGAAGGCCATATGGCATAACTTGAGATACACAAGGGTGAAAATCTGAATGAGGAGGTTCAGGGCACCAAAAGTGGCACCTACTCCCCAAACTAGGGCAGCAGTCATTAACCTCCCAAACCAGGGCAGTACCTGCCCTGCTCCCAAACCAAGACAGGACATGGATAGTCAGATAAAGGATTACAACCTGGGATGTCAACAGAGTCTTGAGCATGAAGATCATGAGAATATGGAAAGAGAAGGGACTCTACCCCCTGCACTTACCTTATCTTTGTCCCAAGTCTCTCACGGGGTAGGACTCACGGGGTAGGACTCACGGGTCTTCCATGACTCCATGCACAGAGCAACTCAGGAATATAGTTTTATGTGGAGCGGCAGGAAGTGTAAGTTTCTAACATAAACATTTCCAGGCATAGAAGATCACAGGAAAAGGAAGGGGTGTCAGGAAGGAGAAGGGGATATGTTTAGAGTAGACATAGTTTAAAAAAAAAAAGGCTTTCTGAACAACCAAGTTTACTATGAAAATGTAATTAGGATCAATGATTGATGAATAATTAAATAAACTATGCCATCTGAATATCATGCAATTTTTTAAAAGGGTGGACTTGTCATATCAGTGGTACAAGGAACTCCCAGTGAGGAAACTCCTTCTATCAATGAAGGTCTATATCTATTTCATATCTCATAATCCTAAAGAGTTGCTTGGGATGCTGAGAAGGTAGCTGCTGAGTAGGGCTCCAGAACCAGGATATGTCAGGAGAAGGACTGGAACCCAGATGCTCCTGACTTAGAAGCCACCATGTCAGATGGCTTTGCCATATGGCTACCAATGTGCCATTAAAAAAAAGACAAATAGTCACACAAAGAAATAAAGGAAGCATTTTGAGGAATGATATAAAGAAATCACAACTAAACACATTGATGACAACCATGTAATTAGTAATAATAGGTGAGAAAATTCTTTTCCCAGCACACCTCTTCTGAAATTTCCTAAAAAGTTTTCCTAGAGCAGAGGTATCAAACATGCTGCCCAGTCTCTATTCTCAACACAGGCAACAACATTCCCATTGCCCGAACCAGGCTAAAATATAGTTGGGAAATATTTAACAAAATAAACAAAATACAATAGAACATAGATAATGTTAGTATGTTGTTTTCTGAGGCAATATGATATTCATAGGGATCCTTATGTATGGTGGTGGTGGTTGTTCAGTTGCTTCTGTTGCAGTTTGGAGTTTTCTTGCCAAAGATACTGGAGTGATTTGCCATCTCCTTCTGCAGCTCATTTGACAGATGAGGAAACTGAGGCAAACTGGATTAAGTGACTTGCCCAAGGTCACTCAGCTAGTAAGTGTCCAAGGGTGGATTTGAACTCAGTTCTTCCTGACTCCAGTCCTGGGCACACCTCTAGCTGCCCCTATGTATGGCTTAGTGGCCCCCTTTTCTATTTGAGTTTGACACCACTGGCCTAGACATTGAGTGACTTGTCTAGGATCATGCAGTCACAATGGGTTGGAGATAAAACATAAACCCAGGTCTCCAACGTCTCCATCGCCAGCTTCCTAATATGTCAGGTTACTCTCTAACAAAAATAACAACAACAACAACAACAACAATAAATGCAAATAAAATAAATAATTAAAAAATACAAGGAAACAAATAGGACTTAAAAAAATATTAAAAATAATGCAGGTTGACAGCTTCCGAATCACAGAATTTGAGAGTTGGAAAGGACCTCAGCCGTCATTGGTTCTGATTCATGCAGCATGATTGCTTTTTTAATCTGTGCATTTGAAAATCTGGTTTTGTTGATAATTACTCAGTTGAGAATTTAAAAAAAAAAAAGGAAGATGGCACATGCACCTCCAATATGCCCCTCCCTGGCACCTCTGAGCAGAAGTAGCCCTTCCACCTGCCACACCAAATGCTTCCCCATTGTGGGCACCATGTCCTGAATGAAAACTTAACATCACACCTGCTGCTCTCTAGAGAGTGGATTTAAGTATAACACAGCTCCATCTTTGATCGGGTTCAAGAGGATTTTATCACTGAAAGGCTGCTCCCTGGCACAAATATCACAGTGAGGCTTGTGGGTGTTTCTGTTGGTAAAAGCCCAAGGTGGGCATCCCATACCTGCTATTTTCCTGACTGCTTGATAATAACTGTGATTCCTTGCTAGGCTCTTTATCTTGGAGATTTCACATTTGCTTGTTGAGGTGTAATTGTGTTTACAGAAAAGTGAAAATTTCCAGGTCCATACAAGCAGTTATACAAGCAACTCTGCAAAGTGCTTTGCATTGTTTTATTGCTTAACAAGCCATTAGATTTCATTCACTGTACTGTTTTCTCCCATCTAGATGGTGATGCCATTGCTTATCTGTTTCGTTAGAAAGGTATATGAATGAATGAATTATGAATTAATAAATAAATCATAATAAATAATGAATGAATAAATCATTTTAGAAATAGGAAGTATTAACTATAGAATAAATTCTACAAATGCTACCTAGGGGCTGCTAGGTGGTACAGTGGATAGAGCACCGGCCCTGGAGTCAGGAGGACCTGAGTTCAAATCTTACCTCAGAAACTTGACACTAGCTGTGTGACACTGGGCAAGTCACTTAACCCCAATTGCCTCACAAAAAAACCCCAAAACAAACAAATGCTACCTAGAGCTGGAGAAAGTTAAGTGAAATGGAGAGGGGAAAAGGATAGGCTATGGAATGAGTAGACCTGGATTCTGGGTCTAGCTTTTGGGCCTCTTAGCTGTATGTCTTTGGGCAAGTCATTCACTTCTCTGGACTTCAGTTTCCTCATCAGCAAAATTGGGGGGAGGAGTCAGCCCTGCCTGATTCATCATATTGATGAGAGGATTGTGGATGTAGGGTCACGGACTCAGAGATTTGGAACTGGAAAGGACACTGAAGGATGGCTAGTGCAACCCCTGGATTTTACAGATGAGGATTTAGATGGTGAAGTGACTTGTTCACAGTCAAACAAACAGTAAACATCAGGGGTAGGTTTAGAAACAGATTCTCTGACTCCAAATAGGAGGTTTTCAAGTCTGCCACACTGGCTGATGAGACACATGTCACTTGATAATCTGTAGAGTACTAAATTTAGCTCTAATTCAATTCTATTAAGCACCTGGTATTGATAAAACATTGAACAAACACTATTATTAAGAAAAATCTACTAAGTGGTTGGTACTCCCATTTCTTATTGGAAGGGGGTGCCTAGTGAGACTTCAACAAAAGGCTGAAGGTCTATGGAGGCTAACAGACAGAAATATTGAATGGGAAAGGAGAAAGTCTTCTGTTAAGAAATAGACATTCTAAAGCACCGGCCCTGGATTCAGGAGTACCTGAGTTCAAATCTGGCCTTAGACACTTGACACTTACTAGCTGTGTGACCCTGGGCAAGTCACTTAACCCCCATTGCCCTGCAAAAAAACAAAAACAAAAGAAAAAGAAAAAGAAATAGACATTCTATACTCTGGAAAGTGTGGGAACCTTAAATACTTTAATTGCTTATGAAAAAGCCAACAAAACAATAAATGACTGTGCTTCCAGAGCACAGACTGCATTTACGCTTGTTCTTAACCACTCATCTTTGTAAGATTCCCAAAGGAGCATGGGAGAGGAAACTGAGTGAACTGAAATAAGTCACCATATGGCAGTTTGGAGTGACTTGTGAAGAGAAGGACTTTTGAGACAGCAAGCATTCTAAATAAGAGAGCCAACCTTCTCCCATGTCCTACCTAGAGGTGACAATCACCTTCAGAGTGAGTCAAAGGGAAGAAAAGTCTGCCAATTCTAAGCTAAGGGTTGTTGCTCTAGCTAAAACAAGCTGATACATTGAAGTCATTGGTTGCTTTGACTTCAATCTCTTTACATGAGCCTCACTAATATCACACTCACTATTACTCTACTTGTGCTGGCTCTTTCCCACTCCTGGACTCTGGGAATATTTGTGGGAGAAGATGTCCCTGATTTTTGGAAGAATAAATGTCTTTGTAAAGGAACTGAGTTTCCTGGCTAACTGTTTTGTTTTTGTTTTTGTTTTTGTTTTTTAGTGAGGCAATTGGGGTTAAGTGACTTGCCCAGGGTCACACAGCTAGAAAGTGTTAAGTGTCTGAGGCCAGATTTGAACTCAGGTCCTCCTGACTCCAGGGCCAGTGCTTTATCCACTGTGCTACCTAGCTGCCCCAATATCCTGACTAACTGTTAAGAGGAAGTATACTGGGGGCAGCTAGGTGGTGCAGTGGATAGAGCACCAGCCCTGGAGTCAGGAGGACCTGAGTTCAAATATGGCCTCAGACACTTGACACTTAAAAGCTGTGTGACCTTGGGCAAGTCACTTAACCCTCATTGCCCAACCAAAAAACAAAAACAAGAGGAAACACACTGTTGGGAGCTTATAAGCTAATGTTTGGCATGATAGTCACTCACCACATGAATAGGCCCTAGAACCCTGAAAGTAGTAACAGCCACCTTTCCAGGGACCCAATCTGCCAATGGTGGTTTGAATTGGGCAAGTGAACCATAAGGGGGCATAACGCTTAGAATGGAGCAGAAAAATAGAAGGAATGTGGAAATATATGAACAAGCTTTAAGGAAAAGTTTTATTGGTCCTATATATACCAAAATAGCTGTACTTTTTATAATACCAAAGAATTAGAAACAAAATAGATGCTTATTGATTGATGATTGGCTAAACAAGGTATGGTAGATGGAATGGAATGTAATATCGTGGTATAAGAAAAGTTACAAATGATAAACACAGAGAAGCATGGCATGATTTTTATGAACTGATGCAGAGTGAAGTAAGTAGTACCAGGAGAACAACACAAACAATGAATACAACAATGAAATGGAAAGAACAACATCAAGAACACCCCAAACCAAACTCTATGTTATTATAGTAAGCAAGCTTAGCTCTGAAGAAAAGAGAAAATACACCTCCTTTGTGTCTTTGAGGAGATGGGGGACTGTGGATGTGGAACAATAAATATACTATCAAACACGGATGATGTGTTGATTAGTATGACAAAACCGTGTTTCTCTCTCTCTCTCTCTCTCTCTCTCTCTCTCTCTCTCTCTCTCTCTCTCTCTCTCTCCTCTGTCTTTATTTTCCCCTCTGTCTGTCTCCCTCTGTTTCTGTCTGTCTCTCTTTCCCCCTCTCTATGACACATACTGTCTCTCCCCTCTTTCTCCTTCTCTTTTTTCTTTTCCCCCTTCTGTTTCTCCCCTCCCTCAATCTCTCTCTGACTTTCACTTCTCCCCTCCTCTTCCTTCTTTCTTCTAGCTCTCTGTCTCTCCTCTCCTATCTTATCTTCTCCTTTCCATCCCTCTCTTTCTCTATTCCCTCTGTCTCTTTATCTGTCTCTCCTCTCTTTTCTCTTTCTCTCATTATTTGTTATATATATTTGTTATTATTTATTGCAACTCTGGGGAGAAGAAAGAAATATATGGAGATGAAAGTGATGTAAAAACAAAAGATAACTACAAAAATGTTTTTAAAAGAAAAAAAATCATGAAAAAAAAAGATGACTCGGGAGCTGCAGTTTGGTAATCGGATATAGGATAAGGAGTCTTTCACTGCCAAGTCAGTGGTTATGATACAGCTCAGGTTCTTGAGAAACAAAAATAAATATAGTGCTGGGAGAGATAGTCAGTGGTCTATGTAAACTGAGCTGAGGCTCCCAATTCCTAGTTGAGTAGCATTGACATTGTCCACATTATGAAAGCCAACACTGCATGGGGTGTTAATTAGTCTCTTCTTGGCAAACTGAATCAAAGGCTGAAAACTGAGTGCTCCCTGAGGACTGACTATTCTCTTAGCCCTTAAGGAAATTCCCTTTTTAGGGTAGAGGTCAGGGGGAGGGAAGGGGTAAACCTGCTAAGAAGTGGGAATCCAGGCCCCCCTCCACTAGACACCTAGTATTTATTCTTCTCCTGTCCATTCACTGTATTTGCATCCTTGTATCCTAGCCTGGTGCCTGGCATATAGTAGGTGCTTAATAAATGTTGATTGTTAAGGAAGAAAGGTAGTCTAGTAAGTCTTTTTTCAATACTTCAGGGCTAATGATTTGGATCAGGGAACTATTGCTGATGCAGAATGTAGCCTCTCTGGTCTTAGTTAAGATGGTTTTTGGGGTTTTTTTGTTTTTGTTTTTTTTGTGGGGCTATAAGGATTAAGTGACTTGCCCAGGGTCACACAGCTAGTAAGTATCTGAGGTCAGATTTGAACTCAGATCCTCCTAAATCCAGAGCCTGTGCTTTATCCACTGAGCCACCTAGCTGCCCCAGTTAAGATGATTTTTGAGAGTTGCGGACAAACAATTTATGATTCTGCTGCCAATCTAGTGATCATTTTAGAACCAGTCTCAGTTTGTCTTCAAACAATGGGCACTGAGTCTGACACTAGGGCAGTATTCAAAGCCTTTCTGGTTTAGTAGGATCTGTCTAAGGCTCTGTCCACCTTTACTCTTGAATAAAAACTCCTTGAGGTTTAGGGACAGTTTCTTTTTTTTTTTTTTTGATGAGGCAATTGGGGTTAAGTGACTTACCCAGGGTCACACAGCTAGTAAGTGTCAAGTGTCTGAGGCCAGATTTGAACTCAGGTCCTCCTGACTCCAGGGC
Source organism: Dromiciops gliroides (assembly GCF_019393635.1). Lineage (NCBI taxonomy): Eukaryota > Metazoa > Chordata > Mammalia > Microbiotheria > Microbiotheriidae > Dromiciops > Dromiciops gliroides. The sequence continues at coordinate 658,578,549 of NC_057862.1, read as the reverse complement.
TAGTGCTCTATCCACTGCGCCACCTAGCTGCCCCGACAGTTTCATTTTTGACTTTGTATCGCCAGTGCCCAGCACATTGTCTGACACACAATAGGCACTTCAAAATGCTTGCTCATTCATTGAAGGGACTGCCTTCAAGGACCTAGGGTTATCAAATTTGGGGGGGGGGGGCGGGACAATGGGGTTAAGTGACTTGCCCAGGGTCACACAGCTGGTAAGTATCAAGTGTCTGAGGCCAGATTTGAACTCAGGTACTCCTGAATCCAGGGCTGATGCTTTATCCACTGCACCACCTAGCTGCCCCAAGGACCTAGGGTTAACTTCAGAATCAGAGGAGGATTTTGGTGGAGTTTGGTTAAGCCACCTAAGCTTGAGTTATTCCGTCACCCTTCTGACATGTAGTTGTATTTAAAAATAAGACCAGTGAGGAAAAACCCAAGGCTGTGCCGCTCTGGGCAAGTCACTAACAGTGGAGTTTCAGGCACTGGGGCACTTGGAAAGGAAGGGTGTTGGAAGAGGGGAGAGAACTGGATTTGTAGCCTGAGTTAGAATCCTGTAACTGTTCCTTACTACCTACAAGCTTGAGAAAGCCCTTTCTCTGGACCCAAGATCTTCATCAGTAAAACACATTTCTCACATCCATCCTTTCTTCCTTACCATGTCTACTTCTACTGCCCCATATCACTTCTCTCAGAATACTATAAAATCCTCTTTACTTGTCTTCCCTAGCCATCAGTTTGTCCCTGCTTCAATCCATCTTTCACAACATTGACAGATTTTTCTTCCTAAAGAACTGTTCTCAGATTACATCACTCTCTCCCTTGCTCAAAAACCTTCCATAGCTCCCTATTGCTTATCTGAAAAAAGTACAAAGTCCTTAGTCTAGCCTTAAAAGTTTTCTACAATCTGGAAGCAGGGAGGGAGGGAAGCAAGGAGAAAGAGAAGGAAGGAAGGAAGGAAGGAAGGAAGGAAGGAAGGAAGGAAGGAAGGAAGGAAGGAAGGAAGGAAGGAAGGAAGGAAGGAAGGAAGGAAGGAAGGAAGGAAGGAAGGAAGGAAGAAAAATATAAAATAATTGACACCACATCCTTTCTAGTTTTGATACAGGGAAGGTGTTGAATAATAGAAGAACTCTGATATACTAAAGAGGTAGGGAAAGCTCATGACCCTGGTAGGGGGAAGGAATGAAGAGAGACCAGGAACCTTAAATGAGTTAATAGCTGCTTAATAAGTGCTAGTTGTTAAGGAAGACATAGTCTGGTAAGTCTTGCTTCAATACTTCAAGGGGCAATAATTTTGGTCAAGGAGCACTCACTGATATAGATTGCAGCCCCCTTGGTCTTAGTAAGATGGTTTTTGAGAGCTGTGGCCAAAGAATTCTATTGACTCTACAATTTTAGGGAGGTCCGCCCCTATTCAGTCCATGACAACTGGATGATGTAGTGGACAGACTATCAGACTTGGAATCAACACTGAAGTTCCAGTCATGACTCTGATACTAGTTGGGTGACAATCATTTTACCTCTTTCAGTCTCAGATGCTTAGTCTGTAAAATGGGGATAGTACCTACATCCTAGAGTGGTTGTAGGGATCAAATGAGATAATCTATGTGAAATGCTTTGCAAACCTTAAAGTGCTATATAAAAGTGAGCTATAATTACTGTTGTTTCTGTCTTTCACAGACAAAGAGAATTCTGGGAACAGACAGTTCCTTGTGCAATGTAGCAGCAAGACTGCTAGTAAGCCATGTAATACACTTCAGCACTACCTTTCCGGGGTCAGGAAGACTTAAAAAAACATAATTAGCTTCAATATAAGAGAATTTCATTCCCAAAGGAGTTGTTAATCAAGATATCACTGGACTTTCAGGAAAAAAGGAGAGCAAGACTAACAGGAGAGTTACAAAAATGAAGTCATTTTCTGAGAACTTCATTCCTTTTTTTCTCCTCTCTAATCCCTAATCCCCCTGAGGAGTTGTCTCACAGAGACAAAAATAGGAAAAGAAAGACAGAGAAGGAATTGGGCAGCTTTCTCCTAAGGACCTCATTCCCATCTTTTTTGGGAACAAGCCAGTTAAATGTGGATTTTAGGCACTTATGGAGAGTTCAAAACACTGAAGGACAGGACTCTGCATGCACCCTGTGAATAAGTTTTAATAGTGAAAAAAATTGAATTATTTTCAAAATGTGAAGTTAATATATATTTTTAAAAGAAATAAATATATATTCCCAGGGGCCTATTATAGCAGTAGAAAAAAGAATGCTGATTAAGGTTTGAAGGTCAATTTTAACCAGCTAATGATGTTAAACAGTAATGGTTACATGACAGTTATTCCCTGTCTCTATAGCAACTGGATTTCTGGGGCTTAATTGTGCATAAGGCCATATCTACTACTCCCAGCATGAGCTACAAAAGATATACATAAAAAGAAAGCCAATGGGCTTTCCACATTTCCTTTCTCAAATACCCCTCCTTGTTCTTGCTGTCTTCCTAAAGATCACTATAATAAAATGACTTCTAATCCCAGTGGTTAGAGTATTATGTTCATGAGGTCAATTCATAGCTTCATTATCTCTGCCTTCAGATTTTTTTTTTTTAATTTTGCAATAGTGTTGACCTAAATGTGGAAATCACTATACTTAAACCATTGTCCTCATTGTCACGTATAGATCTTGGGAGGAGTCGTATAAGCAGGAAGTTGCTTAAGGCTACTTGAAACAAGTCTTATCAAAGTTAATATTTGATTAGCCTCAATCCTCCAGTCTTTCAATCTAGTAGAATTTACCATAGTATGGTGAATATGGAATCACCACTGACACCATCACCACCACAATCATGGAGGAACAATCGTCATCAGAACCAATGACTTGACATCCTAGTCACTAATTATTTCCAGGCACAATGAGTTAGCTATTGAATCTGTAATTATATGTAGGACAATTAAACAGGACATACTGATAAATATAGTCTGACCTGAAATGACTAGGAAGGTGCATTGCACGTAGCAAGCACTTAATAAATAAATGTTTGCTGACTGACTGATTATAATCATTATTCCACATGTCATCAAACATTCAACAGTGGAAGGCATTCATTCATGTGGCTCATTTTTGCTGACGTAGACTCTGAAAAGTGATGCCATTTGATTAGTTCTTGCAATAACACCAACAAAAATTGCTTGACCTGACTGCAAACAAGTACAATGGACAGCAGCTTTGTGGAACTCTCTATTGACCCCTGTTGGTCAATTGTGAGAACACAGTAGAAGCCAACCTTTCTGGGATAGGAACTCAGTATTTGACAAAAACTGCTGGGAAAACTGGAAGATAGTGTATGGCAGAAACTAGGCATAGACCAACATCTTATACCTTATACAAAAATAAGGTCAAAATGGGTTCAGGATACGAATCAGCAGGATGAGGAAAACCTCATTTTTAAGTAAAGCCGTTTCAAAACCAGCTGCATCGGCATACAGAAAAACACAGACACTGAACAAAAAACAGGGAGATGAGGGCAAAGTTTCACATCACCATGGAGAAAAACTTTTATTTCTAAGCTATAATTCTCAGTCACATAATACAAGCTTTTTCCTCTTAACTCCCACAGTGGTTGCTAGGATAACATGAGATTATATTTGCAAAGTGTGTTAGTTATTATTATCATTGTTATCATTATTATTATTATTATGGGGCAATAAGGGTTAAGTGACTTGCTCAGGGTCACACAGCTAGTAAGTGTCAAGTGTCTGAGGCTGGATTTGAACTCAGGTTCTTCTGAATCCAGGGCTGGTACTTTATCCACTGTGCCATCTAGCTGCCCCTATTATTATTATTTATTCCAAAAATGCACTGATACTCAGGAACCATAAAACAATTTGACCAAATGGGGCAGGGGTCCTGTCTAATGGTGTCATTCTCTGCTGATTCTTTCTCCTCTCTTCCCTTTCGTATTCTTAATAGGGATGCAGTGGGGAAATGGGCCAGTCTTGAAGTGAAAAGAAAAATGGGTTTGAATTTCATCTTTAACATAGGCTATGGGAAACTCATTTCACCTCTCTGAACCTCAGTTAAGTCATCTGTAAAATGGGGACCATGATATTTGAATAATGTTGTGAAGCTCTGATGAGACAATGTATCTAAAAGCTCTCTAAGAAGCTCTATCTAAATGTCAGCTATTATTTGCCTATTGGTGATATGCTGAATGAGGATAGGTGGAAATGATATAAAGCCAGGGGGCAGCTGGTGGCGCAGTGGATAAAGCACCGGCCCTGGATTCAGGAGGACCTGAGTTCAAAGCTGGATTCAGACACTTGACATTTACTAGGTGTGTGACCCTGGGCAAGTCACTTAACCCTCACTGCCCTGCAAAAAACAAACAAAAAAGAAATTATATAAAGCCAGAAAGGGCAGGATGCAAAAAAATTAAAAATAAGAAGGGGTTGAATACCTCAGCACCGAGAAAGGAGATGAACAGATGGTTCTTATTCATGGTTGAAATGGAACATGAGAGCTGGACAGGCATGGCAAGCAGGTTAAAATTTCTACGCTCACAAAATACATTTAGAAACTAAAGGAAAGCCATTCTATGCCCTAAAGCCTATACATGTATGCACACATGCCTCTTGGCTATTGTAACGCGATTCATACTCAGCTTAATTCGATTAAGCAAGCATGCATAAAGCACTTACTCTCTACTCAACTCCCTATGCCCACAAAGGGAAATAGGCAACTGGATGGCATACTGGGCCTAAAGTAAGAAAGACTTTAGTTCAAATCTGGACCCAGACCTTGAGCAAATTATTTAACTTCAGTTTTCTCATCTGTAAAGTGGGGGTAATAATAGTATCTACCTCCCAGAGCTGTTGTGAGGATCAAATGAGATAATATTTGTAAAGCATTTTGCAAACCTCAAATTGCTATATACTTGCTAGCAGTTGTCACCTCATGTAAGTCCCTCACTGAAGGTTCTCCTGCCAGTACATCATTGTGGTGTGGTGACCTTGGGTTCTTAAAGGCTGGACCACCTGAGAGCCAAAGCTCAGGCAAGGGGTACCTAGATAAAAGGATTCTGAGTATGGTCCCTGCAGGAAACTGCTTGTCTGTGATCCAAGGACGAGCCCAGCTGAGTTTAGGAAGGCTCCTCATTGGGGGACTGCATTTTTCAGCCCCAGCAGCTCAAGAAGACCAACTACAAAGCTATAGATAAATTGTGTTGTATGTCCATGGAGGAAAAACTCACACTAATGCAACCCAAGTAACTACTATATGCCAGGTATTGTGCTACGTGCAGGGCACACAGAGGCAAAATACCAACTCTACTGGAGGAGACAACTTTCTGGGGGCATAAAGAAAAGCTCATAGACACATGACATCTAGGAGAACACAGCTTGATTCCATGACCTCACCCACCAGCTTACAACAGTTCTTACCTCCTGCCACCAGGAGGGAAAAGAGACAGACACTGGAGGGTCATCCCTTTGTATGCAAGCTCAGCTCCAGCTTAGTCCCTGTGGAGACACTGGTTCTTCTGGCTCCACAAATGATTGGCAGACTCTCTCCTATCATACCATACCAGCCCCTTAGTTACACAAATTTGGAAGAAGACTGCCAAAGTTCCATGTGTTGGACTGAAATCAGGAAGGGAATAGCTGCATATGTTCTAGATTAGTGGGGTCAAACCCAAGTAGGAACAGGAGCTGCTGATTCGTATCCTGAACCCATTTTGACCCTATTTTTGTATAAGGTATAAGATGTTGGTCTATGCCTAGTTTCTGCCATACACTATCTTCCAGTTTTCCCAGCAGTTTTTGTCAAATACTGAGTTCCTATCCCAGAAGCAGGAGTCTTTGGGTTTATCAAACAGTAGATTACTATAGTCATTTACAGCTGTGTCTCCTGTGCCTAACCTATTCCATTGATCCACCACTCTATTTCTTAGCCAGTACCACATAATATAGTTTTGATGACTTCTGCTTTATAGTATAGCTTCAAATTTGGTATGGCTAGTCCACCTACCTGTGCATTTTTTCATTAATTCCCTTGATATTCTTGACTTTTTGTTTTTCTAGATAAATTTTGTTATTTTTTCTAGCTCTACAAAATAATTTTTGGTAGTCTGATTGGTATGACACTGAATAGGTAAATTAATTTAGGTAGAATTGTCATTTTTATTATATTAGCTCGTCCTATCCATGAGCAATTTATACTTTTCCAGTTACGTAGATCTGATTTTATTTGTGTGGAAAGTGTTTTGTAATTGTGTTCATAGAGTTCCTGGGTTTGTCTTGGAAAATAGACTCCCAAGTATTTTATATTGTCTACCATTACTTTAAATGAAATTTCTCTTTCTATCTCTTGCTGCTGAGTTTTGTTGGTCATGTATAGAAATGCTGATGATTTGTGTGGGTTTATTTTATATCCTGCAACTTTGCTAAATTTGTTAATTGTTTCAAGCAGTTTTTTAGTTGATTCTTTAGGATTCTTTAAGTATACCATCATATCATCTGCAAAGAGTGAAAGTTTTGACTCCTCCTTGCCTATTCTAATTCCTTTAATTCCGTTTTCTTCTCTTACTGCTATAGCAAACATTTCTAATACAATATTAAATAGTAGAGGTGATAATGGACATTCCTGTTTCACCCCTGATCTTATTGGGAATGCCTCTAACTTATCCCCATTACATATAATGTTTGCTGATGGTTTTAGGTAGATACTGCTTATTATTTTAAGGAAAGCTCCACTTATTCCTATGCTCTCTAATGTTTTTAACAGGAATGTATTTTGTCAAATGCTTTCTCTGCATCTATTGAGATAATCATATGATTTGGGTTAGTTTTGTTATTGATGTGGTTGATTATATTAATGGTTTTTCTAATGTTGAACCAGCCTTTCATTCTTGGTATAAATCCCACCTGGTCATAGTATATTATCCTGGTGATCACTTGCTGCAATCTCCTTGCTAATATTTTATTTAAGATTTTTGCATCGATATTCATTAGGGAAATTGGTCTGTAATTTTCTTTCTCTGTTTTGGCTCTGCCTGATTTAGATATCAACACCATATTTGTGTCATAAAAGGAGTTTGGTAGAACTCCTTCTTCACCTATTTTTCCAAATAGTTTGTATAGTATTGGAATTAATTGTTCTTTAAATGTTTTGTAGAATTCACTTGTAAACCCATCTGGCCCTGGAGATTTTTTCTTAGGGAGTTCATTAATGACTTGCTCAATTTCTTTTTCTGAAATGGGCCTATTTAAGGATTTTATTTCCTCTTCAGTTAACTTGGGCAATTTGTATTTTTGTAAATATTCACCCATTTCATTTACATTGTCAAATCTATTGGCATACAGTTGGGCAAAATAGCTCCTAATTCTTGCTTTAATTTCCACTTCATTGGTTGTGAAATCACCCCTTTCATTTTTTAAACTGGTAATTAGTTTTTCTTCTTTCTTTTTTTAAATCAAATTAACCAAAGGCTATTTTATTGGTTTTTTTCATAGAACCAACTCTTAGTTTTATTGATTAGTTCTATAGTTTTCTTGCTTTCAATTTTATTAATTTCTCCTTTGATTTTCAGGATTTCTAATTTAGTATTTAGTTGGGGATTTTTAATTTGTTCTTTTTCTAGCTTTTGTAGTTGCATTCTCAGTTCATTGATTTCTTCTTTCTCTTTTTTGTTCATGTAAGCATTTAGAGATATAAAATTTCCCCTAAGCACTGCTTTGGCTGCATCCCATAGATTTTGGTATGTTGTCTCATTATTGCCATTCTCTTGGATGAAGTTATTGATTGTTTCTATGATTTGTTGTTTGACCCACTCATTCTTTAGGATGAGATTGTTTAGTTTCCAATTAATTTTCAGTCTACCTTTCCATGGCTCTTTATTACATGTAATTTTATTGCATCATGATCTGAGAAGGATATGTTTACTATTTCTGCCTTTCTACATTTGACTATGAAGTTTTTGTGCCCTAATACATGGTCAATTTTTTTAGTATGGGCCATGTACTGCTGAGAAGAAGGTATATTCATTTCTATCCCCATTCAATTTTCTCTAGATGTCTATCATATCTAAATTTTCTAATATTCTATTCACCTCTTTAACTTCTTATTTATTTTGCAGTTAGATTTATCTAATTCTGAGAGGGGAAGATTCAGATCCTCCACTATTATAGTTTTGCTGTATATTTCCTCTTGTAACTCATTTAACTTCTCCCCTAAGAATTTGGATGCTATCCCACTTGGTGCATACATGTTTAGTATTGATATTACTTCATTATCTATAGTACCTTTTAGCAAGATGTAGTTTCCTTCCTTATCTCTTTTAATTAGATCTATTTTTGCTTTTTCTTTGTCTGAGATAAGAATTGCTACCCCTGCTTTTTTGATGTCAGATGAAGCATAATATATTTTGCTCCAACCTTTTACCTTTATTCTGTGTGTATCTCTCTGCTTCAAATGTGTTTCTTATAAACAACATATTGTAGAATTCTTATTTTTAATCCACTCTGCTATTTGCTTCCATTTTATGGGAGAATTCATCCCATTCACATTCACAGTTAAAATTATTAACTGTGGGGCAGCTAGGTGGTGCAGTGGATGGAGCACTGGCCCTGGATTCAGGAGTACCTGAGTTCAGATCTGGCCTTGGACACTTAACACTTACTAGCTGTGTGACCCTGGGCAAGTCACTTAACCCCAATTGCCTCACTGAAAAAAAATTATTAACTGTTAGGGGAAGCTAGGTGGCACAATGGGCAGAGCACTGACCCTGGAGTCAGGAGGACCTGAGTTCAAATTCGGCCTCAAGACACTTGACACTTACTAGCTGTGTGACCCTGGGCAAGTCACTTAACCCCAATTGCCACACACACACACACACACACACACACACACACATATACACACACACATGCACATTATTAACTGCTTATTTCCCTCCATCTTCTTTTCCCCTTTGTTTATACATTTTCCCCTTCTTTCACCCTATTCCACTCGACCAGTATTTTGCTTCTGACCACTGCCTCCCTCAAACTGCCCTCCCTTTTATCAGCTGCTCTTCTTTTTCTTGCCCCTTTTCCCCCCACTTGTGCCCTCCCTTCTATCAATACCACCCTTATTCCCCTTCCCCTTCTGTTTCCTTAAAGAGTAAGCTAAGTTTCTTTATACAAATGGGAGTGTATTTTATTCCTTCCCTGAACCAAATCTGATGAGAGTAAGGTTGCAACAATGCCCACCCCTCCCTTCTTTCCCTCTATTGTAATGAGTTCTTTTTGTGCCTCTTCATATGATGTAATTAACCCCATTCCACCTCCCCTTTCCTCTCCTCCCCCTAGTCTTCTTTTATTCTGCCCCTTAAGTTTCTTTACATCATCACATCAAAGTTGATTTAATAACAATACCTTAACAGAGATGCAGATCCCAAGAGTTAAAAGTATTATCCTTCCTCATAGGGACACATGCATTTTAACATCATTGAACAACCTTCCCCCCCCTTTACCTCTTTATATTTCTCTAGAGTCTTGTATTTGGAGATAAATTTTTCTGTTCAGTTCTGGTCTTTTTCTCAGGAAGCTTTGGAAGTCCCCTAATTCACTGAATGTTCATCTTTTCCTCTGAAAGAGAATGTTCAGTTTTGCTGGGTAGTTGATCACGGGTTGTGATCCAAGCTCCTTTGCTTTCCTGAATATCATATTCCAAGCCCTGAGATCCTTTAATATTGAAGCTGTCAGGTCCTGTGCAATCCTGGCTGTGGCTCCATGATATTTAAATGGTTTCTTTCTGGCTGCTTGGAGTAATTTCTCCTTCACCTGATAATTCTGGAGTTTGGCTACAATATTCCTTGAAGTGTTCCTTTTGGGGTCTCTTTCAGGAGGTGTTCGGTGGATTCTTTCAATGATGATTTTATCCTCTGATTCTACAATTTCAGGGCAGTTCTCCTTAATAATTTCCTGGAATATGGTGTCTAGACTCTTTTTTTTTTGATCATGGCTTTCAGGTAGTCCAACAATTCTCAGTCTCTCCTGGATCTGTTTTCCAGGTCAGTTGTTTTTCCAATGAGGTATTTCACATTTTCTTCTATTTTTTCAGTCTTTTGATTTTGCTCGGCAGATTCTTGTTATCTCATGGAGTTATCAGCTCAATTTTAATTTTTAAGGTCTTATTTTCCACAGTAAGCTTTTGCACTTCTTTTTCCATTTGGCCAATTTTTTCTCTCATTTGGTCAATTGTATTTTTTTTTTTTTGGTGAGGCAATTGGCGTTAAGTGACTTGCCCAGGGTCAAACAGCTAGTAAGTGTCAAGGGTCTGAGGTCAGATTTGAACTCGGGTCCTCCTGAATCCAGGGCCGGTGCTCTATCTACTGTGCCACCTAGCTGGCCCCCAATTGCATTTTTTGTTTTGTTTTCTTTTTTCAGGGCCAATTGTATTTTTTAAGGAATTGGTTTCCTCAGTCAATTTTTGTGCTTCTTTTTGCAGTGTAACTCTCATTTTTCTCATTTCTTTTTCCATTTTTCTTCTACCTCTCTTACTTGGTTTTGAAAATCCTTTTTGAGCTCTTCGAAGAAGGCTTTTTGGTCTTGAGACAAGATCATCTTCCTACTTGAGTCTTCACTTGTAGGTGTTTTGACCAACTCATCTGAGTTTGAGTTTTGGTCTTCCCTTTCGCCAAAGAAGTTGTCAATGATAAGGGTCCTTTTTTGTTTCTTGCTTGTGTTGTAGGCTATTTTTAAACTTATAAAGTTGAAGTCTGCTCCTGGGGCACAGGGTTCACTGTTGCAAGCTTCTTACTGCTCTCAGCTGCACCAGTCTCAGCTGTGTCGAGCTGAAGGAGTATCAAGCTGCCCACTAAGCCAAGATTTGCTGAGGTGAGCTGCCAGCTGAAATGAGTAGTGTTGAGCCTCCCTGCCCTTTCACCTAGGTTAGACAGACCTTTCCTGAAGTCTTCTGAATTATCTCAAGTAGCAGGATTGTGTCTTTATTTTTGTAGGTTCTGTAGTTCCGGAATCTGTTTAGAGGCTTGATTTAATGTTGTTTTTTGGGGAAATATGGGAGAGCTCAGGCAAGTTCCTTGCTTCTCTCTGCCATCTTGGCGCCACCCCTGGAAATATGGGAGCTGCTAATTTGTAGATAAGGATTCCTGCTGGCTACATATTGCTGTAATATAAGGTTATCTTGTTGTTTGTCCTTCATTCTCAAAGAGGACTGTGTCATTGGGGAGGTGATGTCATGACTTCAGTGAATTGGAGTTAAGTGAAGAAGGGCTGTGCAAGGTCACCAACCTCATCTCTACTCCAGAGCCATCTGGGTCCAGTGGCAAGATATAGATCAGGACAACTGGAGATGGCCCCAGATATTGAAGGCAATTGGGATTAAGTGACTTGCCCAGGGTCACACAGGTAGTAAGTGTCTGAAGTGAGATTTGAACTCAGGTCCTCTACGACTTTAGGACCAGTGCTCTATCCACCTGTAGTTGCCCCAATGTTATCTGACTTCACATGTATAACCTAGGTCAAATTGCTTACCTTCTCAATGAGGAGGAGGTGGAAGGAGGGAGAAAGGAGAGAATTTGGAACTCAAAATTTTTTGGGGAAAAAAGAATGTTAAAATTATTTTTACATGTAATTGGGGAAAACAATATCAAATTTAAAAAAGAAAGACACATTAAAAAACCAAAAATGTAATGTTATCCGTTTTTATTGTATTTTTATTTATTTCATTAAATATTTCTCAATTACATTTTTAATCTGGTTTATGTTACACTTAGGAATGTCATGTATTTGACAGCTCGGCTATATAGCCCCCTGGGAAAGACAAATCTGAGCATGCTCTAAGGACTGGGTCCTCATTGGCCAATCCCATTCCATCTGTAGTTATATTTATTTTATATAAACTGTCATATGTGTTTGAAGTCTCCTTGGTAGAATATAAACCTCTTGAGAATAGAGGACATTTCTTTCTTTATATATGTATGTATGATGCCAAGAATGGTCCCTGGCATATAATAGGGGATTAATAAATGTTAGTTGACTGATGGATTCATTTCAATACATTAATTTCTGGGCCAGAAATACAAAAGAGACCAGACCTGCCATACAGTTCAGCACAGGGAGCTGCTGGTCTAACTTTAATGAAAAGAGATCCCTATCTAAATCATTCACTGGGTTGACTATTCACTTAATTATTTTTTTTTCTCATGAATACTCCTTTGTGAAGTTAATGATAAATTATAAAATGACATACTCTTGAAATGTATCAGCTTTTTCATTATCATTTGAGAAGAGTTTTCATGTCAGGAATCAAAGGTCGATGCTTAACTGCAACCGATTGAAAGCATATTATTAGCTCACTTTGCACAGCTACTATAGTATAATGGAAAGGGCACTGGCTTTCAAATCAGAAAACCTAGGTTTAAATTCCACCTCTGATGCTCATTACCTATGTGACCCGCTCTTCGTGGACCTCAGTTTCCCCATGTGCAAAATGAAGGGGTGGGACTACATAAGCTCTGAGGTCCTTCTGAGCTTGAAAATGAGGATATATGTCATTATTTGCTTTCTCGAGGTGCTTTAAAATCCATGGGAATGGTGTGCCGTCTTCTTTAAACATATTTTTAACTCAGAAATTTTAACTGTGGAAAGTAATTTGGAATTATGGAAGAAAAGTTGCCATGCATTTCTTACCCTCTATTACAGAGATCTGAGCATCTGTTCCAATGGTCACAAAGGCTGGAGCAGGTACTATGGAGCCCCCTTGGTCAGGCATGGATGATGCCAAGGTCATACACTGCAATCAGGCCATCACCACTTGTCCTGACTTTTGTCTTGCCATTGGACTTTGGTGACACTGGAAGAGAAAATAAGGCTGATGACTTTGCACAACTCTGCCTCACTTAAACCCAATTCACCCAGGTGTCAAGACATTACCCCACGATATCATTGGTCCTCTTCAAAAACAAATGACCAACAACAACCCAAGGAGGTCAAAGACAGAAAGGAAGGTCCCATAAAGATCAAATGGGGGGGGCAACTAGGTGGCGCAGTGGATAAAGCACTGGTCCTGGATTCAGGAGGACCTGAGTTCAAATCCGGCCTCAGACACTTGACACTTACCAGCTGTGTGACCCTGGGCAAGTCACTTAACCTTCACTGCCCTGCAGAGGGGGGAAAAAGTTAAAAACAACAAAAAAAAACAAAAAACAGGATCAAATGTGAACAGCAGGACTTTTGTAATAGCAAAAACCCAAAACAAAGCAAAACACCCCAACCTGCTAGAACCTAACCTACTAAGAAGAGCAGCCTGTCAAGAAGCCCAGGTATTTGGAAATCAGCTCTTTCTTTCTAGTGCACAAGTGAAGAAGGCAGCTGTCTTCCTCAACTTTGCAGCTTGCAAAGAAAAAGCTGGAAATATTTTTTCAAAGAATGATGCTCCAGTTTTACATTTATCTGGCATGGATGTGACTATAGGCAAGACAGAGTATGTAGGACAAGCCAAGAAACTGCTAGAATTAATGGAAAAATCTGCCTCCTTCCCCCCACCCTCTGCCCCACTGGATTGGGGAATCACCAAACAAACTACGATGCATGATGTGATGGAATATTATTGCACCATAAGAAATTATTAATATGAGGAATTCAGAGAAACATGGTACAATTGGTATGAACTAATGAAGTGAAGGAAGCAGAACTAAGAAAATTAGATATTCAATGACTACAATGATGTAAATGAGACCATTAAATCAAAGTCAAGAGATTTGACTAAAATGACCAATCTTGGTCCCAGTGAACCCCTTCAATTGCACCAAATCACAGCTACCCTTGCAGCACAACAGGAGTGTCTGCTTCTTCATATTCTCACCAGAATTAAATATTATCATTTTCTTCTTTTTCTTTTCTCTCTTTTTTCTTTCCTTCTTTCTTTCTCTTTCTTCCTTCCTTCCTTCCTTCTTTCTTTTTTTTTTGGTGCTGGGAAATGAGGGTTAAGTGACTTGCCTAGGGTCACACAGCTAGTACGTGTCAAGTGTCTGAGGCTGGATTTAAACTCAGGTCCTCTTGAATCCAGGACCCGTGCTTTATCCACTGTGCTACCTAGCTGCCCCTAAATGTTATCATTATTAATATTTTATGATAATTTAATGGATGTAAATTGGGGTCTCAGAATTTTGAAAATGTGCATTTCTCTGGTTATTGGCTATTTTGAACACTTACTCAGGTGGTTATTGATAATATGTGTTCTTTTTTTGGTAAAACTTTTATGTTCTATTTTTTTCCAATTACATGTAACAACAATTTTTAACAGTTTTTAAAATTGAGTTTCAAATTCTCCTCCCCTCCCTCCTTGAGAAAACAATTTGATAAAGATTATACATGTGCAGTCATGTAAAATTGATTTCCATATCAGCCATGTTGTGAAAGAAAAACACGTGTTCTTTCAAGAGCTGCCTATTCATATCCTTTGACCATATAGGAAATGCAGCTTAACTCTTGCAAATTTGTGCCAATTTCTTATAGAGTTTGGCAATCCGAAAAGTTCATAGCCAAGAATTTCCCCAGTCTGTTTATTTAATCATTTTCAGGATTCATTACTTTTTTGCTACATAAAATCAGGGGTGTGCTGGTAGATGTTTAACAGCCTGCTGGGGTTGGGGAGCACACACAAAAATGTACCAGTGAATGACACACTTTTAAGTTTAGTCTGCATTATTAACATCTCCATCACTTTCTTAAGTCTCAGAACCAACTAAACAATTAATCAAGCCCTGATTTGTAGCATTTGTCCATTTCTGTTGCATAAATACATCCACTGAAAATTTAATAATAGGTTCTTGTGAACTGGTATAAGCCGGCTCTTATACACCCTTGCAAAAGTCCTTTTGCTTTTATATAATCAAATTTATTTATTTTGTTTAACTTTCCACCACATTTTGTTAAATTACTTCTTTTGCAAGAAGGGAATATGAACTTCCTTATTTTACAAATAATGATCTTGTGTCAGCCTTAACATGTACACATGCACACACACATATATACATATTCACACAACACTGAGTAGTTCCTTTATTATGTTGTATTTACTCTGTAAGTTTTAGTTTTCCCACCTACCATGTCTGAGATAAGAATGTTGTTCTGAGATTCTCCCTGCCCCTCTCAATTTAACATCTTTGCTCTCTCCTTTTTTCTGATACCCAATATTATTTTTTCTATTTGCTTTGTTTAGTTATTAATCAAAACAATACTTCTGCCATTATCTTGTTATTTGCCTATTAAGGTACCAACTAGTTCATCCCACAAACCATATCTTGGTGGTGCATCAGAGGCTCTGTGCTTCTACTGGTGTGGGGTATCAAAAACTGCCTTAAATTTGTTTTTCCCCATTTATTGTTTTTCAGTCATTCGACTATGTCCAAGTCTTTGGGTTTTTTTGTTTTTGGTTTGTTTTTGGTGGGGCAATGAGGGTTAAGTGACTTGTCCAGGATCACACAGCTGGTAAGTGTCAAGTGTCTGAGGCCAGACTTGAACTCAAGTTCTCCTGACTCCAGGCCTGGTGCTTTATCTACTGCACTACCTAGGTGCCCCTATATCCAACTCTTTGTGACCCTGTGAACCACAGTACACTAATTCTGTCTATGCAGTTTTCTTGGCAAGGATACTAGAGTGGTTTGTTGTTTCCTTCTCCAGTGCATTAAGGCAAACAGAGGTTAGGTTACAAGCCCAAGGTTACATTGTTGGTAAGTGTCTGGGGTCAGATTTGAACTCAGATCTTTCTGACTCCAGGCCCAGCACTCTACGCACTAAGTCATCTACCTCTCTTCTATAACCTCATGCAATTCTTTTTTTTTTTTTTTAGTGAGGCAGTTGGGGTTAAGTGACTTGCCCAGGGTCACACAGCTAGTAAGTGTTAAGTGTCTGAGGCCAGATTTGAACTCAGGTCCTCCTGACTCCAGGGCCGGTGCTCTATCCACTGTGCCACCTAGCTGCCCCTCATGCAATTCTTAAATGGCCCATCTTTTGTCTTTAAAAATAACGCATGATGGGGGAAGCTAGATGGTGCAGTGGATAAAGCACCGGCCCTGGATTCAGGAGTACCTGAGTTCAAATCCAGCCTCAGACACTTGGCACTTACTAGCTGTGTGACCCTGGGCAAGTCACTTAACCTCCATTGCCCTACCAAAAAAAATAAATAATGCATGACATTAGAATCAAGTTATATCTCAATTTTTAGCATATCATATTCTACCTTTGTCACTCCTCATTTTAGTGGGAAAGTTGTAAACAACTTGATTTGGGGTATGTGTGATTGTGTATTTCTTTTCTTCTTGACCTTGTAAAATCATCTCCTTATCATTGTAGTCTTGAAGTCTGACAATGCTGAGCTAAATTTAAGGTTTAGCCCTGTGAATTCTATTGATATACAATCCTATCCTTTTTTTTTCAAAATTTCTGGAAATTTTTCCCATATAACCCCCTCAAACTATTGTTTAAGGATAGTCATATTCTTTTCTCCTTAATTTTTGTGAAGCCCCAAAATTCTTCCATTTTATCTCCTTACTCTGTCTTCCTAACCTATCACTTTTGCTTAGCTAGATTCCAGGCATGTAATGTTCCAGACTTGTATTTCTGTTTTCTCTTTTGTTCCCACCACTTTGTTGTCTAGCAACTGAGTCTATTCTTTCCTTTTGTTCCCATTTCCCCCAGAGGTAGGTGTGATCAGGTTCTACTACAATGCTTCATCATAGCATAGAGGCAACTCCAATACCAGTACAATACAAGCTCAAGCTTGCAGACCTTACTAAGCTAGAAGAGCTTTAACTATGCCTCTAAGTATGGACATATGTCTGTCACTTGAGAACTAATCTAGGTAATTTAGAGAGGCTCATCACCAGAGGACCTGAGGGACAATGACGTTTTCAGCTATGTAGCAACTCTTGGAAACCAACTACAAAGTCACAGAAGAGTTGTGACCTGAGTTGGTCAGGGAGTGAATGCATTGATGAAACCACAGATTCTTGTAATACGATATTCCCAACCTTCGACTGCATTGTCCTCATACTAAGATTTCTTAAGATTCACTCAGTTACTTCATTTCATCTGAGACTTAAAAAAAAAAAATTTTCATTTGCTGTATTGGGTCCATTTTCCATTTTATTCTGTCCTAAGGACATTCTAGTTTCATTTCTGGTGCCTCTCTTGGTGCTGTTGCAGTCGATTTTTCTTTTGACATTTCTGTCTCCACTTTTCATAATCTATCATACTTTTTCATTGTGTTAGAGCTTTCCTTTTATTTGTTCCTTTGGGATTCACTCTTATTGGTATGCTGTCAGTTCTCCTTTTTTCCTTTCTCTATTTTCTTATTTAAAAAAAACCACACACACACACAATTTTCTTTTGATGATTTCTGATAGTTAACCACCCCCCCAACATTCCTGTAGCTGTTATTTGGGGATGGAAGGCAGGATTGGGGGGGGAATATTGACATTGTACTGCAAATTCTTCCCTTCCCAGAAGTCCAAGATATGTTTTATAAGCTGCTAAGAAAGTAAATTGATTAGGGAAGTGAAAACTGATCAACTCTCCCTTTCTTCTATGGCAGCAACAAACCGATTCTTTAAATGTCTTAGAATCATAAGATTTAGAGCCAATCATTTAATTTAAGCATTTGACCAATGAAGAAAGGGGGGAGGTCTCCAGAAGCTAAGGTTAAACAGACAGTGAAGAACAGAGCTTAGACCTGATTCCACATCCTCTAACTCCAACACCAGGGCCCATCTTACTATGCTACAATGGCAAATATTTCCCAAATATATTTTATTCAGAAACCAATCTGTATTTCACTTGGTAGTTTTCTAGTACCTCAAGTCCAAAGGTATCCCTACTTTAAATAATAAATGTGCTTCTGGGGGCGGCTAGGTGGTGCAGTGGATAAAGCACTGGCCCTGGATTCAGGAGTACCTGAGTTCAAATCCAGCCTCAGACACTTGGCACTTACTAGCTGTGTGACCCAGGGCAAGTCACTTAACCCCCATTGCCCCGAAAAAACCAAAAATAAATAAATAAATGTGCTCCTAAAAATAATGTTTACTTTCATCTATAATGGATGCCAAAGGACTCTGGAATTCTCTACCCCAGGTACCTCAGTGTTGGACCTTTAGGGTAGACATAGTCATAAAAATATAGTTTGAGCCCCTATCCAGTGCCTTCTCTACAACAGACAAGAAAGAGGGGCCATAATTCAAATAGCATAACATTTAACTAGGGCAGAATAGAAAAGTAAACAATAAGGGAAAAATCAATGATTACAACTCTTGCCCTATAACACCATACACACAGAGGTATAATCTCCCACAGATAGCACTTTGATGGAAAACTGCCCAGACAATGGATGCTTTTAGGGTTGCACTAATATCACTAACAACTGTCTCCTAGCAACTGGCTGTGCTTCCCGGATGCTTGGATCTACTGACAAAGTTGCTTTTCTGCCAAGCTGCTGTTAAATGCTTGAGTTGTGATAACCACAAATTTACTGAGAACTGACTGATTCCCCACCTACTCCCCATTCCCAGGCCAATGAATTGTCTGGAGATAACCAATCTTTGTCAATTCCAGATTCCTGATTTACTTATGGATCTCCCCCAAACAAACTATCCTCTCCCAAAGATTCTGGACCTTACTCCCTGGACTTTAGGTTATTATGTAAAACAGTCCACTTGCATTAAGTAGTTTCTATTTAGAATTAAATAGCTTCTATACTTAACTCAAGGGCAGTCTTATAGTTAGTTCCCTTTGTTAAAGGTTCACTTACATTAAGTAGTTAAGTAGCTTCTATACTTAACTCAAGAACAGGCTTATAGTTCCCTTTGTTCTGTTCCCCCTTATAAACCCTATGCTCAGTCCCCATCTTTGGGTATTCCTAGCATTCTTGCTTTGTGATACTTCAAGTTATAGCTCCTCTGCCCTGATTAAAGACCTTATTTCTCCTATATTGATTATTTCATTAATTTTCAGGTTAACAGTGGAATCCTCATAGACTGGACCAGCTATCATTGGGCTTCCTTTTCTTCACTGTGAAGATGATACTTATTGGAGACATCATCTGCTGAAGCTCTTTATTCCTTCTTCCTTCCTTCATGGCCCTGAATTCCTTTCAATTCCTATACTGTTCCCAGCAGCTAGCACCTAGGCCATGAAATATCCTTGAGATTCCCACATGACTATATAAAGGAGGGATTTAGCAAAACTCAAGAGTGGAGCTAGTCACCTTTGAACAACATGCCTGTTAATGGCAAAGAGCCCTCTTCTCTTTGACAACTAGAGACTTTTGCTCCTTTCCTGATGCTATGGAATAGCCTCCTGCTCCCTTTATATGTTAATTTTATAAAATAAAACATCTTAAATACCTAAAAGAGTAAATACTTGAATCTTAGATACCTTAAGTACTTAAATTTTTTAGAACTTGGGATGATCTGGAGAATGTGAACTTGAACTAACAATGAAATTCATGAATGGGAAAGGGAGATTGACTATATTCTCCTCTACTTGAAAATCCCAGAGGGTGTTTGTGGAAGTGGTGTATGACACTGTTATGGGGGAAATGGGGTACGGGTTGGGTTAGGGGTAGGGGTTCTTAGGAATTCCTCTTTAAAGAATTACACCCTCTTGCACACAAAAGTAGTTATAATGTCTTAAAGACAAGGCTATACTATATGCTCTTAGATCTAATTCACTGATTAAGGACTCCTGAATTAGAGAATAGCTATTATTTGGCAGAATTCTCAGCCTTTTAGTGCTAAAAAGTATTTCAGATTATTTGTGTATAAAATATGAGCACTGATGCAGAAACAGTCAAGTGAAATTCTACAGAATTGGTTATACTTGAACAGTCCATTAAGACAAAATGCACAGAATGATCATTCCATTATTGTATCATAAGCTTGAGGTGAATGTAGGCTATGTGGATGTTGCTCACATAGGCTATGTGTACATATGCCCATGATTCATCTAAATGGAGACGGGATAGATAACTATGGAACATTAACCAATCTTCTCCGAGGAAGACTTTGATTCTTGAGTGGAAGGGAACAGGAGATAGAGGCTACTAGCCTGGTCTTCTCTGTTCTCCTCAGAGAAGGAATATCTGAAGAGAATTATATTTATCACCCTCCCCCAAAATATTACTAGTCAAATTGTGAGAAACCCCATTTAAAAATTTCTGGAACTCAGTATCGAAGAAGTATCAAAGGTCTTTATTTATATATTCATATGTGAACAGGCCAGCTCCCTAATTGAAATGGCACTGAGCGTGGGACTGGGGAGCCCTTTTATCTCAAACCCACCTGGCCCCTCCCTTCTTCCTCAGTTAAAATTTTCAAGTCAAGACACTGGTGCCAAATGCTAGCCAATCAGAATGCAGAATAGTCAAAGGGGCAGCCCTCTAAACTCCTCCCCTATGTGACCAGCCTTTGGTCTCTCTCATCATGTGATCCTGATTGCTGGGGGGGGGGGGGAGGGAGGGATTGGGGGAAGGAAAGTAAAGGAGCCATTAGTCAACACCCTTCTCCCAACTGAAATTCACCTCCCAGACATTAATTATTCCCCAGACAGCTTCAATCAGATTTTGAGGGGGGCCCATATTTTCCCACACTAAGGAATATCATTTTTAGGTTCATGTTGCTTTCCTGAGCATTATCCCTTGACTGGGAAAGAGTGACCCAAGCCTATCCAAAGACTTGACACCATACATATTCACGTATGTATGTATATGTGTGTATACATGCACACACATGTATATATCATGCAATACAGTATATAAATATACACATAAATATGTATTTGTGTTACATTATATATACATTTATATACATATATACACTTATACACACATTTGTTTCTCTCATTGGAACATAAGATCCTTGTAAGTAAAAATTGTTTCATTCTTTGTACTTAAATCTCTAGCACACAGCATGGAGCCTTACACATAGTAGGGACTATACTTGTGCACTGAAAACTACCAGATGATCCAGAGAGATGAGCTTCTCCCTACTGCTTCTCATGATATTGTCCCAGCATCCCCGTCACACCAACATAACTGACTCCCAGTGCCCAGATACAAAAATTCCTAGTTCTGCCTTTGTTTACAATGTGAATCCTTCAGAGACGATGGCATCCCATGACTCATAGCCATTCAAGCATTATGAGAAGAATATTGGTGATTAAAAAAAAAGGGTCTTTATTTGTGCATTTGTATATCTGTAAGCACAATAAAACATGCATCAATGAGAAATCTGAATTTTAAAATGCATGGTTCCCATCTGTTTTAGTCAACAGATAAGATCCATTTGTAATTAGCACTGACAAATGCTTATCTGCAGATGGGCGCTCTTAAAATGGTTAAAAGTTTATTCTCTCAAGTAGATTAAACACCACTGGGTGGATAAATAAAACTAGAAGCTGATTTTTGAAAAATAAAACAAACCATTAACTGGTCTGGTTTTTTTGCTTTGTTTTGTTTTGTTTTTTTAAGGAGAAGCCAAATTGTCATGATCTAAAATGAAAAAGGAGAAATCACAATAAATGAAGAAGAAATAAAGGAAATTATGAGAAAGGTTTTTGCCTAATTATATGGCAACAAAACTAATTTAAATTAAATGGATTAGGATTTACAAGAAATATAAAATATCCAAATTAACAGAACAAAAACCAGAATTTAAACAATCTATTCTAACCTCAGGAAAATAAACTGAATAAGTCATAAAGTCCCAAAAGAAAAAAACTTCTAAGACCAGATGGATGTATAAGTGAATTCTATCAAGCATTTAAAGAAGAGCTATTTCCACTATTATACAGGGGGGAGAAATCCTACCAAATTCCTTCTAGGACTCAAATATGCTTGCTCTTGATACCTAATCTTTGTTGTTGTTCAGTTGTGTCTGACTCTTTGTGACCCCATTTGGGGTTTGCTTGGCAGAGATACTAGAGTGGTTTGCCATTTCCTTCTCCAGCTCATTTTACAGATGAGGATATTGAGGTACACAGGGTTAAGTGACTTATCCAGGGTCACACAGCTAGTCAGTGTCTGAGGTTGGATTTGCCCCCAGGAAGACGGCTTCCTGACTCCAGGCCCAGCACTCTATGAACTATGGCGCCACCTAGCTGCCCACCTGACATTTGGGTACTTAATAAATGTTTACTGCCTGATTGTTCACTGAGTAAATACATGAGACTTAAATGTCATTTATGTGGCTGCCTTTACCTGCTTATTCACAGACTGGAAAAAAGGGAATTTTTTTTTTTTGCTTTTTTTTTTAAGACCTAAGTGTTGTTGGGTTGTTTTTTTTTTTTTCACTTTGAATGAATAAATTCAAAAGGAGAAATCTTTTCTACTGCAGATGCTAATGTAGGTCAGGGCCAACAGGGATTGTAAGCACCCGATTCCAGAACCGTGGGTGAAGTTGAAACATGACTGCATGTCTTAAGGATCAAGGAACTCTTTCCAAGTTCCTTGTGCTTCCTATGAACCTTACCTGAAAGCCATTCTGACAGCAAGAGCCTTCACTGGTCCTGAAGTAAAGATTCCCACTGCGGCCCAACACATTCTAAACCAGGATAAGGGCCTGCAAAGCAAGTGATCATCCGAGGCCGTATTTGGAGTCAAGTCTTAGACTGTGCTTTTAGTAAAACCTACAAGAAAACTAATCTTAGCACCAAAATGCTCAAGAAATTTTCTAAAAATGTATAGTGGAACCCACTTAGCTGGGGAGCAGTAGGCTGATAATCGGTGCAATGCAAACTGGCTGGAGTGGACCTGTGAAGAGGAGGCCCAAAGGGGGGTTGTCAAGAAAGACAAGCGAGGCAGTCCCAAGGTCTTACATTGCCCACTCTGCATGCAGCCTGCAAAGCCCCATGCAAACTGGTCGAACCATTTTAATTGCAAGGGAGAGATGGTGCACTTATCTACCTGAGTGGAATGACCCATTTAGCCTTCACCCTACAGGAGTGTTCTAGGTTCATCAAGTGCTACTTTTTGGTCAACAGGAACATCTTCCAACTTGAAGGTCAATGATGCATCATAGCTCTGGGCCATTCGTTCATCTCTTCGTTCAACTGAAGTGCCCACTGCGTAGTATGGTAGGCAGTAGAAATATGAAAATAAATAAGGCATGATCTTTGTCCCCAAGGAACTCACAGTGTTAGAGTGGAAAGAAAAAGAGGACCTGAAGTCAGGAGGGACTCTCGAGGCAGCGTGGTTCTATAGGGGAAGTATGCCGAATTTGGAGATTGAGGACCCAAGTTCAAATCCCAACTCTGCTACTTTCTGTCTGTGTGACCTCATCTGTAGAATGATGGGATTAGACCAGATGGCTTCTAATGTCCCGAAAGCTGTGATCTAGAGCTAGGTTCAGATCCCACCTCTGACATTTATGAGCTGTATGATACATTGCTTCATTTATCTTGTTAACCTTTAGTTTATCTGTAAAGTAATACCTATCTTTCCTACTTCACCAGGTTGTTATAAAGATGAAGTGAGATTGTGTAAAGCACTTGGCAAGTCTTGAAGTTTACAGATTATTATTAATCTTGTGCAGGAGAGATAAGAAATAGGAACACCTAGCTAGAGCATAAATCACAATATAAGTACCTAAGAGGAGTCAACAATGCTATGAAAGCAGATCGTGGAAAAAACACTTCTTTTACCTAAAATGAACCTTAAAATGTACCTTAAAGGATGGATAGGGAATCAAGAAGCAGAGGACAGGGCTAAGTGGGAGAGAATTCTAGGCATAGGGAACCATGTAAGCAAAGGTGTGGAGGCTGGAAATTGTGAAACGTACTTAAGGGTTGGTGGGCATTCCATTTCTCTCATACTACATAGTGGGCTCATAATTTTGGTGCTAGAAGGAACCATCCAGTCCAATTCTCTAATTTTTTTTTTTTTTTGGGTGAGGCAATTGGGGTTAAGTGACTTGCCCAGGGTCACACAGCTAGTACATGTCAAGTGTCTGGGGCTGGATTTGAACTCAGGTCCTCCTGAATCCAGGGCCAGCGCTCTATCCACTGCGCCATCTAGCTGCCCCTCAATTCTCTCATTTTCAGAGTGAAGAAAAAGGCCCATAGGTGATTTGCTCAAGGTAGTAACAGTAGTAAGTTGAAGAGCTGGAATTCAAACATAGAACATAAATGAAAAGATAGGTTGGGTGATGGGAAAAAAAATCCTAAATTTGCTAACCTCTCCTGGACATTTAGTAGAAGTCTTTTATCTTACACGAAACATTCCCTTAATAACATGTGAAAACTTTTGGAGGAAGCGGTGGATATATAAATTAAGAAGTGAGATGAAAATCACCAAACAACAACAACAAAAATTAATGGAATGAATCTTCCTTTTAAAAATACAAAAGTATCAGGGGCAACTAGGTGGTGCAGTAGACAGAGCACCAGCCCTGAAGTCAGGAGTACCTGAGTTCAAATCCAGCCTCAGACACTTAACCCTTACTAGCTGTGTGACCCTGGGCAAGTCACTTAACCCCAATTGCCTCATTAAAAAAACAATAATTTAAAAAAATACAAAAGTATCATATAAGTGAGATTCATGGGGGCAGCTAGGTGTTGAAGTGGATAAAGCACTAGCCCTGAATTCAGGAGGACCTGAGTTCAAATCTGTCCTCAGACACTTGACCCTTACTAGCTGTGGGACCCTGGGCAAGTCACTTAATCCTCATTGCCCCGCAAAAAAAAAAAAATAATAATAATAATACAAATTCAAAAAAATAAGTGAGATTCATTTATCAGACACAAAGCAAATGAGCCTTCCGGTATACTAACATTCAAAATCTGTATCTGTAAATTAATTCATGCTTATTATAGCAAATGGCCACTGGCATTCAGCCATTCCCATGACATTCAAAACCACATGGTTCGTGCTTAAATTGCAGGAGTTATGAATCAGGCTGACTTTTGAAATTTATTAACATGAGAAATCACTCAAAGGGAATATTTTTATCAAACTCATTCCTGACAAGAAAAGAGGGCTGTAGTCTAACAGTAATATCTTTTATACTCATGCCCTTCACACGTGAAAGAAACTTGATGCTCAGCAAAATGGGAGGCAGGAGGTTGGGGTTTTTTTTTTCTGTTTTGACAGAACTATGATTTGCTGACCACATGAATATCACTCCTGCTGACATCTCCGCCTGGACAGACAGCTTGCTAACATTCCAAACTCAAGATGCCAACATTTCAAACTCAGATCTCATGTATCTGTGATCTCCTTGATTTGGATTTTCCCTCCAACAATTCGTGTCATGACCCATCCATGCCTAGCCATTGCATGTGTACGAAATATTTTAAACTAACTGGGTCTAATCTTACTAGAGGAATAATCTGGGGACTTTTGACTGGCTGGCTATCTGACTGCTATGAATTTCCAAAGCCAATTTGTTAGGGCCTTTGAAAAATTTCTCCACACTTTCTCCTCCCAAATTGATAAGCAAAAGATTAAGAAGCCTCTTAATTAAACAATCAAAGCAGAATTTATTTATAAAAATCAATGTAAATGATAAGAGTAAAGAAATGCAAATTATACTACCCGTCAGCTTTTAAGCAGGGCCTTTGCCACCTCTTGCCTTAGAGTATGCTCCAGCTTTCTCCAAC
Source organism: Dromiciops gliroides (assembly GCF_019393635.1). Classification (NCBI taxonomy): domain Eukaryota; kingdom Metazoa; phylum Chordata; class Mammalia; order Microbiotheria; family Microbiotheriidae; genus Dromiciops; species Dromiciops gliroides. The sequence goes on along the minus strand of NC_057862.1, from coordinate 658,552,913 downwards.
TTTCACTCTTTTTCTCCTTCACTCCAGCTCCCCTGTTCTTTCACTTTCACTGCTCAGCTCTTTTCTTCTAACTCCAAGCCCTTTTCACTTTGTTGACTCAACATTTCTAAAATACAACTGGTTGTCTTTCCTCTTAAACAGATATTGTCTTTAAACTTCCCTACTTCTTTTTCAGGGCAGCTAAGTATAAATGTGGATGGAGTACTGGGCCTGGAGTCAGGAAGACTCATCTTCCTGAATTCAAATCTGGTCACAGACACTTACTAGCTGTGTGACCCTGGGCAAGTCACTTAACCCTGTTTGCCTCTGTTTACTCATCTGTAAAATGAGCTGGAGAAGGAAATGGCAAATCACTCTAGTATCTTTGCCAAGAAAACTCTAAAGAGGTCACAAAGAGTCAGACACGACTGAACAAATTTCTTTTGCCCAGCTTTTAAATTTGGGAGTCATTCATAACTCTTTCCTCCCACTGTCTCAATTTGCTCAGTCTTGCTAATTATACCTCCACAACTTTCCCATATTCATTCTCTTCTCTCTAGTCACATCCTATTTCAGGCCCCCATTGCTTCTTGTCTGTTCTCTTGTGGTAGTTACCTAATTGATCTAATCTCTCCCCGTTCTAATCCATTATCCACATAGGATCCAAAATAATCATCCCAACATACAGATCTGACTACATTATTCTGTGGCTTAGGGATCTTCATTAGCTCCCTATTACCTGAAGGATAAAATAAAAATTCTTCAGTCTGGCATTTAAAACTCTCCTCAATGGGGCTCTAGGCTACTTTTCCAGTTTTACTTCCTTCCTTCTTTCTTTCTTTCTTTCTGGGCAGGGCATTGATGGTTAAGTGACTTTCCCAGGGTCACACAGCTAGTGAGTGTCAAGTGTCTGAGGCTGGATTTGAACTCAGGCCCTCCTGAATCCAGAGCTGGTGCTTTATCCACTGTGCCACCTATCTATCCCTTCTAGTTTTATTTCAGCATATTCCTCTTCATAAATTCTATATTCCAACTGGAGTCTGCTAGTAAAAGCTGTTTTACATCCAGCTTTTCATTCATTCACTCATATACACATACATACATACAACACATCTTTAAGTTTAATCTGCATTGACATTTTCTCCATCATTTTCTTAAGTCTAGACAATCAACAAAACAATTAGTAAAGTCCTGATTTATCACATTTGCCAAATGCCAATGTGTAAATGCTCACACCGAAGCTTTAACAACCAGCTCTCTGAGTCCATACAAGCTGGTTCCAACATGCCCCTGATTCCAGCCAAAGTAGCCAGCTAGTTAATCCCTGAATGTGTTTGTTCATGTTATGTCTCCAAGCATTTGCCCAGGCCATGCTCAATGTCTAAAAAGCAGTCCCGTTTCATCTCGACCCTTTTGGTTTATACTGAGGGTACCCCCTTCTCTATGAAGTCCCACCCAATCCCCTGTCCCTAGTTTTAGCTCTCTTTCCTTCAAATTACTTGGCATTATGGATATATATATATATATATATATATATATATATATATATATATATATATATATATATATATATATATATATATACCATGTTCAGGCAGAATACAGGATCCTTGAGAGCAAGGTCTATTTGTCTTTTATCTTTTTATTCCCAGAACCTAACCCAGTGCCTTGAATTTAGCAGGTAACCATGAATCAGGTCACTTTGTTACCTCCATCCACAGACATATGAAGAAAAAGTCTGTGCTCTTAGCTCTTAGAATAATATTTTCTCTCAATAGGTGGCGCTCTTGTCTATGGTAAGCATAGTATGTTAAGCATAACTGAGAAGCAAAGCAATGAATGAAATCATTTCAAGGAAGCATTGCTGACGATTTATTTCTAAAAAGCAAAATAAAAAATCTCCATTGCAGGTCTGTGCCCCCTGTCTGGGTCCCTAACATTGTTTTATGGGTCTCGGATGGAAGTGCTTGAAGGGGGAAAGAAAGACGCTGGCTTTGGCCAACCTGCTACGAGTTGGTGCTCCCCACCATTCCTTATTGGGAAATTGATGGGAGAGAAAAAGGGAGCCCTCCATGGTGAAGAATTCTTGCTTTTACAAATCAGATTTTTTTTAAGGTTTCCAACCAGAGTGCCCAGGAGATAAGAGAAAAGAGATGAAGTATGGGTACAAATTAATTAAGAAAGAGAGCCTAGTAGACAGTAGCCTAGGGAACTCTGGGAATGAGCTGGATAGGACCCTGTAAGCCCCACATAGCCAATTCAAGTATTGGTTCAGGGAGAAGGTTTTAAAATTTCCATGATCCTATTATATTCCCAATATGTGGAGTGGTTGTTGTCTTTTGTCCTTTGTTCCTGAAGAGGACCATGACATTGGGGAGGTGATGTCATAACTTGCAGTGAATTGCATTTAAGTGAGGGAGGGCTGTGCAAAGTCACCAGCCTCACACTCTCTTCCAGAGTTATCTGAGTCCAGTGGTAAGATATACATCAGGACGACTGGTGATAGCCCTGGATGTTTGAGGCCATTGGGGTTAAATGAAGAATACTAGATTTAGACTCCAAAGGCTTGGGTTTGAATCCTGTCTCTGTCACTTACTATCCATGAAGCCTCAGGCAAGTCATTGTCTCTCTGGGACTCAGTTTCTTCATTTGTAAAATGAAAAGGTTGGACTTGAACTCTAAGTTCCTTGTTCTGAATTTGTGTTTATAGAGCTGGCATTGGAAGAGACCACACAGGTAATTTAGTTCAACTCCATCATTTTACAGATGAGGGAAATGAAGCCCAGAGAGACTTTTCCCCTCAACATAAGCACACTGTAAATGGTCCTCAGTTGCTAAGAGGAGAGGTGACATTAAAAAAAAGTTCATATTTTCTTTTAAGTCCCTGGTCATTAACTTCTTCCTCCTTTCCACATTAGACTGAATTCAGTGCCATTCTGGAAACCTGAGACTATCACAAAGCTGAGCTCTGTATAAATGAGAAGTTTCCTTAAGATGTGGCACACCTGGGTAGATTTCAGGAAAAAAAGAAATCAGGAAATTATGAATAATCCCTGAAGGTTGACCAAAAGCCTATTTTGAATGAAAAAACTTTGTCATAAGCATGACCTGGAAACAATTATTTGATTTCAAACCCCTTCAATATTTATTTATTTATTTATTTATTTATTTATTTATTTATTTATTTATTTATTTATTTATTTATTTTGCAGGGCAATGAGGGTTAAGTGACTTGCCCAGGGTCACACAGCTAGTAAGTGTCAAGTGTCTGAGGCTATATTTGAACTCAGGTCCTCCTGAATCCAGGGCCAGTGCTCTATCCACTGCGCCACCTAGCTGCCCCCACCCCAATATTTATTAAGCATTTACTCGGTGAAAGTTACTGGGGTGGGAATATAGAGACAGAGAGAACACTAGCCCTACCTTCAGGTAACTTACATTCTATGGTTGGAGTTCACATTTTCAATAGCCAAAACTACCTGTCCTGTTGATGCAAAAAGAGATTCAAAAGATAGTGACAGATGGAGAGATGGACAGTCCATCAAAGAGTCAATAAGCATTTATTAAGCACCTACTATGTACAAGCCATGCTAGGCTTGGAGATAGGAGGAACTAAATTTGAGTCCCACCTCTAACATTAGCTTGTAGCTATGGACAAGTTCCTTCCCCTTTCGAGCTTCAGTTTCCTCGTTTTATTTTTCAGTCTGTACACTGATGTCGTGGGTATAGATAACACCTGGTGAAGAAACCCCTTCTTCCAGTAGAGCAGTAAGGGGTCTGTAGCTTGTAGCCTTCGAGTTGCCTGGGACACAGAGGTTGAGTGACTTGCTGCCTAACTAGTCAAAGGCAGGATTTGTAACACCACATCTTTCTGACACTGAGATACATCTCTGGGGCAGCTAAGTGGAGCAGTGGATAGAGCACCATCCCTGGAGTCAGGAGGACCCGATTTCAAATTCAGCCTCAGACATTTGACACTTACTAGCTGTGTGACTCTGGGCAAGTCACTTAACCCCAATTGCCTCACCAAAAAAAAAAAAAGAGAGAGATATCTCTATCCACTACACTATACTGCCTCATATGTGAAATGAAGGTAATCATCTATACAGTGCTGTTATGAGACAAAAATGAGAGTATATATAAAGCTACACACTATGTGTCAGCTGTTATCATTATATAAAATAGTTCAAGATATTAGGGGAAGAAAAGGTTGACTGGGGATTCAAATTTTTGTTTTTATAAATGTAGCATCCTCTCCAGGGCTCTTTCCCCAGTTGCCACTAGCACTGGAAGATTGGGTCTCCAAAGGGTGGCTAACTGCTCCTCCCATCAGAGTAAATTACTCCTGAGGTATTGGGGTTTCTAGTACTGTATTTCAAGAGCCCCCATCTGGTGTAATCATTATTGTTTATCAGTAATAGACTTAATTAGCTTTTAGATGTTTATTGATTAAAGTGGTATTAGAAGCATAGTTGTTACAGTCACATACCCCAACCTGATGGAGGTGGCCAAACGGTTAGCAGAGAAACTAAGACCCAAGTTCTTATCAAGGGTAATCAGAAGGTTCAAATTCTTATCAACAAACTAACAACAGAAGCCTAAAGAAACAGTAGCCAGGGACCCTTAAGAGTTATTGATAACTGGAATGTTTAAACTGGCATTCCTGGATGACAGGAAACAGAAACTGTACATAGAAACCAGACCTTAAAGAGATATTCCTCAAAAGAGAGACCCTTGGGGTCTGACAAGTTTAAACAGGTTTTAGGAACATGCACAGGAGAAAATGTGTCATTAAGTTCACCTTATGACGTTTAAACCCCCAAAACACACCCCCAGTGAAAAAGGCACCCACCTTGGGGGATGTCTTAGGACCCCAAGAATTCCAAAATAGGATTTGAACCTCCCACAAGGAGGAGACTAAGATAATGAGGAAATAATGTAAAGAAACAGTAAAAAGCATTTGTGATGGATCAGATGAGCAGTAGGGCTCATAAGTAGTACAACAAATTAGAAGAGAATAATCAACAAGCATTTATTAAACACTTATTGCATGCCAGGTACTCTGCTAGGTGCTAAGGATTAAATACAAAGAATGAAAGTCAACATTTAAGTAATTAAATTATGAAATTAATTTATTATAAATTAAGAAAACTCAATTGGGGGGGGGTGAGGCAATTGGGGTTAAGTGACTTGCCCAGGGTCACACAGCTAGTAAGTGTTAAGTGTCTGAGGCCGGATTTGAACTCAGGTACTCCTGACTCCAGGGCCGGTGCTCTATCCACTGCACCACCTAGCTGTCCCCAAGGAAACTCAATTAAAAAAAAAAATCAGGGGGCAGGTAGGTGGCGCAGTGGATAGAGCACCGGCCCTGGAGTCAGGAGTACCTGAGTTCAAATCCGGCCTCAGACACTTAACACTTACTAGCTGTGTGACCCTGGGCAAGTCACTTAACCCCAATTGCCTCACTAAAAAAAAAAAAAAATCAGACTTACCAGAGAGACAAATTAGTGTGCTATGGAGAATGCTTGCCAAGGGAAACCCTCTCCCTAGCATGGTCCTTCTACATAGTCTCAATGGCCATCTCTGATAAGAGAGGAATTGACGAAAAGAAGTTAGTGACAACCTTAGAGGTGCTGAGTTCTCATTGTGAATAAGCACACACTTATTTAAAATCATCAGAGTTATTTTCTTTGTGATCTTCTGGACATTAAGATGATCCCAAATCCAGAGGATGATTTTATGAACTGACAACACTACCTTTTCATATTGAAATGGCCTTACATATTAGAAACAATTAACTTTTTCAAACTGTCCCAAGTTTTTTTTTTACATCTCTTATGAGGTTTCTTTAATAAATATAAGTTCTTCAAAAGTAGTGATTCTTTGTATTTATATTTAATACCTAGGAGAGAATTTGGCATGCAGCAGGTACTTAATAAATGCTTATTGATCATTCCCTTTTGATTTGAACACTTCTAATTTATTGTGCTTTTTATTGGTTCTACCTCTCATTTGAGTCCTCACAAATGATTTTTGGGTATCACATATGTGTCTGTCTCCCTCAACTCCACAATTAGTTTATAAGCTCTGAGATTATGTCTTATCTTCCTTCTGTATACACCAATGTTGGCCATAGAGCAGAATTAAACTAATGCTTATTGGATAAATACATGAGGGAGTAACTACCTTATAAATGATAATATTAAGCAAGACTTAAAATCATGTTTTTAACTGCTGCTTTGCTTTTCAGACTACTCTCCTTCTAAAGAAATTATTTCTATTATGACTTAACAGTTGGTCCAATTTTGAAAGAACATGTGATACAAAAAAAAAGTAAAGAAAAGAAAAAAGAAAAAGGGGAGCTAGGTGACACAGTGGATACAGCATTGGCCCTGGATTCAGGAGGAGGACCTGAGTTCAAATCCGACCTCAGACACTTGATACTTACTAGCTGTGTGACCCTGGGCTAGTCACTTAACCCTCATTGCCCCACAGGAGAAGGAAAAAAAAAGAACATGTGATCATGGCATATAGTTTTGGAAGAGAAGTTAGAGTTCATGTAGACCAGCACCTCCATTTCACAAGGGAAATGATTAGTCCAGGTAGCAAAGGTGGAATTTGCCTGTCATGGGAAATGGACTCTACATATTTGTTTGTTTGTTTGTAAACAAACAAATTCAGAAGGTAATCATCATCTTTAAGCAGGAAATTAAAATGCTTTCTTTTTTAAAATCTGTAGCTGACTTGACATGCTAAGTGTGGCTTCTGATTAGAATTCAAAAATGACAAATCATTATGTATTAGGTAATTAAGACCACTGGGCATTTTGCTTGTTATTTCCATTTACAATGTGTGCTTACTAGTAAAAAGATGCTGCTCTCAGTCAATTGTGAAATTTTTTTAGAGAATGTGAAATAATCTGTCTTTGATTTCAATAGCCTCCCATTCCTAACAAATCAATGCACAAATGTTTTAAATATTAAGTGATCTTTTATCCTTCTTAGAACAACATCTAAGGGCCGAAAGAGAATAGCCAGTCTATGTAAAGTACACAACGATAATGAAGAGAAAATTTAGGACAAGGCCATTAGAAAAGATTGGTTTTGTTCAATTGTCCAACTCTTTGTGACCCCATTTGGGGTTTTCTTGGTAAAGGTACTGGAGTAGTTTGCCATTTCCTTCTCCAGCTCATTTTACAGATGAAAAAATTGAGGCAAACAGGGTGAAGTGACTTGCCCAGGGTCACACAGCTAGTGTCTAAGGCCAGATTTAAATTCTCAGATAAATCTTCCTGACTCCAAGTCCAGCGCTCTGTGCCACTGTGCCACCTAGTGGCTCCAAAAGATTATTGCTCATAAAATATTCTATGGGACCTTTCATACTTTGACAAAATAGACAAGATACAGAAAGATAATTCAAGATATAGGACAGAAATTGTCACTAACAACTTAGAGGTGGATTGAAGACACCCGTGACTCTTATTGCAGGGAAGCAATAGAAGCCAATAACGAATTAGGGCAAAAGAGGTATTTGCTAGTCATAGGTCATATGTTGTTATTGTTGTTCAGTTGTATCTGACTCTTTATGACCCCACGGAGCACAGCATGCTAATACTGTCCGGGGGTTTTCTTGGCAAGGACACTGGAGTGGTTTGCCATTTCCTTCTCCAGCAGATTAAGGCAGCATTAAGGTTGAGTGACTTGCCTAGGGTCACACAGCTAATAAGTGTCTGAGGCCAGATTTGAATTCAGGTCTTCCTGACTCTAGGCCCCGTGCTCTATCCACTACACCACCTAGCTGCTTCATAGCTCATATAGTCATAGTCAAATTCTGGGTTGATGAGAAATAAGAAAGACAAGAGTATTTGTCAGAAAATTCTACTTACATAAAAATACTTATTTCTTACATGATTTCTTGTCATGGATTTCTTAATTATTGACTGAAGGCATTCCTTTGCAATGGCGGTCACAGGCACCTAGCTGGGAGTAGTACTACTAGATTAACCCTTTTGGTTTCTCTTTTGCAGATTTATGAGAAATCCTGAAGGCTAATTTGCATAACCTAGCCTGACTGCCCTGGAGGAAGCTGGGAGGAGGAAAACAAATCTGAAGAGGGTAAGAATTGCTCCCTAAATCACAAAGTGGGAGGTGCTTAATGCAAATGAAGACATGTCTTCCCAGGCACAAGGATGGCCCGGTAGAAAAAAAGAAACTGCTAAACATTAGGCTCCCCTGAGAAAGCCTCCCCTCAGAATCCCCTCCACACCATGAGGAAGACTTTAGTGGAGGTTGTCTTACATAAATCATTAAGGTTTGAATGTTTGATTAAAGTCCTATTTTTTAAAAAAACCTTCTCAGACTTCTAAAATTTTCAAAACCCTTATTTGTAGATTAGTGAAAAGTTTTGCATTGTGAATTTTGGGATTTTCAATATGATACACATATGATATAGTTTTTTGTTAGCACAGTGCCTGGCACATAGTAGGCACTTAATAAATGTTTGCTGATTGATTGTGTCATGGGGCACAGAGCACCCCAGAAGTTCTCTAGGGCACACAGAGGAATCTTCTCCTTGAGAAACTAAACCAGAGGACAGATAACGCCTAGAGAGATAAGCTGAACCAAATCAGACTGAGCTAGCTTCATTCCTACCCTTCATTCTGGTCTCCCTTACCCTGGGGAGATGAGTTTGGGTGTGGCTTCAGCCTTTGTGTTCTGAAGAGGGATCTGTAGCCACCCCTCACCCAATTCCTCTAGTCACTACCAGTGGGGGATGGTCCTCCACTCCTCACCCAATTCCCCCAGCTACCACCAGTGGGGGATGGTCCTCCCTCACTAAAGGAACTTTTCACAGGCAGATGGTCCACCCCCATCAGTCCTCTATAAAAGTACCTTCCAGTCTCCTGTTCGAGGAGATTTGGTACCTCTGAGCCATGTGCTTTGTGCCTATCTCCCCATGAGAAGTCCAAGGATTTCTTTCATGGTTTCCCTCCCCCCACCCTTCCCTTCCCTGGCTCCCAAATAAACTACCACCTTATTCTAACTACTTTTGTGTGCAAGAGGGTGTAATTCTTTAAAAAGGAATTCCTAAAATTTGTTTTTACATATATTTTAGAAAATAAAATTCTATTCTTAAAAAAAAAAGGAATTCCTAAGAACCCCATCCCTTAACCAAACCCGAACCCCATTTCCCCCCATATCAATTGTTTAGCAGTGCATCTTTTTTTTAGGTCCTGAATTTAAAGAATCTGAATTTAAAGAATCTCATCAAGTATACTGCTCAAACAACAACAAAAAACCCAGTGCCTTAAAATTCTTGATAAATAAGAACTTTTTTTAATCAGAGAGGAATCGTCTTTTCTATCAAAGACTCCTTCCTAAAAAGAGATGACAAGAAGGGCCCAGTACACATTGGGTATTTTTCATTTAACTGGCTTGTCGCTAGAAAAAATTCTGAGAATTTCAGTATCTATCACTCCCCAAGAGTAGCTACCAGTTTCCCAAAACATACAATAATTTTGTTTACACAGTAAAGACCAAGAAAATACTTGCAAATGAACTCATAAAGAGTCAGGATATCTCTCTCCTGCTTCTCCCTCATATAGAAGGCTAACTTCCTCCCTGGAGACCTACTTAAAGACTAGGAAGAGATAACAAACTCTATGTCAGTCATTTGAGGGCCATTGAGAGGGTCTACCAGGTGATGAATGTTTTGGCCTTGACAACTTTCAAAGACCATCTAATAAATTGTCAAGAATTTGTCAGTGGAGGAAATACCCACACTAATAAAATTGTGGAAAGGAAGCGAATTCAGAAATAACACATTCAAATTTGAAATGTTAATATATTGTTAATTTTTTAAAAATATATTGAATGATTCATATAAAAAGCTGAAATACCTGATAATAATTTATGTAGTCCTTCAATGTTTACAAAGTAGATGAGGAAACTGAGTCTCAGGAAGGTTACTAGCTTGGAATTCAAACATGGGTTTGTAGACTGATTCCAGCTGTTGTCCATCCTTTATTTTCAAAGACCAATTGACATCCCAAATGAATGATGTCTCGGCTTGCCCATGGGAGTTGCACAGATCATCAGCCTCACTCCCTCTTCCAGAATCAAAGAAGTCTAATAGGAAGACAAAAGTCAGGATGACTGTGATGGCCCTAGATGCAGCAGATCATCTCGGTGTCTTCCATGTCTGACCAAGCTCCACAGTGCTTGCTTCAGCCACCTTTATGGCCATTAGAATAAATTATTCTCATCGGCCCATTCTGCCAGGAGATGTCTTCACATGCTTGGGGTAGACATTCCCCTAACTCACCAACAGGCTTAAAGCCTATAGGCTATCCTCAACTTGATTCAAACCATCTGCTAAGATAATTTACCAGAGCTTGGCCACTGCCTATGCTACTCTCAATTGTGGCTCCTAGAAGCTGTAGCATTGATTCCAATACTCTCTTCGCTAAAGAACAAAAGAGATTGGCTCCACCTGTGAACCACTCCACAGGACTGACCAATGTGAGTTCTCAAAGAACTCTAGGCTTTGAGGAGCTCCTGCCGTAGAGTAAATATTATGATATAAAAGTGAAAAAACAATGTTATTCCATCATCTAATGGGAAACAGCAGAAATTACGAACTATACTATCCTGTATCACCATATGTCATATAATATTGCAGTATATCATGTCATTATATGTTAATATATCAGCATAATATAATAAACTATTATAGTGTTGTGTAATATAATATTGCATCTTGGGTTATATGACCAAATGGCCAAGGGAACTCTAAGTCCTCAAGATTTAAAGCCATGGACAGTGTTTTATGATATTATATATTCATGTAAAATAAAGGTCATGCTATTTTCATCTGCATTTGACACTTATCCTTTAAAAAAAGCCTGTGTTTACAAGGAAATCTACTAGATTACCAAAAATGTGGGCGCACACACATACATACACATTGATGCTTGTCTTTGGTTCTCCCCACTGACTTCTCTACTTTGATTTGAGACAAATCAGAGTAAATGCTTTTGCCATAAGGTTTTTGCAAGGAGAGAATGATACCTACAGTAAATAAAGGAAACCAGGGTCCACAAGGAGAATGGAAAGTTACTGACTTGGTAGAACAAAGCAGTGACAGCTGCTGGCTCTAAAATTAGAGGCTGAGACAAGAAATATTAGACATTTTTGTGAGTATTACCAACTAAATCCCCAAAGGCTTAATCTCCTCAGATTCTTTAGAATGGTTTCACAGTTGAAAATAATTCATATCAAAGGCCCACTGCCATATTGGTTATTTGGTGATTTTCTACAGACCCATTAAAAAGACCAAGATAATTGTTGGCTTCCATGCCATGGAAATTATTAAATGAATGTTAGCTAAACAGATAAAACCCAGAAGAATCAACATGCTCTTGAAAACTTTGTTTTGTGAGATTAATTGAAAATATACAATTTCATAGCAATTTCAAGGGTGGTATTCTCAGGCTGACTTTTGTTTCTTATCATTCTCTTGGAATTCTTCCAAAATAATTAGATCAAATTGTGGCAGTAAATAATTCCTTTAAAAAATTAATCACTTTAGTAATTGCTGCAAATTCTTTTAGCTGCTGGGAATACCATAGTTCCCTTGAAGAAACTGAAGAAGAAATTAAATGGTGTTAATGTAGTTCCCGGTGGGTACCTCCCACCTCCCCCGATTAGCAGGGCGGGTCCCCTAGTAGACCAATTTCTTAGGTTCAAGGTATTCTTTGCATCTGCACCCAAGAAACTGTAGCTTATAAGCTCCCAACTGGTGTTTAATAATCATCCAAAGAACACACTTAGTCCAAAGCAAAGGCATTTAATGAAATGGAATAATAAGGAAAATAGCAACAAGACATTTTCCCCATAAAACTAAGGTTTGCTATACCATAACTACTGATAACATCTGTGGGAAGAGTTGAGACAAGGAGTACACACAATCAGTCAATCAACATTTATTAAGTACCTATTACGTGCCAAGCACTGTGCTAAGCACAAGAAACATACATAGAAAGTGGTATACATGGGGAACTTGTGTAGAGATGAAACACTGTTGGTCAAGGCAATGCCACCAATGTCTCCCAGTGATGTCATGAGGCAGTATTGCTCATCATCTTCCATGATCCTTTTCCATAAGATTTTTTTCATATCCGTTTTTAATAAGTTATATATGTGTAGTCATGCAAAACATCTCCACATTAGCCAGGTTGTGAAAGAAAACAGACAAAAACAAAACTTCAGATAAAGGAACTAACAAAAAAATTATACTTCAATCTATACTCAGACACCATCAGTTCTTTCTCTGTAGATTTTCCGTATGATTTTACAGATGAATTTATGTTCTAAACTTGGGTTACTCTTAGCTGCCATAGCTTTCTACTTGACCAATAAACCAAGTATTTCCTGAGTAAGGTGATTTTTAGATTCTTTTGGCCTCCTTGTTATGGCAATTAATTTTCACAGATTAAATTTCTACCTGAAATTAATGTAATCTGTATCTTCTTCCATTCATTCATATTCCATTGTTAGCAAAAAAGAATGTGTTTAAATAGGTCAAAATAGTGGGTTTTAAAAAATACTGCACCATATCTTTTTCTCATTTTTATTATTTTTTCTAGCTTTTATAGTAATTTTGATATTTTGTTCTAATAAGTTAGTGATATTATTGTACACAGACAGCTGATTCAGGAATGACTTTCATATCCCACAGTTTCCTGTTTATTACATGTTATCAATTTCCTTTTGGGGCTTGTTATTCAGTGCTTGCCCTGTCCAGCTCCTTCTAATTCTTTCTTTTCGGAAAGTGCTCATGTTAAGGGCATGAGTATTCTGTAAAAGTCTTTGGTCTAAATCAGGGCTTCTTAAACTCTTTCCATTCATCATCCCTTTTTCCCTAAGGCATCTTTACATGACCCCAAGTATATATAGGTATATAAAATAGAGACAGAGCCTTTTACTGTTGCCAAATTTTTAGAACCCCCACATTCAGTTACACAACCTCATAGGGGGTCATGACCCACAGTTTAAGAAGATTTGGTCTAAACTATTCCTTATTTCTTTCTTTTCTTTCTTTCTTTCTTTTTTTTAGTGAGGCAATTGGGGTTAAGTGACTTGCCCAGGGTCACACAGCTAGTAAGTGTTAAGTGTCTGAGGCCGGATTTGAACTCAGGTACTCCTGACTCCAGGGCCGGTGCTCTATCCACTGCACCACCTAGCTGCCCCTATTCCTTATTTCTGATCCATATTTTCCAATATAGATGTTGCCAGTGCCTGGAAGCCACTGCGGATCAAAGTATATGTTGATTAAATTTGAAGGATTTTATCAATTCCTTTTTAGAATTGTTGTACCTCTTCAACTTCTATAGCCAATGTTGGCACATAAACTTCCAATATATTCATGGTGGCCTTTTGGGAAGTACTGGTGAGAAGCATTGCAATGTCTAATGACCCATTATCCCATGATAGGATGTCTCCAGTTTCCATGGGATGCCTGATAAAATCAACGCCACCAACTCTCTTGTTTGCCTATTCAAGGGCAATCTGTGAGCCATCCTTCCATTTACCTGCAGCTTTCTTTTTTCTTCCTTTTCAGGGAAAATGTCAAGATCTATATGATTCAGTTCCTCTGATGACATCTATTCAACAGTCATTGGACAAGAATATCACACTGAAAGTACAAACGACTAAGATAAAGTTCCTAAAAGATCCAATGTGTCATTCTTAGCCTCCTCTTTTCTCTTTTCTACTGTTCTGAAACCATCAGTGCCGAAGTAGAAGGGCAATGCCTAGGACTGAGATTCATTTGGTGGTTTTCTTTGTTTTGTGGCTTGGCGTGGTCAAAGGAGGGGGCTAGTCTCCTGGTAATAACGAACCTCTCTGTATGTAACTAGGCTGGTCCTCAGAACACAGACATAGTCTGTTGCCAGGATGATACTGGAAGCCTTTCTGACATGGTAAAAGCTACCAGATATTGTGCTCCATTGGCACAGCCATGGAGAATCCAGGGCACCTTCATGCCATGGTGAACTATCAAAGCAGGGCATTAGTAGAAGAAAACTTTCTAACAAAATATTGAATTTGAAAATAAAATCAAGTAAAATGTCCTTTTAAAAAGAGAGCCATATGTTCCCATGACCTGAAGGATCCAGGTATGCTCTGAGAGATTTTCTCATTTTTCATGGCCCATAGGGCCCACCTAGAAAAACTGAGGAAAATGGCTGTGTGCTTCCCCTCATTGTGGTGAGACCATTTTCCTACTTGTAGGCACATAGTACACAACCTTACAGAAGGTTTAACGGAAATAGGAACTCAAGACAGATATCCTATATAAATAACCATTATATGAAATAGGTGTAGTTCTGGAAGGATCATGTATTTAGAGATGAAAATTACCTCAGAGGTGGTCCAGTCCAACCCCCTCATTTTATAGATGAGGAAACTGAGACCTTACAGAACCTAAATGACTTGACCAGGGTCATACAGGTATTAAGCCATGTATCAGGAACTTAAACTTGGGATCTCTGGATCTAAATTTAATGCTCTTTCTTTGTAATAGTGGGAAGAAGATGTCACAAAAGTCTGAGAATAACTAACAGAAAGATAACACTGGACATGGGATACTGTGCAAAAATCTCACCAATCACCATGAAGGCTTGTTGTAAGGAAAGCACTTTGGGTTATACAGTTAATAGCTACTATTTGTCAAGTATGATATGGTCGCATTGTTTAAAAAACATAAACAATTTCAAATTTTGATAGAACGCCTTTTCTTAACATTTCTTATTAGCTCCACTTTGGTAGAGCTGTGAATGAATTCAACCTTTCTGGAAAGCAATTTGGAATTACACACACACATAATCACTAATCAGGGCATACTTTTTAACCCAGCTACACCACTGCTAGACTACTATGCCAAAGAGATGAAAGATAGAGGAGAAGGTCTTGCATATGCAAAAAATATTTATAGCAGCTCTTTTATGGTGTCAAAAAACGAAACCAAAACAAACCAAAACAAAAACTGGACTT
Source organism: Dromiciops gliroides (assembly GCF_019393635.1). Lineage (NCBI taxonomy): Eukaryota > Metazoa > Chordata > Mammalia > Microbiotheria > Microbiotheriidae > Dromiciops > Dromiciops gliroides. Next base: position 658,537,881 of record NC_057862.1, on the reverse strand, counting down.
CATCTTCATCAACTACCATAGCTGCTAGTTTGGCCCAATCTTCTTTCTGTTCCTCTGGCTGGTGCCAGTCTGTCCATATGTCTCTGCTTTTGGCTCTTATTCTGAGATGTTCAGAATCTCTTCTGCTCTTGTTCTAACCTCTGTAGCTCCCTGCTTGTAACACCAAGGTAGGCAATGTCTTCCCACTATGGTTTTGCTCCTGCTTTTGCGTCGCAGTGAAGAAGGAGTCCAGAATGATATAGAGTAAGGTGTGCATACCTTTTGGTCCTCCAGAATCTGTGTGGTTTTGAATACCTGCCTTACCTTTATAGAATAACATTAGAATTTCTATTAGCCTAACATCTCCACATGAGAACTCTGTAGGTAAAAAGAGTAACAGAATATTTTCTTATAGCAAAAAAAAAAATCTGGTAGCATATTCAGGTGTTTGCCATCAGGTTCACACTGTAGGGGAGGGGGAAGTTGTATAAACGGGTTAAGAAATTTCAAGGAATCTCACATATGCTATTGCTATTTGCAACCCACTGTGTTTACTGTTTAAAATGGTTCAAAGCAAGCTTCCATAGTAGGTGTCCCCTCCCAGCAGCTCTGCTAATTGGACATGAACTCCCCCAATTTGATCTTTCTACCAGGCAGTTGAAAGAAAACTTCTGTTCACGCAAGAAGAGTGTATCTATGACAGCTAGGATAGGAAAGACCCAGTCAAGAAAGCTGTGATAAAAGGAACTTCATCAGAAGGAACAGCCAAGCCCCAGTTTGTAGGAAATGTTCATGTAGGAACCTACACAAACTTGGAATGCTATAGCATAATGGTTTCATACTAGTGGTATAGCATAGTGGTAGTTGATAAAAATGAAGTTCAGTTGTTTTGTTTTGTTTTATTTTGGTTTTTGATACCACAAAATGGTGCTATAAATATTTTTGCATATGCAAGACCTTTTGGGGATGATATAACTCCTTTAAATATCCAAAGTAGCTGTAATCCCCATAGGGTTCACAATTGAATATGAAAACAATTTAATTTTTAAATATGTATATATAAAAGATTAAAATGTTTTCATATAACAAGTTATACATAATATATGTTTATAGTTATCTGTGTCTATCTATAATATCAAAAGCTAATTTGAACCTCCCAGCTCTCTAGACAAAGCTGAAACTACATTATTTTTTTTCTTTATCTCTGCTGATGAATGGTTAAATGAACACACAAACAAGTGTACAAAGAGACAAATGCTGGCTTGATATAAGTAAAAGCCTTCTAACAGTACAGTGGTCCAAAATTAGGATGGGATATTTCAGGAGGCAGTAGTTTCTCCCTCACATTGATGTGGCAATGAGGGTTAAGTGACTTGGCCAGGGTCACACTGCTAGTCTGAAGCTGAGATTTGAACTCAAGTCCTCCTGAATCTAGGGCCAGTGCTTTATCTACTGCGACACTTAGTTGCCCCCTGGAGGTAAGTCTTCAAGCAGAAACTGAACCATCATTTGTCGAATTATATCATAGAGAAGATTCTTTCAGGTGTGGGTTAGAGTAGATGGCCCCCAAGGTTTCATCAACTCAAATTCTATGATTCTGGGATCCTGCTAGGTTTATAAATGCCTTCACAATTTGCTTCCTTTTATGGTAAATAGTGTTTCTTCCTCTACTTCAAACTTTTTTGTGTGTTGGGAGATAAAACCCCAAGAAATTTATTTACCACAAAGAGAAACATCTTAGTTGAGGCATGTGATTTGTAGCCATACACCAAGAGGCAAAAGCACAAAGATGGAGCCCTCCCTGAAATACACAGAGTCCAAATACAAATTCTAGAAAAGCAGCGACCCCATGATCCATCCCTCACTGCCTCAGAGGATCTCCTTGCCTGAGCTCGTTGCTACATTTGTTGTCATTTCATTTTATAACTGCTCTGTAGTTATTCGCCTTAAGAGATTTCTAAAGCTTAGTCCCCTGCACTTTTCTTTTTTGTTTGTTTGTTTTTTGGGGTTTTTTTCCCTGCACTTTTCAAAAGTTCTCCTTTTCAAGGATTTTTGCTTCCTTTTATAACATAATTACTCCCACTCCAAGACATTTAGGCCCTCTGGAGGTAACCTAATGTTTCATTATCTGTACCTGTTGTTGATGCTAAGTTGAAACAGGACTTTAGATTTTGGTTAATTGCAAACACGGTAGCATGAATGGTGGCTCAACCAATAACTTATGCTTATGCAAGGACAAAAATGCAACATTTAACGTTAATCTTCTATTGTATAACAGAGTGTCACACAGTCGAATCATCCCAGTAGGATGCTGGAACCCATAAACACGATTTATAGTTGCATATTTGTTACATATATTTCCAGATTTTAACCTCTACTTTGCTAGGCAGCAAAGTGGATAGAGTACTGGACTTGTGGTCGGGAAGTCCTGAATTCAAATTCAGCTGCGTGATCCTGAGCAAGCCACTTACCCTTTCTTGGTCTCAGTTTCCTCATCTGTCAAATAGGGATGATAATAATAGCACCTATCTTACAGGACTGTTGTGAAGATAAAATGAGATAATGCTTGTAAAATGCTTCACAAATCTTAAAACACTAGGTAAATGCTAGCTATTATTATCATTATGTGCATAAATATATTAATACATACATGCTAGCTTTATTATTATTATTACTTCAATAGATCTGTGATCTCATTGATGTGGGAATGGCCTCAAGTGATAGGGATCATAAACCCTTTCGTGCCTACTCAACCTTGGATGTCTTGCCCATGTCCTCCCATGAATCCACTGAGGGTCCAACCTAATGTGTCTTACTCTAAATGTGTCTTACTCTAAATCTTACCTACATAACAATGTTGCATGCTAGATGTCCACATATTACAGCTTAATCTCACTATAAGATTGGCTTTTCTCTTGTTCTGGCCACACATCTTTCTGTTGGCATCTTTCATGCAATTAAACTTTAATTTATGCATGGGTATGCAATTCATTGTTGGTAACACACTGTAGTCTATTAATGCCCAATACCTGTCTCTCCATTGCCCTTTGTGCAGCTCACAATTTTATTGTCTTCTAGATAGTAATAATTCATGATTCATGGCCAAATGGTATTCGCAGAGGAATACTTATGTTAAAAAATGGGATTTTATATCAGAAAGAATTTTGGGATTATTAAGAGAAAGCCTTGAGCCATTTCTCAAAGGTAACATAACCTGCTCTCTTCCTCCTATTCAGTTCTGCACTCAGAACCACTGTCCATCTGTAGCATTTTTTTTTCAGGGCAATAAGGGTTAAGTGACTTGCCCATAGTCACACGGCTAGTAAGTGTCAAGTGTCTGAAGCCAGATTTGAACTCAGGTCCTCCTGAATCCAGGGCCAGTGCTTTATCCACTGTGCCACCTAGCTGCCTTCCATCTATAGCATTTTTCCAAAAATATACATGCCAATGGACCAGCTCCTTCGAGCTGCCCATCGAACTGTATTGTCTGGACCATAAACACTTTTCATCTTGACTTTTCCTTAGGTAGACAGGCCAAATTCTTTTCAATTCAATTTGATTCAACACATATTTATTATACACCTACTGAAAGGCACTGTGCTACCTTATGAAGATACAAAGGGGAAAATCAAGCAATTTCTGCCCTTATTCCTCTGGAGCATATAACACACATATCCTCTTGTGTAGATGACTAAATACAAAACAATTTCATTTGGCAGGATATTCTTGCAACTTGAGTGTGAGGGAGGGGTCCAGGGTGGTGGTCTTATGCTGCAAAGAAGGTGGCACAGGTGATCCTGGAAGAAAGTGAGGGTGTCTAAGAGGTGGAATTGAGGAAGGGGTACATTTAAGCCATGGTGGGGTGACTTGTGTGAAGGCACAGTGACAAGAGAGAGAATGTCAAGTTCAGAAAACAGCTGGTAGACCATTTTGCCTGGAACAGAGAGTGTTGTTGTTGCTGATGATGGTGATGGTGGTTCTTTATTTTCGAAGAGGATCAGTGACATCAGGGATGATGTCCTGATTTGTGCATTCATTGGGCTTACATTCTTCTTCTTCTTCTTTTTTTTTTTTGCAGGGCAATGGGGGTTAAGTGACTTTCCCAGGGTCACACAGCTAGTGTCAAGTGTCTGAGGCTGGATTTGAACTCAGGTCCTCCTGAATCCAGGGCCGGTGCTCTATCTACTTTGCCACCTAGCTGCCCCATTAATTGGGTTTAAATAAGGCAGAGTTGCACAAACCCATAAGCCTCCTGAATACATGAAGAGAAGAAATATGAGCTAAGTCTGGAAAGTAGGTGGGAGCAAGGCTGCAGAGGGCTTTAAATGTCAGGCTGAAAAGTTTTCATTTTATCCTGAGGCAATAGGGGTCCAATGAAGACTTTGTTAAAAAAGGGCATTGTCATACCTATATTTTGGAAATGTTAATTTGGCAGCTATGCGGAGGTTGGCTTACAGAGGGGAAAGACGGGGACCAGAGATATGTTTTAGACAACTGTTCTAATAGTTATGGTTAAGAGGTGATGGGGGATTGAGAAATGAGTGGGAAATGGAGATATGAGAAAAGTATTTTTTTCCTGAAGTTTGGCAGTGAAAGAGAAAGGAGATTTGGGACAATAGCTTTAGGGGAGAGTGGGTCAAGTGAAAGTTTTTTTAAAGGATGGAAGAGATCCAAGCATGTTTATAGCAGCAGCAAGGAACCAGTGGATAAGGAAAGAATGAAAAGGAGAGAGAGGAACTGGTGGAAGGGTCAAGCTTCCAGAGAAAATGAGAGGGCATGGGATCAAGTGGAGGCAAGGTCCTGGGCAATGAAATGGGGCTGATTCTTCCTCAGAGACTAGGACAAAAGATGAGAGAAGAGGTGCACAGGTAGAGAGGTTTGGGGTAGGGCTTTTAAGGGAAGAGGAGACGTGCTTGGAATGGCCTTTATATTTTCAGATTGAAGAGAGAAGGGAAAGTTTGGGACCACTCCAGTGGGGAATGTGATAGAGTGGTTATGGGCTATATTTAGGAGTCTCTGAAACATTCCAGGACTTGATGCATTCAGCACGCTGTTACTTACAAACAGGGGTATCTGGTGGGTCTCATCATCTATACTCTTTTCTATGTGCAGTCTGTATTGAAACTAGGTGACGGTGTCTTCCATAGAAAGGCAGTGTGGTTTAATGGTTAAAGACCTGACCTCAGATCAGAGACTCAATTACAATCTGACCCCAGCTGAGTGAAAACAATGACTCACAGCCAAATGACTTCACTGGAGGGCAGTTTGGCCACAGGGAACAAGGGACAGTTTGGGAGTCAGAGAAGAGGGGGAGGGAAGCACCTTGATGGTTTAGGTATCCTGGCTCCACATATTACCCAGCCAAAACTATTCTCTGGCTATATAGGAACCCAACATCTAGCCCAGTGCTTAGAACAGTGTCTTGCACATAGTAAGCACCTAATGAATGCTTATTGATATTGATTGATTTGGGGAGGAGGAGGAAGAGCAGGCAGAGAAGAAGAAGAAGAAGAGGAGGAGGAGGAGGATTAGGAGGAGAAGAAGGAAAGAGGAAGAAGAGGAGGAGGAGGGAGAGGAAAAGGAGGAGAGGAAGAGGAGGAGGGGGAGGAGGAGGAGGAGAGGAAAAGGGGGAGGAGAAGAGGAGGAGGAGAGGAAGAGGAGCAGGAGAGGAAAAGGGGAGGAGGAAAAGAGGAAGAGGAGGAGAGGAAGAGGAGGAGGAGAAGGAGGAAGAGGAGAGGAAGAGGAGGAGGGAGAGGAGGAGGGAGAGGAGGAGGGAGAGGAAGAGGAGAGGAGGAGGGGGAGGAGAGGAAAAGGGGGAGGAGGAGAAGAGGAGGAGGAGAGGAAAAGAGGAAAGAGGAGAAGAGGGAGAGGAGGAGAGGAAGAGGAGGAGAAGAAGAGGAGGAGGAGGAGAAGGAGGAAGAGGAGAGGGAGAGGAGGAGGGAGAGGAAGAGGAGAGGAGGAGGGGGAGGAGAGGAAAAAGGGGAGGAGGAGAAGAGGAGGAGGAGAGGAAAAGAGGGAAGAGGAGAAGAGGGAGAGGAGGAGAGGAAGAGGAGGAGGAGGCAAAGAAGGAGAAGAAGAAGAGGAGGGGAAGGAGAAGGGGGAGGAGGAGAGGGAGAGGAGGAGGAGGCAAAGAAGGAGAAGAAGAAGAGGAGGGGAAGGAGAAGGGGGAGGAGGAGAGGGAGAGGAGGAGGGAGAGGAGGAGGAGGCAAAAAAGGAGAAGAAGAAGAGGAGGAGGAGAAAAAGAGGAAGAAGAGGAGGGAGAGAAAGAGGAGCAGAGAAGGAGGAGAGGAGGAAGAAGAGGAGGAAGGGGAGGAGGAGAAGGAAGAGGAGGAGGAGAAAAAGAAGAATACTAACAACAACTCCACTTAGTTCATTCATAGTTTGGCTAAGTAGAGCTCTCAGGATCATTTTCATGTAGCCACCAGTAACAAGAGGCATTATAAGAATTAAAATCAATTATTTGACCATAACTCAAACAAAACTTTTGATTGAGACAATCTGAGCAGCATGAGTGCAATTTAGGTCCAAAGAAAGACTTACATACCTACTCATGGCTGGCTCAGGTCTGGAATCACAAAACAGCTGAAAAAGCTGTGTGACTATAAAATAAAAGATGTGAGGTTCCAGCAGCTGAAATTCAGTGGAGATGCCAGTAGATGCCAGTAGAGATTAGCATAGCAGAGAAAACAAAGCAGCAGAAGATGACTTTAGGTAAGGGGACACATCAACTCATACATAGCCTGATGACATTCCCAAAGGATGGCTTGGCTTTAAGAGGGAACAAGTCGCAGTATTGTTGACACAGAAGAGTCTAAACAAGAAAGCCACCTTACAGAGGAGGCAGCAGCAGCTTCCAGAGCTCTCAGTCCACAGACAGTAAGGGAGTTGGACAACTGGTCAGAAGAAGATTACGGTGTCCCTTTGCTGGCACTGAGAACAGAACTCTATTTCATTGCCCATAGGTAGATGTGGGTCTCAGTTCCAGGGCTAAGAGGAGCACCAGCACATCAGAGTTTGTGGCCACACAGGAGCGGGGACCTTGGTCACAGCTCTAGGGCAGAAAAGATTGCTTGTGGTTGCTTACAGACCAGAGCACAGACCAGAAGAGTAGTAAATACACCTCTCCTTGGATCATACCACTGTGAAAGAACTGAAAATTTTCTGACACTGATAATTAGCTCTGAAAAAAGCTGAACAAAAAACTTGAAGCTTGGGACAGTGTTCCCTCCACCACAGGAGTAGAGCCCAACTCTAACATTAAGATCAAAGTCAAGAAATAGGCTGGGGAAATGAGCAAAAACAAAAAAAGATCCTGACCATAGGAAGTTACTATGGTGACAGGGAAGATCAAAGAAAGCCACCTTAGGGCCATGAGTTGACCAGGCTATATATCCCTAGCCACACCTGTCCCCTGGTAATATGTTCCCTACTTGTGTTTCCTTCCAATTCAATAAATAAGGAACATTCATTTAGCACCTTCTATGTGCCAGGGACTGTGGAATACAAAGGCAAAGTGAAACAAGCCCTTCCCTCAAGTAGCTTATATTCCATATAGGAACATGGTCTATATGTATATAAAATCAAAACAATTTTTGGAGAAGAGACACTAACATTTGTGAGATCATGAAAGCTTTCATGTGAGAGGCAGTGTCAGAGCTGAGCTGGGAAGGAAATCAGGCATTAGAAGAGGCAGCAGTTAGGAGAGAATATATTCCAGATAGGGGGAATGGTCTTTGAAAAGGCAGAGATGGGAGACAGAGGACAGGAAGACATGCAGGCTGCCTGAGATGAAGTGGGAAAGAAGGAGATGAATATATAATGAAGGTGCTTTAAGTGTCAAACAGAGGTCCTTGAAGTATCAGGGAATTACTCAAGTTTACTGAGCAAAGAAGTGACATTTTCAGATCTGTGTTTTAGTTGTCAGGACAGAGTGATGAAGTGGAGGAAACAATTAGAAGGCTATTATAGTTACCTCTTCCACATCGTGATTTTCCCCATCATGCTTTTGGCATAAGAAATTAAATGGGAGGGGCGGCTAGGTGGCGCTGGTCCTGGAGTCAGGAGTACCTGAGTTCAAATCCAGCCTCAGACACTTAACCCTTACTAGCTGTGTGACCCTGGGCAAGTCACTTAACCCCAATTGCCTCACTAAAAAATAAATAAAGAAAATAAAATAAAGAAATTAAATGGGAATTTTGAGGGAGTTTTGTGAAAGCCACAGACAACATGCAAAGGCCAGCAGATGATACAGGAAAAATTTAGAAACTCAGAAATGCATAAAATATGTGGATAATATTGTATAATACCAATCCAAACTTAATAATAAGGTACTGTAAACACCTCATAAAAGAAAAAGTAAAAAATTCAGACTTCTCTGGGCCAAAAAAATTTTACTCAGATTTTCCAGATTGAGGGGGCATTGCATCCCTAACCCCGACGACATGGAAGGGATAACTGTACTCCATACAAAAGGTGATGAGGGTCTGAAGCAGGGTCTGAGTGGAGAGAAAGGGGTGGGTGTGAGAGCTGTTAGGGAATTGCTGAGATTTGGCAACTGATTGGATTTCTAGGGTGAGACAGAGTGAAGAGTTATGTCTGATGTCAAAGTTGAAAACCTGGGTAAAAGGAAGGATGATAATGCCCATAACAGAACTAAAGAAGTTTAGGTAGGGGTAGGTTTTGAGGGGCAACTCAGTGGTGCTATAGTGGATAGAGTTCTGGTCCTGAAGTCAAGAAGATTCATCTTTGTGAGTTCAAATCTAGCCTCAGACACTTAGTAGCTATGTGACCCTGGACAAGTCACTTAACTCAGTTTCCTCCTCTGTAAAATGAGCTGAAGAAGGAAATCGCATTTTTCAATCTCAGCTGGTCCCTCAATGCAATGACATTCCTTTGACAAGAAAACCTCAAATGACTGGACAACAAAAAGAAAGAGAAGACAAGACAATCCAGGAGAGAGCTTTAAGGTATACCCATAGGCAGCATGGTATGGAGGAGTCAAGACGAACTGGATTTAAAACCTACTTCAGACACTTAATATCTTTGTGACCCTGAATAAGTCACCTCGCCTTTCTGAGCCTCAGTTTCCTCATCTGTATAATTAGGGGGTTGGACTCAATGGCCTCTAAGCTCTCTCCTTGCCCTAAATCTATGTCCCTATGGGATATATATAGATATATATAGATATAGATAGATAGATAGATAGATTTATATATATATATATATATATATTTTTTTTTTTTTTTGCGGGGCAATGGGGGTTAAGTGACTTGCCCAGGGTCACACAGCTAGTGTCAAGTGTCTGAGGCTGGATTTGAATTCAGGTACTCCTGAATCCAGGGCCGGTGCTTTAGCTACTGCGCCACCTAGCCGCCCCCTCCTATGGGATATTAATCGTCATTTACCAAAGGAAATGAAGGAGCAGTGAGATGGATAGGAGAACCAACAGAGAACAGTGTCATGAAAACCTAGAGAAGAAAAGGGGAGATCAACAGTGTCAAATGCTTCAAAGTAGTCAAGGAGGATGAAGGTTTAAAAGAGGACACTGAGATTTAACAATCAAGAGCTTACTGATAACATTGGATAGAACAGATTCATTTGAATGGTGAGGTCAGAGGCCAGCTGTTTACAAGTGAGTGAAAAGTGACCAGAGAGAAAGTAGAAGCTGCAAGTGTAGACATTGTTTTTTTGGGGGGGCGGGGTCTGTCTGTGAAAGGATGGCCAGAGATATAGGACAACATTTTGAAAAGACAGCAACTTCAAGTGGAGTTTTTAAAGAATGGGGGTAGACAAAGACATAGAGAGCCAAGGAATGATCTAGTAGGGAGAGAGAGATGAAAGATTGAGGGAGGGGGCTTAGCCTTGGAATGAAAAGGGGTCATTTCTTTATCAATCTGGAGTAAAAAAAGAGGGGAGAATCTGGTGTTATGTCAAGGGATTTTGAGTTATATAGTGCGGAAGGAGCTTCCAGTGAATGGCCTCTATTCTCAATTAGGTTTGAGGTACAATCTGAGGTGGGGGAAAGGGTGGTATGAGATGCTTTAGGAGGAAAAAAAAGTTTTGAATAACTTCTGTGATTAGTGTGATAGAGAATCAATAGGGAGAAGTAAAATGATTACCTTGTTGTACTGAGGGACCAGCTGAGATTATGTAACATAAAGTTGAAGCTGACCCACTCATCATAACACTTAGTGGACTCATTCATCATAGAAGCAAAGAAGATGGATGGTAGGAATTATCTAGGATTGGAATTTGGTAAGATAGGAGCAATTATAGGACAAAGATTTGAAGAGCAAATGATATAATACTGAATTGATTTTCTGTAGGGTAAAGGTTAGGAAAGGAGGGAAGTGAAACCAGACAAGGGTCTATGGCCTGAGGGGAAGAGGAAACCAGAAGTATTGAAGAAAAGAAAGAAAAGGATATGTGGTGAAGTTAAGGAAGAGGTGGAATGATAGGAAGTTATGGTCAGATAAAAGAATTTCAGAATTCTTGATCATGGAATTGGAACAGCTGTGGGTGCTAAGTGAGATTAAGGGTGTGACTATACCTGTGTGGCTGAGGTAGAATAAAGGAGTAGGTCATGGTAGTTGAGAAGCACGAATAACTGGAAGGTCAAGGTATTTGAGTAGCCACATGCATTTCCTGGCCAAAAATTTTTCTGGCATATGTCCCACTGGCTTTGCAGTTGGACAAACTGGGATTACATCTCACCTCTGTATGACAATGGACAAATCATTTATTCTCTCTAGGCCCCTTTCTGATATCTCGAGAATCAATTTTTCCATGCTCTTAGTCTCCAAAAGTCCACCTCTCTATAACTGATCTAGTCCCACCACTCTTCCCATTTTTGTTTTCTTTAGTCCTATTTCCATTTCCTCATGTGCCCCATCAGTGACTGTGATGTTAAAGTCCAAATGTAGTGGTTCTACTGTCATTACTAGAGAAAGCTGCTTGTTATAGAAATCCTGACAGATTTTTTCCCATTTTTGAATGGCTGTTTTCCTCCTTCCTGTTTTATCTTTAAATGTTCTTGGTACATTTTGATTTAGCTGTGTCTTCTGCCAACCTTTCTTTAAACTTGGTTGGTTTTTTCTCTCCTTTGTTTCTTGCCATTGTATGAGGCAATACTGCTTACATTTTTCTATCGTGCTTTTCTATAAAATTTTACAAGAGAATTGAAATTCTAAAACAGTGTTGCCCTGGTTGCCATATCTTTCTGCTTGGCAAGTATAGCAAATAATTCTTGGCTCAGGCTGTATCTAGGCTCTTTTGGCAACCTCGTTATATTAATTGCTTAACATCAGTTAAACTTCTGTAGGAAATGGCACTAGTCCATGTTGAGGTCTGTTCCTTCATCTACATTTCATTTAGAAGAGCATGAATATCTTATTTAAATAAGTTAGGCTGGAACCATTTTGATTATTCATCATTATTTCTCTTTTTTTATGATCTCTTCCAATTCATTGTAGAGTTTGATCTTTGGTCTAATAAGTTAATTGTCTAATCAAAAAGAGATACCTAGTTTGGAAAGGCATCCCACATTGGCAACCAGTCATTTCTTGTCTGCTAAGATTTAATCAATTCCATTTTTTTGGTGATGTCATTTAATGCTTAGTACATTCAAGATTTCCCGGCTCTTTTTGAAGTATTTATGGTATATGAGTGTGGGACTTCTTGTTGTTTGTCCTTTGTTCTCAAGGAGGATCATGACATCGGGAGGTGATGTCATGACTTGCAGTGAATCGGATTTAAGTGAGGCAGGGCTGTGCAAAATCACCAGCCTCACTCCCTCCTCTGGAATGGGGCTTCTATATGATCTCTTAGCCTCTGGCTACTATGTTTCTCAATTAAGTGTTTTATTTCCCAAGGTGTTTTTCACCATTCTCCCCTGGGCCAACCATTTTTTTGAAATTAGAGAGTAACAAAATACATGATGATTTACTTTAGAGTGACTAAATTAGTTTTTCATTGAATTTTTCTAACTTATCATCCTTGGAAAACAGATCTTCATGCATCAATTGCAGTTATTTTCATGATGATCTTTTTGCTTATACTTATCATGAGAATCATAACATGAGATGACCGAGCATCTCATGAAATTACTGGGGTCTTTGGACACATGACAAAATCAACTCAGGCAACTCTAAGGGGAACCTGTGAACCATCTTTCCATTCCATTTAACTTCAATCCTCCTAGTTTTATTTATAGTAAGAATGTCAATATTGACATAATTCAGTTCTTTCAGTAGAATGCCCATTCATTGGCCACCAGACAAAGATCTTAGAGTACCAACAAATTAATGTTTATAGACAGCCTAAAATGATGGGATTTTTTAGTACTCTCTCTTCCCCTTTTCTACTTCTCTTCCACCACCATAGTGGGAAGGGAAGGGGACTACTAGGAGAGAAGATTATCTTAAATTTTTCAGTTTTGTTGGTTGCCATAGTCAAAGAACTCATTGCTTAGTGACTTGCCTGGTTTTCCTTGGACAACAGACAAAACCAGTTGTTGGGACCATATTCCCTTTCTAGCATGGTAGAACTTGTTGATGCTTGTGCTCCAGTGCCATAGCTTACCAGAACCATAATGAAACATTAAGAGCAGCACTTTTGCAGGAAAAAAAATTAGTCGAAGTAAGGTTAGTCTTTTGGAATTGTTATGATTTCAAACTTTCTGTCACTTTAAGTAGGGCTAAGGTACATGACTCAGTCCCTGCTAGAACATATGCTTTGCTATTATGGGCTCAGCAGCCATGACTCATGGGAACATTGACAAAAGATCTCTTTGCACTATATATACAAGATCTTGATGTGCCAATATTATTATGCAACACCAGCGACTTAAAGCAATTAAACAGAAAAGCTACTATATGGTTGTGGATAGCTTGTCAGACTGATCAGGCAGCAATGGGGAAGAGTGGCTAGAGGGCTGGACTTGGAGTCAGGTAGACCTGAGTTCAAATCCTGCCTCAGACTCTTACTAGCTGTGTGACCTAAGCAAGTAACTCTCAATCTTAGCTTCCTCATCTGTAAAATGGGGGTGATAACAGCTCCTACTGCCCAGGGTTATAATAAGGATCAAATGAAATAATATATATAAAGTGCTCTGCAAACCTTAAAGTTATATGTGTTCAGCATTATTATTAGTAGCAGTCATCAATATTACCATGTGAATCAAGTGAATGAAGAATGTGTCACCTATATTTTTCATACCACTCTGGAATTCCCATTAATTCCTGGATTTAATGTGGTATGTTTTGGAAATAAGGGTATCTCAGTCTGAGCCCTTAGCCAACATCAAATGGACACTAATGGAACTAAGTGTGAGCAATTTCTAATTGGTAATTACATGTTGTGTCTACTTTTATTTGAATACCAGGTGAACCAAGCTAGCAAACTAGCAGATGATGTCAAGACTATATTCATATATGTATGTATACACATATACACACACACATATATATGCACATCTATACTTATATATATTTAAAAAGAAGATTTCATATAGATATATTTAAAGTAAATTAAAAGTTTTAAAGTAAAAAATTTAATCTATATTCCAATACAGTAATCCGATGTTTCAGGCTCAAGTGTTTGGGATAATCATAATAATATAAATATGGCTTGAACCTCCCTCCAGAACACTATCTGCCAACAGAACAGGGATCATAAATCAACTGTCAAAACCTTTAATTAGGACAGCACAGCAAAGTAAACAATGAGAGAAAATCCCCTACCCACAAAGCAAGATGCAGTCTCCCACTAATTCCCTTGCTACCAGTGAGAGAGTGTACATTTCCCAAAGAACTCACAATGCTAGAGTAGATCACTAGCTGGGACTACTTCTTATTGCTCCAAATCTTGCAGTTGGCTCGGTCTCACAGCTGTTGACTGTGCTCTGCTTTGGTTCCATTCCAACTGTAGCAGCTGGTGCTCCTTGACTCTGAAACTACCTCTTGTTTCTTCCCCAAAGAGCTGCTGCTGGGACACTTCTTCACCAAGTGGCTTCTGAGTTGCTTCTTTCCCACTGTCTTCAGCTACTGTGGCATCTTCTTCCTCAAAAGAAGTGTTACTGCTCTTTTGTGAGATTACCCATACCTAAAACTAACCAACATAGTTCAGCTACTTTGTAAGGTCACACTAACCAGCATAGAAGAATGTCCCACAGATGAAAACTTTTTCCAATTTCCTCCCCCTTTCCCAATAGGAATTCTCCTTAGGCTTGCTTTCATTTTTAAGTCAGAGCAAGTAAATTCCATTCAGCTCTCACCATGCCCCTAGAACCTAGAAGTAACTATACTCAATGGCTGGGATTAGTCCCTTCTACTGGTGACACCAGATCCCTAGCTACTGAGGAGTGCTAGTGCCAAACCACTGGTGGAGGAAGAGAATGCCCCACACATCCATATGCTTTTGGCATTGTCTTCAGTTCATCCTGCTCTCATGGGGAGGGGATCAAACAATAAAATAATTCCCAGCCTCTGAGGAGAAATGGGTACAATTCCCACTACAAAAGGGGAAATAAAATACTATTAAAAATAAAAATAAATCCACTATATTTCTTTATTGAATACCAGTTATGATAAAACCAGAGAATGGGGTCATTTCCAATATGGCTACCAGGTCCCCTTCTTGGATATTCCTGGACTGGCGACAGAAATAGGTTCCAGAAGTTGTCTTGTTCCAGACACAGAAGATAATTTAAAATTTAATTAAGTAGGGCAGCTAAGGTGGCGCAGTGGATAGAGCACCGGCCCTGGAGTCAGGAGGACCTGAGTTCAAATCCGGCCTCAGACACTTAACACTTACTAGCTGTGTGACCCTAGGCAAGTCACTTAACCCCAATTGCCTCACCAAAAAGAAAAAAAAAATTTAATTAAGCAAATGAAGAATCAAGCTAATTGTTGCACACAACCCAGAAGGCCTTAGCCATTCCTTCCCCTACTCTGATTCTGAGCTCTTGGGGGCTCTTTTCCATCTTATTCTGAGCTCTGCTTGTAGTCTGGGGCTGGTTATCTGTATGACACCAGGATCAGGCTTTATTTGATCTGCCACCACCAACAAAAACCACAAATAACATAACCTGAGCCCAAGTATCCTTCTCCAATAGGCCTCCTCCTCCCTGTCATCACCAAGACCTACAGTACTAGTCTAGGTGAGCTCTCCCTCCCATACACAATAGGCAAAGGACTCACGGTTGCTTGAGTCTCCTGTCTGGTGAGTTATACCTCCTCAAGGCCCTATATTGACCTCCAGACTTCTATACGGCCTGCTCCCCACACCCCCCACATGGAGAAAGACCTTAGGGTAGATGGACAGTTGACTCCACTTCTGGACCTGGATAGTCCCCATAATTCCTGGCAATGGTGCATCCTATCATGGGGCAGTCTTTGCTCCATGTCAATGGCAGCTCCAACATGGGCTGGGTACTCCTCCACTTTGTCTGAGAAACTCTTCAGCTCTATCCTCTTCTCCTGTCACCATTTCCTTAATGCACATACTTTCCAGGAGGGGACGTATAATTCCTGGGAGGGGACATATGGATGGGTAGGCTTCCTTCTGGGGATCCCGGTCAACCCTTCTCTTCTCTATGACCTCAGCCCTCCTGTCTCTCTGACTTGACAACCTTGAGTCCATGTGTTAGAGAAGTCCTGGGCTGTGATCATATTGACATATACAAACCAATTTGACTAGTTTTTTTAAACTTAACTAGTCACTTAACTACTCACAATGGGTGGCGGGGGGAAGGTAGGAAAGAAGGCATACCACCAGCTAAAGAGACATCAAAGCCCCCCAAAAGAAGCCATGTTGGGGGCATTACCATCAAGACCCACCGGGAGAATTTCCTTGCCTTTCCAGGAAGCTTGGGTTTTCTTGTTTGTTTATTTTTGTGGGTTTTTTTGTTTGTTTTTTTGGTGAGGAAATTGGGGTGAAGTGACTTGCCTAGGGTCACACAGCCAGTAATTGTTAAGTGTCTGAGTCAGGATTTGAACTCAGGTCCTCCTGACTCCAGGGCCGGTGCTCTATCCACTGCGCCACCTAGCTGCCCTGGAAGCATGGTTTTTAAAACATCTAAGACAAATGTCCTTAACCTGGGATCCATGGACCAAGTGCTTGGATAGATTTCAGAGAGTTCATGGACTTGGATGGGAAAAAATATTACATCTTTATTTTTACTACCTCTTACCTGAAATTTAGTATTTCCTTCAATGACTTAAAAACATGATTCTGAGAAGGGCTGTGTCAACTTCACAAGGATGCCAAGGGGTCCAGGTCACACACAAAAAGGCTTAGAACGCCTAGGGAGCTGATGGTGCAGAGAATTGAGTGCTGGGAGTGAGATGTGGGGAAAGAAAGGGTCAGGAAGACCTGAATTCAAATCCAGCCTCAGAGATATACTCTCTGTGTGATTCTGGGCAAGTCACTTAACCTTTGTCTACCTCAGTTTCCTCAACTGTAAAATGAGTATGTTAGCAGCACCTACCTTGCAGGGTTGTTATGAGGATACAATGAAATAATATTTGTAAAGCACATGACACATAGTAGGTGCTTTAAAAATGTTTGTTTTCTTCCTTCCTTCTGGGCACTTCATCTACATTCACAAAAGCAGTTATTATTTTATTTGGTAAGAATGAAAATAACTCACATTTCCAAAGTGCTTTAAAGTTTACAAAGCACTCTCCTCATAACAGCCCCATAAGGGAGCAAGTGTAAGGGTTATTATCAGTCTAGCACAGAACATGGTACATGGTAGGTGCTTAATAAAAGGTTATTGATTGATTTATTGATCCCCACTTTATAGATGGGCAAACTGAGGCTCTGAGAGCCCATGGGTCATACAAGTAGTCCATTTCTTCTTTTTATAAAAATAAATATTCATTTGGCTTTTACAGTTTATAAATTGTATTCATGTTTATTATCTTATCAGTTTTCAAGTACTTTTTTTTTTGGAGGGCAATGAGGGTTAAGTGACTTGCCCAGGGTCACACAGCTAGTAAGCATCAAGTAGACACTTGATCAGATTTGAACTCAGGTCCTCCTGAATCCAGGGCCAGTGTGTTTATCCACTGTGCCACCTAGCTGCCCCCAGTAGTCCATTTCTAAGGTTAAATTCAAACCCAGGTCTCCTAACTCTGGGATTATAAATGGGCTGGCAGTGGTTGCTTTTGAGAATCCAAGAAATGGCAGCCTAGAACTAAGAGGTGAGACAAGTTACTTGGAGGTACAGGTGAGACAGGTGAGTGGAACCCCCATCATGATGCCTGAGCAGAGGTCAAAGTGGGTGTCACATACCACCCAGAATTCAAT
This sequence comes from Dromiciops gliroides, assembly GCF_019393635.1. Taxonomy (NCBI): domain Eukaryota; kingdom Metazoa; phylum Chordata; class Mammalia; order Microbiotheria; family Microbiotheriidae; genus Dromiciops; species Dromiciops gliroides. Next base: position 658,520,592 of record NC_057862.1, on the reverse strand, counting down.
TCTGCCTCAGCTCAGCCTTGTTCATCAAAATGCCAAAACCCCACAGGAGACTTAACTTTTATATACAAACTAAAAAGTTCAAACTTGCGCGGGGGCTCGTACATTTTGAGAACTTTAATTATTTTAATTAAAACGTCGATCCCTCTCTCCCCTCATGTTTTCACATGTTACTTCTTAAATGCATTAGCTGTCAAATGTAACACCATTCTATTTTTTCACAATCCATCTCTTGCAAGAAGTCACAATACTCCCTCTCCCCAGCTTTAAATTCCCTTTTTAATAGGAAAAGCTCAGAATTTTGTGATGTGTCTAATTATGTGGCAAGAGCAAGAACAGTAGGTTTTGGGGAGGTGTAACAGTTCTATCTGCATTACTTACCCAGAGGCTGGTACTGACAGATTTGGGGGTTTATCTGTTCCTGCAATATTTGAGATCTTTGTTTTAACACATTCTCCAAAATAGTTGATCTCTTCTTGGGTCATCCTTCATGAGAATAACTCAGCTCTAAAGCACTGTAAAGATTTGCCAAGTGCCTTCCTCAGGACAGCCTTGGGAGGTGGGGAGTATAAGGGTTGTCATCATCCTCACTCATCTCATTTGATCCTCCCAACAATCCCATGATCTAGGTGCTATGATGATTATTCTTACTTCGTGGTTGTTTAGTTGTTTCACTTTGTGACCCCCATTTGTGGTTTTCTTGGCAAAGATCTTGGAATGTTTTGCCATTTCCTTCCTCCATCTCATTTTACCGGTAAGGAAACTGAGGCAAACAAGGTTAAGTGACTTGCCCAGGGTCATACAGCTGTTAAGTGCCTGAGGCCTTCCTAACTTCAGGTCAGGTACTCTATGCACTGTGCCATGTAGCTGCCCAATTCCCATTTTACACATAAGGAAACTGAGACTGAGGGAGGCTAAGTGACTTGCTTAGTGTCACACAGCTAAGGCAGTATTCGAACTTAGGTCTTCCAGACTCCAAGTCTAACACTCTTACCCAACACAACACTGATTAGCTATAGAATTTGGGCAAGTAGCTTAATTCCTCTGAGCCTTAGTTTTCCTTATCTGTAAAATGGAGATAAGAACACTACACTTGTATTACCTATCCCAGAAACTGCTATAAAGACAAAAAAAAAAAACCCCACAGTATGTAAAACGCTTTGTGCTTTAAAAAAACAAATAAAATAGGGCATATAAACCTCCCCCTTTTTTTTTTTTTGCTAAGAAGACCTACAAAAACGAGTTGTTATTAACATTTTTTCAGTATACAATCCAATTCTATATAGGCCAAAATCTTTATGCTTAGTAAAGAAGAAAGTATTATCTTCTAATGATCACAAACCTTCCCCTGACACAAAACTTTGCCTTTTTAAACACACAAACACACACACACACACACACACACACACACACACACACTAGTGTTCTGGGGAATGTATGGCTTCATTCATAGGTCACAATCTCTTAAGAATTTAAGTTGATCACTCAAACTGCAATGGAGAAGTTCTTGGTGGGCATGGGTCAGCTTACAAATGAAGAATCATATAGGAGAACTGAAGTTAAAAATATCATAAGGAGATATATGACAAAGCAAGGGGGAAAATGACTAGTGGGCAGCCTGAATGCTCTACCAGTATCCAGTGAATGCCAAGACACCTAAAGGAAGGCTATCTCGAATGTTGGATAGATTCCATCACGGCAGATTTATGGGAGGCCATGGACAAGAACGCACAGGATGGGTAGCAATCTGCATTGTTGGCCAGAGTGCTCACATCCATGAGACTGTAACTCCTTTCAAAATATCCAGGAAGGAAGGAAGGAAGTGCACAATGCTCATTTAAAAATCTCACATTTCTTTTATGTTAGGAGAGATCATTTTAATTTTACATGAGAATAAGCACAAAATTCTTAACTTAAAAAAGTAATTGAGAAAAGTGACTTTCTAAAAACAGAAATGTTCTTCATGCAAAAAGGCAAATCAGATTCCTATCGATTTTTCATTCAACTCTCTATGGCAGCACAAAATGCATATAGGATTGAAAATACACATTCACTATTTTCACGAAGGAAGTGCTGTAAGGGCGCTTCTCATACATTTAGACACCCTGGCTTGTTTACACTCAGGGGACACAGGAACATGAAGTTGGGTGTGGTGCCAAAAGGAAACCCAACTCTATGTACATTGAATTGCTGGAACAAGTCTTTCAGAAAAATCACCATGAAGGACCAAAATTCAAAGGTCTTAGAGCAGGTAGACAGTGGGACATAGCCACCAAAGAGGGGAACAGGCTTTAAAATCCACCATTGCAACCTCCATCTTCCCCATGGCGCATCTCACAGTGTCCAAATAAAGCTTTGCTGTCACAAACCCACTCACACTCACAGTTTTACACCCTGGACCCAGGACCGTTTGCACCCACCCCCACATGTTCTCTTTTCCTGTGGGAAAAGGGCATGTAAAGAGGCTCCTTGGGGGCCAAATGGTACCATTCAGAGACAACTCCCGATGGGCTCATGTCATTGTTGTCCTCTGAAGAGAGCTGAGCTGTGGGGAAGATGCCCTGGCCCAGCCCATGACCAATCTCTCCAGATCGAGGTGATGCTGCCTTGATTCTAAACTCACAAATCAAGATTTGCTCTAGAGACAAATGCAAACTTCTTAGGATTAGAATCCAGAGATGCCCAGTCATCCACATACAAACTCATCCCCATGATGCTTTGGGAGCTACCCCCCAACTCACTCACAGACAATTCTGTGTTCCTTCTCTTCCCCTCACTCAACCCACTACTCTGTGCATAAAGAAGGCAGTAATGCTCCAAATTGATGAATAGTTAGTTCCCTCTCTAAGCATAATAATACAGTGGAAAGACATATGGCTCTAGAGGAGACCTGTAAAATGAAGTGTTTGTCCTAAATACTATCTGAGGTCCCTTTCCTCTCTAGATCTCTAACCCAAGGTAGATGCTGGGGATTGGTCAGGTGCTCTCTACATGGAAGGGACCCTGATGCTACAAATACTTTAGGAAGATTTCCAAACTACAAAAGCAACCTACCATCTAATTTGGCCCAGAGACTTCTTGGCTTGGCCTAGGGTTTAAAATGCAAAATCATTTACATGCAATAGTTCATCAATTTGTCACAAATTGGCTCATTATGCCTGAACAGGGGCTCTGGGAAAATCTCCAAATATAACAAGTCTCTCATTTCCCATTAAGATTCCTATCTCCTTCCCAACTTTGCATAACCCAGAAGGAAAACACACACACACACACACACACACACACACACACAAAATTATGGTTTAGGATACATTTTCTGTATGAAATAGAAAGATAATGAAATAAAGGATTTGAGCCTCCCTAGAGGTTGGCTTGTAATGGGAAGCTGGCCGATGGAGGCCCAGTTGTCTGAGAATTGGACCTTCATTGGCCAGCTCTGGTTACAGGATCACTGCTTTAACAGATCTGAATTTTCAACTAAATTCACAAATTCATTTTTCCAAGGGAACAAATGTTCAAAGAAACTATTGGCACAAGAGAGTTTCCATTCATTCCCACTATCCTCCTCCTATAATGTCACACAGAATATTGTCCAGGCATCCCAGAAGTAATTTATCAAAGGGGACAAGGACAGGAACCACCCTGGATTTTCCTCAGTGAAAGCTTCTACCTTTGTTGGATTTTCAGCCCTGGCTCTGCCTTCTTGAGTTAAACTCAAGCAGGTCTCATTGGTACAATAGGGTTATGGCCTTCAACCCCTTCCCTACCCAAGAGAGAGGGAAATCCCCTACCCCATGAGCAGAATGACCTTCCCCCTACCCATGTGGTCTCTTTCAATCCTGGTTGCTATAAGGTAGTTGTTTCTAAAACCCTTATCAGTGTGACTATTGTTGACAGTATCCAAGCAGTCCAGCTCCTGATTCCTTGAACTTCTTGATCCCAGAGTGTGAGGTTCAGGGTGAAAACCCCAGGGGAAGCAAAGGAAAGAACTGCCTGCCTCAAAAAGTGTTACACTTCCATCACTTCCATCTCTCAAATCAGACACTAAACTTCTGTCAATGCTCCCTGCTCAGAATGCTTGAACCCTGCTCTCAATATGCTCCATCTAAACATCCAAGGGCCAGCTATCTGACTAGTCCTTTGGACTAATCACCAGTGTCAGGAGGTGTCCTGACCCTAATTTATGGGGAATGAGAATGGTGATGAGGGGGAGAAGGAGGAGGAGGAAAAGAAGGTAGAGGAAGAGGAGAAGGAGAAGAAGAAGGAGAGGAAGAAGAAAGAGGAGATAAAGAAGATGAAGAAGAAAAAACAAAGTAGTAGTAAAAGAAGGAGATGAAGAAGGAGGAGGAGGAGGAGGAGGAGGAGGAGAAGGAGAAGGAGGAGGAGAAGGAGAAGGAGAAGGAGAAGGAGAAGGAGAAGGAGGAGAAGGAGAAGAAGGAGAAGGAGAAGGAGAAGGAGAAGGAGAAGAAGAAGAAGAAGGAGAAGAAGAAGAAGAAGAAGAAGGAGAAGAAGAAGGAGAAGGAGAAGAAGAAGAAGAAGAAGGAGAAGGAGAAGGAGAAGGAGAAGGAGAAGGAGAAGGAGGAGAAGGAGAAGGAGAAGGAGAAGGAGAAGGAGAAGGAGAAGGAGAAGGAGAAGGAGAAGGAGAAGGAGAAGGAGAAGGAGAAGGAGAAGGAGAAGGAGAAGGAGAAGGAGAAGGAGAAGAAGCAGCCAGGATTCAGGCTGGTAAGGCAGTGTCATCCTTATTTTTCAGATGAGACAAATTTTTCAGATGAAACCAAGAGATATCAAATTCCTTGACTAACATCATGCTCATGGTAGGGGTCACCAGAACCTTGCACTTCCATTAGGTTCTCTCCACTAGTACCCATTGCCTTCCTTAATAATAATAATAGATTTAAGGTTTGTAGAGCACTTTACGAATATTATCTCATTTTATCCTCACAACAACTCTGGGAGGTAAGTACCATTATTATCTCCATATTATTTTTATTCCATATATATTATCTCCATATATATTGATATATGCATATCTCCCTATATTCCATTATCTACACACACACACATATATATATTCTATACATATGATCTCCATATTATTTCATATCATTTTACAGATGGGAAACAGTGACATAGAAGAGTAAAGTGATTTGTCCAGAGTCACATAGCTAGTAAGTGAGGCTAGATTTGAACTCAGAATTTCCTGACTCTAGACCCAGTTAATTATTAACTACCGAACCACCTAGCTGCCTCTATGCTGAAAGAGAGAAGGTACACATCAGAAAGTACACAAATTTAGCATTTCCTGACTCTACCATATGGTTCATCTAACAAACATTTGTGGTATGGGCGAACTTCATTAAAACATTATCAAAAGCATTTTTAAAAAGAATTTGACATCTTTAGTTGATAAACAAAAATGTAGGCACTTCAGAACACAAGAAGTAAAAAGAGAAAAAATGACATCAGTCTATGATTAAGGAACAAAGTATTTTAATCCACAGTATTAACTTTTAGTCTCAGAAATTGTTGAAAATGTTTTCTCCTAACTAGTACATTTCTAAATCTTGGGCTCCCCTGAATATTGAAAGCAAAAGAAATCTTCAAATTGTCATTCTCTAAACATTTCAGAAGACATATTCTCAACTATTCCACACTGAGTAGGATATCCCCATCTTGCCATTGTAATTTTAATAACAGCTAGCACAGATACATTTCTAACTAATAATAATATGAATAATAGCTACTTTTTACGTAGAACTCTAAAGTTTGCAAAGTATTTCTAACAGGGTATCTCATTTGATCCTGAAAGCAGCATTATGACATAGGTACTAGTATTCTTCTCATTTTACAGATAAGGAAACTGAGGCAGACTGCTGTTAATTCACTTACCCAGGGTTACGCAGCTAGTGAGAATCTGAGGCCAAATTTGAACTCAGGTCTTTTTTATCTTAAGCTGAATATTTAATTTGAAGGAAGAAGTATGGGAGAGAGAAAAGGCTTTCCATACCTCATTGTCCATATATTGTCCATTGTCTATACGAAGGATAGCTTTGGCTCCATCCTTACGATATTTTTTTCCCTGTTGCAACTAAATCTGGTAATACCCTTTTACATATTTAAAGCATGATGACTGAGAGCCCAGTATGTTGGAAAGAATTATTCTTAAAGAACTTATTACCAGTGTCTCACCTAAAAGTCAAGAAAGTTAGCATCATCTTTGTCAGTAATTAGCATTCTAGCCCATGGGAAGTCACCCTCTTTGACTTTCCCCATTTGTCTGTCTGTTGATTTCCCCATTGGCAAAATGAGAGAGTTCAATGATCTCAAAAAGTCCCTTACAAATTTAACATTCTTTAATTACAGCATATATGGCTCATTTAATGAGCTGGCAATTTGATTCAGCCATCATAGGGATATTTACCTAATATCTTGGTAATGGGCATGAACGGAGCTGCTGTCTCTGCTTCTGACTGCTAGTCAACTCGGCTCCTAGGTGCTTTGGGGATGATGAATCCTCTGGCTGCTTCTGGCTAATAACAGCAGTAATAATAGCTTGTATTTATATGCTTCTGGTTAATAATAATAGTAATGGGGGCAGCTAGGTGGTGCAGTGGATAAAGCACTGGCCTTGGATTCAGGAGGACCTGAGTTCAAATGTGACCCCAGACACTTGACACTTACTAGCTGTGTGACCCTGGGCAAGTCACTTAACCCTTATTGCCCTATAAATAAATAAATGAACAAACAAATGAATAAATAAGTAAATAAATCAATGAATGAATGAATGAATGAATAAAAGGGGGCAGCTAGGTGGTGTAGTGGATAAAGCACTGGCCCTGGATTCAGGAGAACCTGAGTTCAAATCTAGCCTCAGACACTTGATACTTACTAGCTGTGTGACCCTGGGCAAGTCACTTAACCCTCATTGCCCCCTCAAAAAAGGGGGGGGTGAATAAAAAATAATAATAGTAATAATGGTTTGCATTTATATGCTTCTGGTTAATAATAACAGTAATAATAGTTTGCATTTATATGCTTCTGATGAATAATACAGCTGAAATTTTAAAACACTAGGTTTGTAAAGCACTTTACATGTCATCTCATTTGATCTTCACAACCCTGCAAGGTGTGTGCTATTATTATCTTTTTTTTTCAGAAGAAGAAACTGAGGCAGGCAGAGGTTAAGTCACTTGCCAGGGTCACACAGCTTAGAAAGTGTCTGAGGGCAACATTTGAACTCAGGTCTTCCCAACTCCAAGCTCAGTACTCTATCAACTGTGATGCCTAACTTCCACATGGGACTCAGTGTTGAAGGACTTGGGCACTTTGAGGATGACAGTCCCTTTATTGGTTACTGAACAAGAAGAGTCAATGGCCCAGTGGATCTTTTAAAATGGGAGTAGCTCTGCCTTGCCTTTCTCTTACTTCAACCTTCTGCATAGCATTATGTAAGTGTTCAGTTAGGTGAGCTGCCTTTTCTGCTTTAGGTTCCTTTGCCCGACCCCAGGTGACATCAGTCTTGGATGGATTTGTCTGGACTTGGAGGTGTCCTCCTGAGTTTGAGAGATCCAGAGATCCTTGGTCCCCAGTCAGTGATGGCTGTCCTTTTGAAGGAGTCCTGGTCAATTACTCCAGCACTTTGACCACAAAAGACTAGTACAGAGCAGAGGGGAAGCATAAGATGCCTCTATAGGTGCCCCAGCAGATGCTTTGTCTGGATGGTTTAAAGTCTCGACTTCCAAGCAGAGCACGGCAGTAGTTATTAATACCCTTGTTTAGCTTATTTAAACTTTTTTCCGTTTGTTAATGAGCAATTGGGAGGACCTTTTGTGTGAAGAGGAAATAAATACCTGTCCCATATCTAATTTACACTGGACACTGAGTACCTTTCTACTCCCTTCTTTGATGACCACCCTAGATAGGAGCCTAAGTTTTAGGTAATTCTCCCTTCCAGGCACTTGGGGTGGAAGTGTTAAAGAGAGAGCTTAAGATTTCTCATTAGAGTCCAGCCACCCATGCCCTCAGACCACATGCATGGGTCCAGAGCAGAAGGGGCCCTCGTTAAGAAGAAAGAAAATGGGGGGCCGCTAGATGGCGCAGTGGATAAAGCACTGGCCCTGGATTCAGAAGGACCTGAGTTCAAATCCAGCCTTAGACACTTGACACTTACTAGCTGTGTGACCTTGGGCAAGTCACTTAACCCTCATTGCCCTGCGAAGAAGAAGAAGAAGAAGAAGAAGAAGAAGAAGAAGAAGAAGAAGAAGAAGAAGAAGAAGAAGAAGAAGAAGAAGAAGAAAAGAAAGAAAATGGGCAAGCCCCTCTAGCCTCTCTCAGCCCAGAGGTGGTTTATTGTTAGATTTTACACACACACACACACACACACACACACACACACACACACACATTCAGCAGATCCTATCTCATTCAGAGAACAGGTATTTCAGGGCTAAGAATTGACACCTGTCCCCTGAGACTAGCAGAAATGAAATCAAACTGAGTGATGAGTAGAAACACCCAGCATTAAGAATCTATATCCCTGGTGTATCATAATCAAATTACCCCAACATGTTTCAGGCAAGGGGGAAAAAAAAGTCCTTAACATTCAACACCTGCCTCACTGCCTCATAAGCCTTCACAGCAATTTAAAATGAGTTATGTGTCTAGTCCTCCCTGAGCTGTATGAGTTTCTTGCCCTGAATGTGAGCGTTCCACAGCTGCTTTCCATTCGAGAACATTAAAAAAAAAAAACTATACACACACATTCCTTTAATTTTCCCTGATGGAAAAGTAGCTTTCAAGAGGCATCTTAGCCTGGAGTGCACCATCTGGAGGCACATGACCCGGGTTCACTTCCTACCTCTATCTAGGTGGCATGAAGCTCATCAGCATCTCAAGATCTCCCTTTCCTCCTGGGTCAAAGAGACAGAGGGCCTGGATGTTCTTTTACAGTTCTAAATGTCATATCCTGTGATTCTCAACCAGGCACCGGAACTTAACACCATCAAAATGTTCAGTCCATTTTTTAGAATATGTCAAATTTTTAGTAAGGGACAGCATAACGAATAGTCTGGAAGCCCTGGGTGGATTACCACCTCTGACACTTAAAAGCCCCATGGCCAAATTTAATCACTAGAATACCATGATTTTTTTTTTCTGTATTAGAAAATGTCACCTTCAAGGCTAAAGCAACCAAGGAGACCTAAGAGCATAGCTGTTCTTTTTTAGAAAGGGATTAAAAGTCATACACTCAGCCCCAAACTTAGAAACAATTTCTCCCTGCAAGTTTCTTTATATATTGGTTGTTTAGAATATGCAACACAGTTTCCCAGACAAACAATTTAATAAGCATCAGTTAGTTTCTCAGCAGGCCCACAGGGGCATGTTTAAGTCATTTTGCAGCTGAAATTAAAGTCTTAACAGTTTCTACTTGTTCCTATGGGAAGCCCATGCCCCAGGAACACATCTTTTTCATCAGGAGCCCCAACCTCTAAAAGGGGATCACTTTTCCACCCAATCCCTCCCCCAAGCTTCTATTTGTTGCCCCATTAGTGAGAAGGAATTAACTATTTCCCTTATGTAGAAAAGGGGAAAATCATGGGATCTTAAGACCCCTCTGGAAGGGACTGAGGATAGGGTCGATTATTTAACATCCTTATGTATCTATCTCTCTAAGATAGATAGATGATAGATAGATAGGCAGACAGACAGACAAATGGATGGAAGGAAGGATGGATGAATGGATGGAAGAATAGATAAATAGATGATAGATAGATAGATAGATAGATAGATAGATAGATAGATAGATAGATAGATAGATAGATGGATGGATGGATGGATGGATGGATGGATGGATGGATGGATGGATGGAAGAATAGATAAATAGATGATAGATAGATAGATAGATAGATAGATAGATAGATAGATAGATAGATAGATAGATGATAGATAGATGGATGGATGGATGGATGGATGGATGGATGGATGGATGGATGGATGGATGGATGGGCAGAAAGACAGATGGATGAACGGATGGATGGACCGATGAATATATAAGTACATAGATATATAGGCAAATAAATGGATGGATAGATAGATGGAATAGATGGTTAGATAGAGAGACAGACAGATAAGATATATGAATAGATAGAACATAGCACTTGATAGATATATTCCAGGCACCATGTACTAGGAGTACAAATATAAGCAAAAAATTGTCCCCTTCCCAAAGTAAAAAGTAAATCAAGAGAGAAGCCTCATGTCAAAAATATACTGTGGGTCTCCAATTTTGTTAGTTCTGTAGAAGATTGTGGGAAGCATCTAAAACTGGCACTACCCACACATGAGGTCTCATCATGCCCATCAATTTATTTTGATCTTGAGGAAGGCGTTTTGGAGCAGAGCAAGAAACAGCTTGACATGGAATAATATAGATGTATTTGGGTGATTTTCTTCCAATCCATCAACCCTTTCCAAAGCAATATTTCAAAACAGAGTGACAGGTTTTTTGCAGCTTGATTGGCAGGGAAGGCAGGGGAAGTGTGGTGGACAGCGAAAGGTGCGTTAGATCTGAAAACAGAAGAGCTGGTAAGGCACAATTTCCAATTTACCAAAGGAAGGGGTTCCGAAACTCCTTAGATATTTCTGAGTCCAGGTTCAACATCCTCCATGCCACTTACTGCCTATAAGTGGCTATTTGGATGTAAGAATGCATTTTCTCATACAGACAATTATCTACATTCTGGATGGGGTCCTACATGAGTCCACCAAAGCCATGTAATTGACCACACCACTAAAATCTAATATACTTGCTTGACTGGCCTTTGAATTGGCAGCTCATTCAGCCTTGTGGACACCTCTTGCCCCATTTACACCATGAGAATAACCATCTTATATAGGGACTTCTAATATCCTCCTAATTGGACACTTGGATTCCAGTCTCTCCTCTCTCCCATCCATTTTCTACACAGATACAAGGCTGGCCATGTCATTTTCCTGCTCACTGACCACTTCATTCCTCTGCTTAAGAACCATTTGTGGTTCCCTATTGCTTTTATGATCAATTACAAAGTCTTCATCCTAGTATATAAAGCCTCTCTCGGTCTAGCTCTAGCCTACCTCCCAGACATACTTCCCATTGCTCCCCTTTACATACTTTACATCTATCTCCTTTTTTTTTTTTTTTTTTTAGTGAGGCAATTGGGGCCACGCAACATGCCCAGGGTCACACAGCTAATAAGTGTTAAGTGTCTGAAGCCAGATTTTAACTCAGGTAGTCCTGAATCCAGGGCCGGTGCTCTATCCACTGTGCCACCTAGCTGCCCCTATCTCCTTTTTTTAAAAAAAAATTTTTTGGTGGGGCAATGAGGGTTAAGTGACTTGCCCAGGGTCACACAGCTAATAAATGTCAAATGTTTAAGGCTGGATTTGAACTCAGGTCCTCCTGAATCCAGGGCTGGTGCTTTATTTACTGTGCCACCTAGCTGCCCCCTCATCTTCTACCTACATATCTTTGTGCCTGGTGAACCTCTGTGCCTGGAATGTGCTTTCCTCACCTCTACCTCTAAGCATTTCTGTGCTGCCTCCTACAGAAATCCTTTTCTGCTGCCTCCCTCAATTTATTAGCATTCCTTCCCTCCTCAAATTATACTGCATATGTTTATCTCTTTAAATATTATATTCTCTTATAGAGTGTAAGCTCCCTGAGGTCAGGGATTTTTTCATTTGTTTTTGTATGTGCCTATATAGGTAATGGTTAAAAAACAATAATGATATTAACTTGATAATAGCTAACATTTATATACCACTTACTATATGCTGGGCACTGTGCTAAGCACTTTAGAATTATTATCTCAGGCTATCTTCAAAACCATCTTTGGAGACGAGTGCTATTACCCCTATTTTACAGATAAGGAAACTGAGGCAAGCAGAGGTTACAGTGATTTGCCCAGAGTCACACAGCTAGTAGGTGTTTAAGACTAGATTTGACAACATTATGTGTTGATCAGTTGTGATAGACTTGATTCTTCTCAGCAATACAATGGCCCAAGATAGTTCCAAAGGACTCATGATGGAAAATGCTCTCCAAATCCAGAAAAAAAAAGAACTGTGGAATATGGATGCAGATGGAACCATATTATTTCTTTGTTTTTGGTGCTGTTGTTTTTCTCTTTTGAGGTTTTTCCTTTTTGCTCTGATTCTTCTCTTATAACATGACGAATGCAGAAATATGTTTAATGTTATTGTACAGATATAATCTATATCAGATTACTTGCTGTCTTGGGGAGGGGAGAGGGAGGGAGAAAAATTTGAAACTAGAAATCCTATAAAAACAAATGTTGAAAACTATCTCTACTTGTAACTGGAAAATAATGAAATACTTTTATAATTAAAAAAAAAACAAAAACAAACAAACAGACTGGATTTGAGCTCAGTTCTTCCTGATTCCAGGTCCAGCACTCTATGTGCTTGCTGGGATGGATTGGAAGCTACTAGATGATCCACAGGGATGAGTTCCTGCCCCTCATGACAGCTAATTAGCATGACAGATAGAGGTAGAGTAGGCTCTGAAATCAGGAAGACCTGAATCCAAATCCAGTGTCAGACACTTACTAGCTGTGTGACTCTGGGCAAATCACTGTAACCTCTGTTTGCCTCAGTTTCTTCTTCTATAAAATGGGGTTATGGGCAGCTAAGTGGCACAGTGGATAAAGCCCCGGCCCTGGATTCAGGAGAACCTGAGTTCAAATCCGGCCTCAGACTCTTGACACTAGCTGTGTGACCCTGGGCAAGTCACTTAACCCTCATTGCCCAACCCCCCCCCAAAAAAACCCAAAAATGAAAAAGATTAAGTCAGTTATTGAGAAGCAGAGGAAGACATCTTCCTGAGTTCAAATCTGGCCTCAGACACTTACTAGCTGTGTGACTTTGGGCAAGTCACTTAACTTTCTTTGCCTGGGTTCCTCAATTCATAAAATGAGCTGGAAAAGGAAATGGCAAAACACTTTGCTAAGAAAACCCCAAATAGGGTCTTGAAGAGTTGGACACGACTGAAAACGACTGAACAATAACAACAAAAAACACCCCAGGGTTATGGTGAGGATAAAATGAGATCCTATTTGTAAAGTGCTTTGCAAACCTTAGATGCTATAAAAACTCAAGCTATTATTATCATGATGGTGTCCCAGAGTCTCTGTCTCCTCACTACACCTAAAGGTCCTTTTCCTGCCTCTTATCTCAGGTACAAAAATTCCTACATCTGTCTCTGCTCACCATGTTAATTCTTTAGAGACTACTCTATCCCATGACTCACCGACACATAACAGGAGGGTAAGAATATTAGCACAAAAGAGGAACCACTGTATGACTGCTTATCTATCCATAAGCATAATAAAATCTGAATCGGAAGAAATCTGATTTTTTAAATGCAGATTTCCCCTCTGCTTTGATTACTGGATAAGACCCATCTGTAATTAGCACGGACAAATGCTTATCTACAGATGCGTGCTCTTAAAAGAGTTAAAACAACTTATTCTCTTAAGTAGGTTAAACACCATTGAATAGTTAAATAATCGAATTGGTAAGTAAAACTAGAAGCTTTTTTGATGGGGGAGAATAATAAAACAAATCTTTAATTAGTCTGATTTTTTAAAAAGAGAGGAAAGCCAAACCACCTATATCAAAAAGGGAAAAGGATGTCAGAAGAAATGAAGAAGAAATAAAGGAAAATATGGGAAATTATTTTGCCCAATTATATGCTAAGAAAACTGACAATGAAGTGTTATGAGCATAAAATGGATGAATATTTATAAAAATGTAAAATATCCAAACTAGCGGAATGGGAAATAAACACTTGAAATAACCTGATCTCATAAAAAGCCATAAATGAGCTCCAAAGGAAAAAGTCCCAAACTAAATGAATTTATGAATAAGTTCTATCAATCAAAGAACAATTAACTTCTATATTGCCTAAATTGTTTGCAAAGATAGGAAAAGAAGGGATATTACCAAATTCTTCCTATTATATAAATATGATCTTGATACCTAAATCAGGGAGAGACAAAACAAGGAAATAAAACTATAGACTAATGAATATTAACACAAAAATTTTAAATAAAAAAATTAGGAAAGAGGCTACAGTAACATATAAATGATTGTATGCTATGACCAGGTAGGATTTATATCAGGAATGCAATATTGGTTCAGTATTATGCAAACTATAAAAATAATGGAGCAGTTAGTTGGCGCACTGGATAGAATGCCAGACTCATTTTCCTAAATCCAAATCTGGTCTCAGACCAGAGTCTGTGTGACTCTGGGCAAGTCAGTTAACCCTGTTTGCCTCAGTTTCCTCACTTGCAAAATGAGTTGGAGAAGGAAATAGCAAACCACTCTAGTATCTTTGTCAAGAAAACCCCAAATGGAGTCACAAAGAGTTGAATGTGACTGAAAATGACTGAATGACAAATAAATATGATAGATCATATTAGTAACAAAAACAATCAAAATCACATGAGCATATTAATAGAGGTTAAAATGTTTTTGACAATGTAACACCCATTTCTGTTAAAAATGCTAAAAATCATCATAATAAATGGATCTTTCCTTAATTATTAAATTATACCTATAACCAAGAACCAGGATTATAGATAATAAAAGTTAAACCAGAAGACTTTCCAATTAGATCAAAAATAAAGCAAGGATGTCCTTTATTACCACTATTCTTTCACATAGTACTAAAAATGGTAGCTGTAGCAATAAGATAAGAAAAAACTCAAGAGAATAAGCATAAACAAAGAAAAAACAAAATTATTGCTTTTTGCAGATTATTTATGATCTACAGAATGAATATGGAGAGTCAATTTAAGTGTTAAACAATCCCCTTTACATCATTGTTTACAGAATTTATTTCTATAGAGCACATGCGAGTATACAACTAAATGGTCAGTATTTCATTACATCAATGAATTTGTGATCTCAGAGAAGCATGCCCTCCTTGTGCAGTGAAATGAGCATTCAGTAGCTCTGAGAATGCTTTATACAGGTCTCTTCTATTTCTTTACCATCCACTCATCTTTAACACCTCATATTAGGCATAACTGTCCTCACTACTTCACTACAATCTATACCCATAACTCTGATCTTTCACATCCCAACTCCATGGCTACCTTATTGTGGTCAAATCTCTCAGCCTCAGACACTTGACACTTACTAGCTGTGTGACCCTGGGCAAGTCACTTAACCCTCATTGGGTCTCTCAGCTCTCATGCTTCTTGCTGCATCATAGCCATGGGGTGCTCTTTCCTTCTTCAAGCTCTCTTTCTCTGACTTCCACCCCACTGGGCTTATCTGTTTCTTCTAATTTTTTCTAGCTTTTCTAGCTCATTTTCACTATACTGATTATTGAGAGTGACCTTTAAGACTCAGTCCTGTTCCTTGCCTTATACCTTCAGAATCCCCATGGGAAAAAACCTTATACATATGCCATCCATGACTAGCTATACATAGAAGACTCACAGATGTATATCTCTAGCTTTTCACCTCTCAATTCCTCTCTCATCCCATCTCTATTTGTATGTCATGTTAATGCTTGAAATATTGAAAACGTGTTTAGTCTTCCTCTCTCAGTTTTCTCATGCCTATCAGTTCTCCTTCCTGTCTTAAAAATCTAGAGAAAATTTCAATTCCACTCTTCCCTTCTTGCTCCTTGTTAGCTTCTGATAAATATTTCTCTGAAATATTTCTCAGCCTTACCATACCCCCATTCTCATTCAGCCACTCATCACCTTGTATTTGAATTATTGTATCAAGGTCCTAGCTAGTCTTTCTTCTTCCCTCTTTCTTCTCCCCATTTTCATCTACTGAGAAATAACCATTCTATTACTGCCATACTTAGGGCTATGGTACCTCCTCATAATTTTAATGCTAACAATACGAAAGGTTACCTAGGCCAGTCTCTTCATTTTATGGATGAAGAAACTGAACTCAGAGCAATGATCTGTTCAAGGTCATATAGGGTAGTAATCAGCAAATCTAAAACTCACACCTAGGTCTTCTGTCCCTAAATCCAGTACTATTTCCACCACTGTGCTATACTGTGTACTAGTTTCCTCTTTAATTTTTTTTTGTGTGTGTGAGGCAATTGGGGTTAAGTGACTTACCCAGGGTCACACAGCTAGTAAGTGTCAAGTGTCTGAGGTCAGATTCGAACTCAGGTCGTCCTGAATCCAGGGCCAGTGCTTTATCCACTGCGCCACCTAGCTGCCCCAGTTTCCTCTTTCATTGACCCCAAGTCTTGTGATCCTCCAAAGTGTTCTTAAAAATCTTATAAAATTCTGAAAATAAAACTAATTATTTGCTTTAGAAAGTAAACATATTCCATGTCTATCTGGGAGAAGGAAAAGATATGTAAAAATCAAGTAAATGAGAACAAAATTAAGACTCATTGGCTTTACCTCTTTCCTTTCATTGCAGACGTGTGGGACTATGGGTATGTAATATTGCATAAACTATCAGACATAGTCAATGTGGTGGTTTTGCCAAATTGCTCCCCCCCCTTTCCTTTTTTTTAATCTTAGCTACAATGAGGGAATTTCTGGGTAGGAGAGGAGAGAATAAAATATTCAAAAATTATATGAAATAAAAACCAAAAGGCATAAATAAAAAAGCTTTTAAAAAAAAGAAAAAAATCAAAACCAGGACATGCCCTATCTTTAAAAATAGGACCAGTACTGGTTCTACTAACTTTAGTTAGAAATTTTTATAAAAAGTCATGCATAAAATAAGAAAGGAAGTCACTTAGAAAGATAAAAAATATTTCCTCTTTATCTGAAACTTAGTTTCTAATTTTATCACTCAATAAAAAAAGCCCTTTCCAAAGTTATCAAGGATCTAATGGCCAAATCTCATGACTTCTTTCCTGTCCTTATCTTTTTTAATATTTCTGCAGCATCTGATGCTGTTGACTTCCTTCTTTCTCCTGGATAATCCCCATTCCTCTCTGAGTTTTAATGACATTATTTTCCCATGGTTCTTTTCCTACCTCTCTGACCACTCCCGTTCAGTCTCCTTTCTTGAAGTATCATTCCTGTCAGCTCCTTCCCTCCTCCACAACTATAGGCTCCCATGGTTTAAATTATCATCTCTATGCAGATGCCTTCAATATCTGTTTATCTAGCCCTAATCTTTCTCCTGAGCTCTGGTCCTACATCGCCAATTTTGGATGCCCTACAGATATTTCAAAATCAACAAATCCAAAACAGTGAGTCAATTGTTGTTGTTTGTCCTTCGTTCTCAAAGAGGACCATGACATCAGAAGGTGATGCCATGACTTGCAGTGAATTGGATTTAAGGGAGGCAGGCCTGTGCAAAGTCAATTAGTGGACAAGCATTAATGAAGTGCCTACTGTGTGCCAGGCATTGTGCTAAATTCTGGGGATACAAACCAAAGCAAAAGATAGTCCCTGCCCTTAAGGAGCTCATAATTTTTAAACATACAGACAAGATAAAGACAGGATAAACTGGAGATAATCTAAAATAGAACTCATCTTTCCCTGTCCTCTATCTAAACCCCAGTTCTTGAACCCTAGTTCTATCAAGGTCCTTACCATCTTTTCAGTCACCTAAGTTTACAACCTTGGTGCCATTTTCCACTCCTCATTCTCACTCAATCCGACATATTTAATCAGATGCCAGATCTTGTTGTCACTTCTGTCTCTGCATCTTTTGCATATATCCCTTTCTTCCTGCTCACACAGTGTCACCACCTCAGTTCAGATCCTTCTCACTCTTACCTGGACTATTGAAATAGCCTCCCACTTTGTCTCCCTGCCTCAAGTCTCTCCTTATTCCAATTCATCCTTTACATCATAGCCAACAAAGTGAACGAGCATTCCCAAAGTGAATGACTGTTGAATGCATTACTTAAAATAATAATTGAGGGACAGCTAGGTGGCGCAGTGGATAAAGCACTGGCCCTGGATTCAGGAGGACCTGATTTCAAATCTGGCCTCAGACACTTGACACTTACTAGCTGTGTGACCCTGGGCAAGTCACTTAACCCCAATAGCCTCGCCAAAATAATAATAATAATTGAACTCCAGAAAGCATAATTATGATAATGTCATGCTTTTATTCAATAAACTCCAGTGGCTTCCAATAATATCCAAGATCAGCTATAAAATCCCTTGACATTCCATGCTGTTCACAGTTTAGTCCCATTGTCCCTTTCCAACATGATTGCCCATTTCTCCCCTCTACATGCTCTATGATCCAGCCAATCTGGCTTTTCTGCTCTTTGTCATTTACAATAATCAATATGTCCTCTCTGTGGCTTTTCACAGGCTGTCCTCCATGCCTGGAACACATGCCTTCCATATCCCTGCCTCTTAGGATTCCTGATTTCCTTTAAGACTCACCTTAAGCATCACCTTTCCCTCCTCTTCTCCCCCAGTCTTCCTCCACAAAGTCACCCGGTATGCATTTTGTATATGTCTACATATGTATATGATGTCTTCCCCATTTTATTGACTCCCCATCAGGGCAACTAGGTGTTACAGTGGATAAGTTGCTGGACTGAAACTAATGACAACTTGAGTTCAAATCCAACCTTAGACACTTAATAGCTTTGTGACCCTGGGCAAGTAATTCAACCACTATTTGCCTCAGCTTGCTCAACTGTAAAGTGGGAATAATAATAGCACTTATCTTATTGTTGGGGCGATTAAATAAGATAATATTTGTAAAATGCTTGGCACAGGTGCCTGACACATAGTAGGTGCTTAATAAATGCTTATTCCCTCTTTGAGGCATAGACTTTTTTTTGTTTCTCTTTGTCTTTGTATTCCCAGTGCTTAGCACAGCAATGGTCATATAATAGGCATTTAATAAATGCTTGTTGATTGAATGATTGTTGTAGCATCATATCCCCAGCACCTAGAACATGTAATCAATCCATGGATCTGTCTAATTAAATTATTAAATCATAGACTACTTAAATCTTTGGTATGAGGACCAGAAAGTATTTTGTTTTGTTTTTTAAAAGACAGTCTTTAAATGTCAAAAACATTGTGGGGGGCAGCTAGGTGATGCAGTGGATAAAGCACTGGCCTTGGATTCAGGAGGACCTGAGTTCAAATTCAGCCTCAGACACTTGACACTTAATTAGCTGTGTGACTCTGGGCAAGTCACTTAACCCTCATTGTCCTGCAAAAACAACAACAACAACAACAAAAACATTGTGGCTTTCAATGTCTATGAAAAGTGCTGCTATTTTTAATTTAATGTTTTTATTTCTGCCACATTCTCATTTATATATTTATCTGGGGTCATATGGAAAATGTTTCCCCTTCTTTTGTTTTCTTGATCAGGTAACTGACATGATTTTTAAATGCATTACTTAAAATAATAATTTAACTCCAGAAAGAAAAATTCCAGTACTTTAAAAGTGAAAAAAAATAATAAAACATGAAATCATTCTAAAGGATGGTTCTTGGAGGAACTGAAAAAAAGATCTCATGTGATTAGAGAAATGCAAATTAAAACAACTCTGAAGTACCACCTTACATTTATCAGATTTGCTAATTTGACAAAAAAGGAAAATAATACATGTTGGAGATGCTGTGGAAAAATTGAAATAATAATGCATTGTTGGTGGAGTTGGTGAACTGATCCAACCACTCTCGAGAGCAATTTGGAACTATACCCAAAGGGCTATGGGGCTGTGCATACTCTTTGACCCAGTGATACCACTACTAGGTTTGTATCCCAAATAAATCATAAAAAATGGAAAAGGACCCACAAGTACAAAAATACTCATAGCAGCTGTCTTTGTGGTAGCAAAGAATTGGAAATCAAGGGAATGCCCATCAATTGGGGAATGGCTAAACAAGTTGTGGTATATGAATATAATGGAATACTACTGTGCTATAAGAAATGATGAGCAGGGGGCAGCTAGATGGCGCAGTGGATAGAGCACCGGCCCTGGAGTCAGGAGTACCTGAGTTCAAATCCGGCCTCAGACACTTAATACTTAACTAGCTGTGTGACCCTGGGCAAGTCACTTAACCCCAATTGCCTCACTAAAAAAAAAAAAAGAAAAGAAACGAAATGATGAGCAGGCAGATTTCAGAAAAGCCTGGAAAGACTTAAATGATGCTGAGTGAAGTGAACACTGTAAACAGTAGCAGCAACATTGTGTGAGGATCAACTGTGATAGACTTAGCTCTTCTCAGCAATACAATGATCCAAGGCAATTCCAAAGAACTCATGATGGAAAATGTTCTCCACATCCAGAAAAAAGGACAGTGAAATGCAGATTGAACCATACTGTTTTTACTTGTTTGTGTGGGTTTTTTCTTTTTGGAGGTTTTTCCCTTTTGTTCTGATTCTTCTTTCACAAAATGACTAATGCAGAAATATGTTTAATGTGATTGTACATATATAATCTATACTAGATTGCTTTCTGTCATGGGGAGGGGGAAGGGAAGAGGAGGGAGAAAAATTGGAACTCAAAATCTTATAAAAAACAAATATTGAAAACTATCTTTACATGTAACTGGAAAAAATAAAATTTATGATTTTTAAAAAGGGTCTTATGACCATTTTCCCCTACTTCCTAAGGACCTGCCCAGCACCTAAATCTTGCTCATCATTCCAAGCACCTAATTCGACTTCTAATTTCCTGAAAGCCAAATGACCAAAACCAATCCAGCTCTTGTGGCCCATTATACTGACAATGATAAAAAAAGGAGATAATGATGTGCAAATCCCTTAATTACAAGGCCCATTACTGGTGTATTAGCTATGAGGAACTTGTACTTACAGAGCATTTAACAGACTTACATTAAAAGAAAGAGCAGGCCACTGAACTCAGGAGAGTTCATTAGCTACATGTTTACTGCTGTTGTTATGTTCAGTCATTCAGTCGTGTTTGACTATACCTGACCCCATGGACCATCAGCATTCCAGGCCCTTCTCTCCTCCACTATCTCCCAAACTCTGTTCAAGCTCTTGATCATTGTTTCCATGACACTATCTATCCATCTCATCCTCTGCCATCCCCTTCTCCTTTTGCCTTCAATCTTTCCCAGCATCAGGGTCTTTTCAAATGAATCACATCTTCTCATTATGTGGCCAAAGTATTTAAGCTACAGATTCAGTATTTGACCTTCCAGTGAATAGCCTGAATTGATTTCTTTAAGTATTGACTGGTTTGATTTCCTTGCCATCGAAGAGTCTCTCTAAAGTCTTCTCCAACACCACAATTTGAAAGTGTTGATTCTGTGGTGCTCAGCTTTCCTTATAATCTAACTCTCACAGCCATACATCTCTACTGGAGAAATCATAGCTTTAACTATACAGAGCTGTGTTGGTAAGGTGATAGCTCTGCTTTTTAGTATGCTGTGAGATTTGCCCTAGCTTTCCTTCCAAGGAGCAAGTTTCTTTTAATTTCATGGCTCTTGTTGCCATCTACAGTGATCCTTGAACTCAAGAATAAAAAATCTGACATTGCTTCCATTTCTTCTCTCTCTATTTGCCAGGAAGTGTTCGTGATCTTAGGGCTCAAGTTTACATAAAGTATTTACACTCTCCTCTTTCACCCTCCTCAAGAGGCTTCTTAATTCCTTTTCACTTTCTGCCATCATAGAGGTATTATTTGCATATTTTGCCAGATCTTTTGTAATATGTTGATTAGCTTTCCTGATTTTTTTCTCTTCTTCTTTATTCAAAAAATCTTGGTTATATGACATTTGAAAAATTGAAGAGACATAATTTCTGGGTAATTTAATCATTTTATTAATAATGTCAGTATGTTTATTAATAAAAAGATGGCCATTTGGCTATCTCTTAAACCAAAGACCCCTCATGATGGTAGGCTCACAGTTTATATGCTCTTGGAAGAGTAAGCATTCCTGAGGGTGGCAATCAACTCTGATTGGTTAACAATTAATGAGGAAATAAATATTACAATGAGAGGCTGGGCTATCTTATAATGAGGGTCCTGGGGTACATGAATTGGAACACTCAAATATTGGTCAAAGAGATTTATCAATTTCCATATCACTTGTCTAACAAAAGGGAGAATCAACATTTTCTCAGACCTGCCTGAGTAAACACAATGAGCAGGAATGTACCCATTAGCCCAAACTTAGAATTTCTTTCACCATCTTGGATTAGGGCTCAGCCATCCTGGCTGGGTAAGTCTTTTAGAAATATTTCCCACACTGGTGGATTTCTGGATGAGGAAATAGAAAAGAGGAAAACCCTTGGTTTTAATTCAATAATCAGTTATTAATACAAGAGAGAAATAATCATTTCAGTTATATTGATCAATCAACAAGTCAATAAACATTCCTCAAGTGCCTACTACATGTCAGATACTATAAGTAATCACTGAGATAAAAATATGGGAAGGCTCGCTGGAAAAAGGATACGGGGAAATTAAAGTGATTTAAAAACAAATGCTATCAATAGAAATTCATTTGAAAAATAACTAAAACCCAGCAAAAAAATTAAATTTCAAAAAAAGAAAAATAACTAAAACTCTTTGTGAATGAAGACAATTAATGGACATATCTTAGTCAAAACTACCAAGGACTTGACTGGGTGTGCATTTGTCTTGCTTATATGACATTGGGCTTGGATAGTACAGCATATTGGTTTACTCGGGGCAGGAAGCTGTTCCTTCTATAGGGAGTGTACACTATTGACCTTATGTCAGCAGGATGCATTCTTGAATTATTTTTCCAACAGTGGGAGAAATTCACATTGGGCCATTCTCCTCAAACCCCACCACTATTGCCTATATGCTCTTAAAAAACATGCCAATCTAATCCAACAAAAAATTATTAAATGCCTATGTGCAAGACATAATTCAAGGCACTGAAGATAAAAGGGAGGAAAACCAGTCCCTGACTTCAAGAAATTTACATGCTACTAGGGGAGATACTCTATCTAAACAGATAAATATATACATATATGTGTGTATATATGTATGTATATGTGTGTATGTGTGTATATATGTATATATATGCACACACACAAACACATTCATATGTGTGTGTATATACACACAAGGTTTTCTAACGAGGTGGTTTAGGAAGATTATTTTGTTAGAGGATGAAGAGGGGAGAGACTAGAAGCCAGGAATCCAATTAGGAGGATATTGCACCTATATGAGAGGTGATAAGGGCTGGAATGAGGAGTGGTGTTGGTTGTGTAAGTGGTGAGATAGGGATGGATACAAGAGAAGTGGAGGTAGAATGAATAAGACTTGGGCAAAGGATTAGACAGGTGGGGTAAGTGAGAGAGCGAGAGAGAGCGAGAGAGAGCAAGAGAGAGCAAGAGCAAGCGAGCAAGAAAGAGAGAGAGAGAGAGAGAGAGAGAGAGAGAGAGAGAGAGAGAGAGAGATCGAGGATGTCTCTGAGTTTGTGAATCTTGGGTGACTAGAAGGATGGAGGTCCCCTCGACAGAAATAGGGAAATTTGGAGAAGGGATTTAGGGACAAACATAATAAGTTATTTTCTGGTTGAGTTTGAGATGTCTACTGGACATCTGGGTGAAGCTGTTCAGTAGGCAGTGACTAATACAGAAGTGGGGCAAAAGAAAGATTAGGTTCACATATATAAATGTGGGAATCATAAAATGTATAGGCTTACAGGGCAGCTAGGTATCACAGTGAAAAGCACACTGGCCCTGGAGTCAGGATGACCTGATTTCAAATCCAGCCTCTGCCATATACTAGCTGTGTGACCCTGAGCATGTCACTTAACCCCAACTGCTTGCCCCCCAAACTCAAAAATATATAGGTATAGGGGGCAGCTAGGTGGCACAGTGGATAGAGCACTGGCCTTGGAGTCAGGAGGACCTGAGTTCAAATTTGGCCTCAGACATTTAACACTTACTAGCCCTGTGACCCTGGGCAAGTCACTTAACCCCAATTGCCTCACTAAAAAATATATATATGGGCATATATATATATAGGCATATATATATATGGGCATATATATATATATATATAGGTATATATATATATAGGCATAGAGATGATAATTGAATGAGGTAATGAGAAGGAGAGCAAGCCCAGGACCGAGCCTTGGGGGATATCCATAGAGGGCAGATTATTGATGAAAATCAGGTAAAGAAGACTGAGAAGGATCAGTGAGATAGGCAAGAGAAGAATTTGGAGATAACTTCATTGCTAAAATTCAGGGAGAAAAGAGTATCCAGGAGAAGGGAGCAGTCAATAATATCAAATGCTGCCAAGATGTCAAGAAGGGTGTTGATTTTAACCATGAAGAGAGAGCTGGGAGCATTGAGGGAGCAGTTTCAATTGAGTGGTGAGGTTAGGAACCAGTCAACAAGGGGTTGAAAAGTGAGTAGGAGGAGGAGAGGAAGGGGAGGCATCGAGTGTAGGCAGCTTTTTCTAGAAGTAATAATAGCTGACATTTATCTAGAACTTTAAAGTTTGCAAAGCTCACCTTACATGCATTATAACATTTGAGCCTCAGAAAAGCCCTATGGTGTAAGTGATTCAGGTATTTTTAGCCGTCTTTTACAGATGAAGAAACTGAGGCTTGGACTTACCCGTGGTCTACTAGTAAGCAGGAGAGACAGAATCTGAATCTTCTTGCTCCAAGTCTGGTGTCCTTTCCATTCTACTAACCTGCCACTGTTTAGTCTGTGACAGAGATGCTGTTTGTACCTGTGCCACAATACTGCTTATTCACCTCTGACACTTAGTAAGTATCCCTTACAAAGAGACCCTGGGGGGGGGGCAGCTAGGTGGCAC
This sequence comes from Dromiciops gliroides, assembly GCF_019393635.1. Classification (NCBI taxonomy): domain Eukaryota; kingdom Metazoa; phylum Chordata; class Mammalia; order Microbiotheria; family Microbiotheriidae; genus Dromiciops; species Dromiciops gliroides. The sequence continues at coordinate 658,495,808 of NC_057862.1, read as the reverse complement.
AATGAATAGAGCACCGGCCCTGGAGTCAGGAGTACCTGAGTTCAAATCCAGCCTCAGACACAACACTTACTAGCTGTGTGACCCTAGGCAAGTCACTTAACCCCAATTGCCTCACTAAAAAAACAAAAAAACAAAAACCCAAAAAAAGAGATCCTGGGCAAGTCACTTAACCTGTCTCAGCCTCACTTTCCTCATCTGTTAAGTGGGAGAAATAAAGGACCCATCTCACTGGGGTTTTGTGAAATGACATGTAAAGTGCTTTGCAGGTCAAATAAGGATTATTGGTAGTGGTGGTGGTGGTGGTGATGACAATAATGATAATGTAGTATTTGGTGCCCCAAGAACTTGCAACCAATTGAGTCACTTCTTGAATCCATCCATTGCCTTTTTTGAGTGCTTGATTAAGTCTGACCTATTTATTACCATTTTTAATACACTGTAACTATGATAATCTGGCAACATAAAAGACATATTTAAGAAAAAAAATTCCTAGCAGTATAGCAGGTGAGAGAAGACAACTCTCCCCTCTACACTCAAAGAAGATGAGAGAATAACTCTCGCTCCCATGGATATAGTCCACCAAGGCTTACTCTAATCTAGAAGAATTAACCATTTTTTCTTTCCTGCTATTTAAAGGGAAGTGACCTATGGGAAGTTAACTTAATCATATATGACTATAGCATGACCCATCTGAAGTGGTTTTCCAGAAGCGTAGTAGGAAGGAAAAGGAAGAGGGAAGGACATAGTTGATGTTGGCCAGGAAAGCATGATGCTAGCGGATGGGGACACAAGAAGATGTTCTCAAGCAGATACCATCTGGATAGAGAATCTATCCAACTTCCATTTGGATATCTGAACTGGACAGAGAAGACATAACTCATAAAATGGGGAGGGAGGGGAAGCATCATTACACCCAACCTAGCGGTCAGAGGAGCAGAAGGTACAGTGGATTTGAAGTCAGAAGCTCCAAGTGCAAATCCCAAAATGCAACCTGTATGACCTTGGCAAAGTTATTTAACTCTCTTGGGTCTCAGTTTTTTTTTTTTCATCTGAAAAATGAGGGATGTGGATGCTATCTTCTTTCAAGTCCCTTCCATCTCTAAACCCTATCTTCCTGTGATCCTTTGAGTGGTCTAGATAAGCATGGGCTACACGAGTTCAAAGCAGAAGGTGGCCACAGCATCTTTTATTTGTCCTGTCCAGTCTGCTCATTTTACAGATGAGGAAACTGAGGCTCAGAAAAGTTAAAATTACTTTCCCAAGGTCATACGGTTATGTGAGTAGCGGAATAGGGATTCGAGCCCAGGTCTCCTGACTGCAAATTCACTGTACTGTCCACTGTGGCATAGTACCAAAGAAAGGGCCATTGGGAAGGCCAGAGATGTGTAACTGCAGCTAGATAGGGTGGCTCTAGGGGTGGTACCAGTTCTCACTAGGTTCACAGGACGGACTAGATGGAAATCCTTGTTCGTTCATAATCCTAGATTTCCACTCATGTGAACACATCCCCTACTGATACATCTGCTGTTTCAGCAGACTCCATGGGCATAGATTGAGAGCTGAAAGGGAACTTGGGAATCATCTAATCTAACCTCCTCCTTATACAAATGAAGAAACTAAGGCACAGAGATCATAAAGACAGTGAACAATAGAGCTCATTAGAGCTTGAACCCAAGGCCTCCTACAACAAATTTGGTGCTCCTTCCATTACACAGAGTGTTTAATGAGTTGGGGTTAGCCAAAACCAGTCCAGTACCTGTGACAAGCCCTCTGGTGATGATGGATTCTAAAACTAGAATGAACCTTAAAGACCATTGATTTCCACCTTTGATCACATCATTGATCAAAAGCTCTAATGTTCCTATATCTGATTATAACTTCCTATCATTCCTTCCTTTCCTATTAACTCACCCTTATTAAACCTGTTCTTTGGCTTGATGAAGACTGCCAATAGTACTCGTGTAGGCTATTACCCCTTCACATTCTTCTGTTCCTAATCTCTGCCCTACAGTTCACTAGTTCAATTCCACTCTGTCCATTTTAGTAACCTTCACCCCCTCCTTCTATCCATGCGTAGCCCTTGACAAACACCAGCCCTGCATCTCAGCATCCACCTCCCCCACTGCTACTCACATGCTGCTGAACAGAACAGAAGGAAGATCCTCGATGGTGTCACTGGCTCATTCCAAATTTATGCTCTTCAACTTCCACTGGGCCCTCTCCGAAGCCAGGCAATCCTTTCATTCCTCCCCAATCGATGCCCATTCTCACTCCCCAGAGAAATAATCCCAAACCTTCTCTTCTTAAGCCTCCATTGCCTTCCTCCTATTCCCATTGTCTCAGCTGAGGACCTCACTTCTTCACCAAGAAAATCAGGGCCATATTCCTTGAGCTCCCTCTCATCCCTTTCTCTTCACTTCTTTTCGTTCATTTAATTTTATTTCCAGCTTCAAATTTTTTTCCTTTTTCCCACCCCTCCGTTAAGAAGGCAAAAAATAGGGGGCAGCTAGGTGGCACAGTGGATAAAGCACCAGCCCTGGATTCAGGAGGACCTGAGTTCAAATCTGGCCTCAGACACTTGACACTAGCTGTGCGACCCTGGGCAAGTCACTTAACCCTCATTGGGCCCCCCCACACACACACACACACATACACACACACACAAAGGCCAAAAATAGAAAAACCCTTCTCTTCATCTCAAAACAGCTTCACATCATTACCACACTCTTCCTTTCCCCCAGTCTCAGTGACGAGGTGGCCCTTCTCCATGCCTATATCCTTTCTACATATACTCTTCTACATATACTCCATTTTATCCAGTACATTTCCCCTCAATCATTCTCTGTCTCTGTCTTTATCTGTCTCTTTCTCCCTCTCCTCTCTTTCTGTCTCTGTCTCCCTCCATCTCTCCTCCACTCTCTTCCTCTATATTTCTCTGTCTCTGTTTCTCTATCATAATCACTATACTGGTTCCTTCCCTCTAGCCTTTAAATATGCCCAAATCTCCCCCATTTAAAAACAAACACACACACACACACACACACACACACACACAAATTCCTTTCCAGTGCACCAAGTAACCTCCTTGACCTGCCCAAGATCACACAGGGAGTGAGGAAGCCTAGATGAGAATTCAGATCTGCTGACTCCCCGTTCAGTGCTTCTAGCAGGCTGACTTTCCATAGTGAGGGAGACGGGTGTGCAATGTTTAGAACAAACTCAGTCTTTATCAGTCTTTTTAGCCAGACCCTGTATGCTTGACAGGCATCTTCCTCCCCCAACCCCCTACCTGCACCTCCTTGGACATGCCTCTCCTTTATTAAAGTAAATATTATTATTGATCATAGTAACAATGCTGCCTTACCTTGGCTAGGTCCAGCGGTATCTATATCCATAAAGCCCAAAACCCTGCAAAGCAGGAGAGGAGGAGGAATATTATATTTGATGAGTGAGACGACTGAGACAGAGAAATGAAGTGATTCACACAAAGTCACAGAGCTAGCTGTAGCATATCTGGGGCCTTGACTCCAAGTCTTGGGTTCTTCCGGAAAGGGGTCTGAGCCCGAGTCCGCAGGGCACCCACTCAGCACTGGTGGAGGAAAGCAAGGGCAAGAGTCCCACCCTAGCACATCCTCTCCTTTCCACCACCCAGCCTTGGCTGGCTATTACCCCTACGACTTTGGCTGCAGTGGGGGGGCTCGAGGGGCTCCCTTAACTAGCCAACCCTTCCAGGCTCGCACCTGTCCCACACCCCCTTCTCAGACTTTAGGTGTCTCTTCAGCCTGGAACTAGTGACCTTATTTTCAATGAGACTGGGATGGGGAAGGGGGCTTTGATGAAAGGGCGGGACTAAGTGTCTTTACAAAAGCATGACCAAACTCCAAGGGGTTTAGGGCCATGACCAAACCCCCAAATGTAACTTACTATTTCTCAGTTTACGGAGTTACTTCTATCATTTTTTTTTTAAAAAAGACAAATCCTCTAACCATCCCAACTCCCTTCCCTTAAGTTGGGCCACTTAAAAGATGCTTATTAAAACCTAACAAATGGGCTAAAGGTTTTGTGGAATGACTGTAGCATTTAGGCATTTCCTTCCCTGGGCTCTGATTTCTTCATCTATGAAATACAGGAGCTTTTGGGATCCAAGATATACTCACAACTAACAGATGCGAGTGTGTGTTTATGACCAAAAGTCATTCCGAAATAGCTAGGTGGCCAGAGGATACGAACAAACAACTCTCAAAGGAATTTCAAACTATTCACAACCACGTGACACAATGTTCCGAATCACTAATAATAGGAGAAAGCGAGAGGGAGACAACCCTGAGATTTCACCTCACACCCTGCAAAATGGCAAAGATGACCAAAAAATAGAAATAGTAAATGTTGGAGGGGTTATGGGAAGATCATCACATTCGTTCATTGTTGGTGGAACTGTGAATCAGTACAATCATTTTGGAAAGCAATTTGGAATTATGGAAACAAAGTGACTAACATATCCATAACCTTGACCCAGAGGTCTTCAATAAGAAGAACGTTCCTATATACACCAACAGATTGAGAGCAGTACTTCTTGTGACAGCAAAAAATTAGAAACAAAATACATGCCCATCAATTGGGGAATGGCTCAACAAATTGTGGTTACATGAATGTCATGGGGTATTACTGTGCTTTAAGAAATGAATTATGATGGGAGGGGGCAGCTAGGTGGCGCAGTGGATAAAGCACTGGTTCTAGATTCAGGAGGACCTGAGTCCAAATCTGGCCTCAGACACTTGACACTTACTAGCTGTATGATCCTGGGCTAGTCACTTAACCCTCATTGCCCAGCAAAAAAAAAAATAAGAAAGGAAGGAAGGAAGGAAGGAAGGAAGGAAGGAAGGAAGGAAGGAAGGAAGGAAGGAAGGAAGGAAGGAAAGAAGGAAGGAAGGAAAGAAGGGAGGGAAGGAGGGAGGAAGGAAGGAAGGAAGAAATATAGAGAAGCAAGGAAAGCTTGACGTGAAGTAATGCAGAAAGAAGTAAACAAAGCCAAGAAAACAACATATACAATGATTACAGCATTGTAAAAGGAAAGAATTAGACAATCAAGAGTAAATGTCAGGGCAGCTAGGTGGCGCAGTGGATAAAGCACCTGCCCTGGATTCAGGAGTACCTGAATTCAAATCTGGCCTCAGATACTTGACACTTACTAGCTGTGTGACCCTGAACAAGTCACTTAACCCCTATTGCCCAGCAAAAAAAAAAAAAAAAAAGAGTAAATGTCATGGAACTGCAAACAAGCTTGGCCCCATAGAAGAGATATGAGAGAATAGCCCCACCTCTCTCCTTTGCAGAAATGGGAGGTCCATAGGTGTGGTACATTGTATATATTATCAGATTATTTCATATATTGATTTTTTTTCCCTCTTCTTTAATAGGATTGTTCTCTGGGAAGGAAGATACTGGAAGAAATTCTGGTGACATAAAAAACAAAAGATATCAATAATTTTTTTAAATGTGAGAGTTAGATTAGATGATCTGTGACATGCTCTCTAGCTCATATAATACTCAGCCTCAGTTTCCCCAACTTGTCCATAGTTGCTTAGTATAACAAAGATAATAGCTTTTTTTTTTCAATATGTAAAGGGAGGTAGCATGGAAGAGAGACTAGATTTATTTGCTTGATTCCAGAAGGAAGAACTAGGAAGCAACCAGAGGAAGGTAGAAAGAAGGCTTGATGTCAGGGAAGACTTCCTAACTATGAGAGCCATTTACAAGTGTGATATAAGCTCATGGACTTGCCCTTCCTGCAGATCTTCAGGCAAGGGATGGGTTGACCACCAGTTAGAGATATTTCAGAGAGGATTCTCATTCAGATAGCGACTGAACTCGATGGCCTCTTGGATTCCTGGTTCTGAGTTAAAAAGGAATAAACAGAGGCAGCTAGGTGGTGCAGTGCATGTGCAGTGCATAGAGCACCAGCCCTGGATTCAGGAGGACTTGAGTTCAAATGTGACCTCAGACACTTGACACTTACTAGTTATGTGACCCTAGGAAAGTCACTTAACCCCAATTGCCTCACCAAAAAAAAAAAAAAAGGAATAAACAATCAAAGAAAATACCTTTGTTCTGTGTCTCTTTTCAGATCTACATGGAATTCCATTCTCTTCTCTCTCCCTTATATAGTTATAGTCAAGGTGTTTATTGTTTTGGTTCTGCAGAGTTTACCTTGCATTGCTTCATACAGGTTTTCATATATTTCCATATATGATTCATATTAATTTTTTTTCTGGGGCAATGAGGGTTAAGTAACTTGCCCAGGATCACACAGCTAGTAAGAGTCAAGTGTCTGAGGCCGGATTTGAACTCAGGTCCTCCTGACTCCAGGGCTGGTGCTCTATCTACTGCACCACCTAGCTGCCCTCAATTCATATTCATTTTTAACAGCACCTTAATATTTCAGTGAGGCCACTGGGTGGCCCTGGAGTCGTTTCTATACCAAGAATTCCCTCAAACCTGATGAAATCACACATCCACAGCAAAAAAATCTATTCCATCACTGTATCATCATTTATTCAACCACTCTCCAAATTGTTAGACCCCATTAGTTATTTGCATTTGTGAGATATGCTCAAATAAACAACTGTGAATATTTGGGGGGGGTAGGGGGCAATGAGGGTTAAGTGACTTGCCCAGGGTCACACACAGCTACTAAGTGTCTGAGGCTGGATCTGAACTCAGGTCCTCCTGAATCCAGGGCCAGTGCTTTATCCACTGCGCCACCTAGCTGCCTCAACTGTGAATATTTTTTATTCGGATAGGTCTCTTTGTTTTCTTTAGGCTTTGGGGATAAAGTCCTAGCTCTATATGGTCAAGGGTATAATCAGTTTTGTGACTCTTGTTAGGTATTGCTATGTTGTTCATCAAAAAAGTTTGCTTCTCCACTGCTGGTGAAGTTGTGAACTGATCCAGCCATTCTGGAGAACAATTTGGAACTATGTCCAAAGGGCTATAGAACTGTGCATACCTTTGATCCACCAGTACCACTGCTAGGTTTATATCCGGAAGACATCTCCAAAAAGAGAAAAAAGACCTACTTGAACAAAAATATTTATAGGAGCTCTTTTTGTGGTGGCTAAGAATTGGACATCAAAGGAATGCCCATCAATTGGGAAATGGCTAGACAAGCTGTGGTATATAATGGTGATGGAATATTATTGTGCTATAAGAAATGACAAGCAGGATTATTTCAAAAAGGCCTGGAAAGACTTAAGTGGACTGATGTATAGTGAAATGAGCAGAACCAGGAGAACATTGTACGCAGTGACAGCAATATTGTTCAATGAAGAACTGTAAATGACCAATATTTTCAGCAATACAATGATATAAGACAATCCCAAAGGACTAATGATGAAGCATACTATCTACCTCCAAAGAAAGAACTGATATTGATTGAACACAGACTGAAGCATGCTATTTGTCACTCTTTCATCCATTTTTTTTTTATTCAAGTTTTCTTATAAAAAATGATTAACATGGTAATGTTTTACATAACTGCACATGCATAACCCATATCTGATTGCTTACCACCTCGGGGAAGGGGAGGGGGAGGGGAGGGAGGGAAGAAGGGATAGAAGTTGGAACTCAAAACTTTAAATAAAAATGTTTATTTAAAAAAATAGTTTGGGGTTAGCAAAGTAGTGCAGTGGATAGAGCACCAGCCCTGCAGTCAGGAGGACCTGAGTTCAAATCTGGCCTCAGACACTTGACACTTACCAGCTGTGTGACCCTGGGCAAGTCACTTAACCCCAACTGCCACACAAACACTATATATATATATATGGAGAGAGAGAGAGAGAGAGAGAGAGTGTGTGTGTGTGTGTGTGTGTGTGTGTGTGTGTGTGTGTGTGTGTGTGTGTTTGGTCCTCCAAGGTTTTCTTGAATTCTGGTGCTTCCTTAATTACAGACAACATTTTTATAATATTTCAGCACTTAACATACATCATCTCATTTTATCTTCACAACAACCTCAAGGACAACATGTATTATCTCTATATTACAGCAGAAGAGACTGGGCTTGCACAAGGTTTACTAACTTGCCCATAATCACACCAGAATTGTTACAGAGGGGATTTGAGTGAACCCAGGTATCTCCTGACTCAGGATCTAGGGCCCTCACCATTATATCCCATGGCCTCTGTGATAAATAGTGAAACGTTATATTAATGGGAACTGTTATTCTAGAGTCATCCTTGAGCCATGAGTCAGCCAACAAGCCTACTATGCACCAGGCATTGTGCTAACTGCTGGGGTTATACAAAGAAAGGTACGAAAACCTGATGCCTGCTCTCTAGGAGCCCACAGTCTAATGTTGGGGAAAGGGGGAGAACAAAATGCTAGAAGAACCAGGCTTGTCAATTGATGCATTTTTTCCATATGACTATAGATAGCTTTGATTTCTTCTTTTGAAAATTGTCTGTTCATATCCTTTGACCATTTATGAACTGGGAAATGATTTGTACACTTATAAATTTGACTCTTTCATAAACATATACACACACAGACATATAAGAAATAAGGCCTGTATCAGAGACAACTTGCTGTAAAAACTGTTTCACAGCTTCCTGATTTCCTTCTAATCTTGGTTGCATTGGTTTTGTTTGTGCAACATTTAAAAAATATAATCAAAATCATCCATTTTACATCCCACGATACTTTCTATCTCTTGTTTGGTCATAAATTCTTCCCCTATCCATAGGTCAGGCAGGTAGATTATTTCATGTCTCACCCTTTATGTCTATATCATGTACTCATTTTGATCTTACCTTGGTATATGGTGTGAGCTGTTGGTTTATACGTAGTTTCTGCCAAACCGCTTTCCAGTTTTCCCAGGTGGTTTTTTGTTTTGTTTTGTTTTGTTTTGTTTTTTGCCAAATAGTGAATTCTTATCCCAACAGCTTGGATCTTTGGGTTTATCAAACACTAGATTGTTATAGTCATTTACTACTATGTGTTGTATAGGGTTTATCAAACACTAGATTGTTATAGTCATTTACTACTATGTGTTGTATACTTAATCTATTCCAGTAATCCACCACTCTATTTAGCCGTACCAGATTAAATAACACATTAAAAAATATAAAGTTATTGATGCAATACAACTGCATCTGGTAACATTTAGGCCTGCTATCTTTTTTTCCTTCTTCTTCTTTTCCTAAACAATTCTGCACTTGGCAAAAGATGAACGAAGAAGAGCTCAGGGTCCTAAGGCCTCCACTGAGCCCAGTGAACCTCTGCGGATTGATTGCTTTAGTCTTGGAGGAATCGATTATTCCCAGAGGCAGATAGATTGCTCTTGCCTGGCTCGTCACTTGCGCCGGGCTGGTCGAGAAGCGGGAGTTTCAAGGGGTTGGGGTGTCTCCGCCGACAGCGCGGACACTCCGCTCCCTCCCCGTCCACCTCCGAACTCGCTGGGTGTTGTCGCGCTGTCTGGGTAGAAGCGGAGAAGCTGCCGCCATGTCCGAGGCCTATTTCCCGGTGGAGTCGGGGGCTCTGGGGCCCGAGGAGAACTTCCTGTCTCTCGACGATATTCTGATGTCCCACGAGAAATTGCCGGCCCGCACTGAGACGGTCCTGCCCCGCCTAGGATCCTTATTTTTGGAGCGCAGCAGCGGCGGAGATAGCGACCCCGGCGTCCCTGAGGTAACGCCCCCGATCTCCGTACGGCAAAGACTACAATTCCCGGCAGACTGAGCGGCGCCATGTGGTAACTGAGCTTCCTGCCTTTATACCGCACTGAATGCTGGGGATTGTAGTCAAGGGCGGAGTGCAAAGGAAAGTTTTGCGCATGCCTGGTGAATGAGAAGCGCGCGGCTTTTGCTACGCATGCGTACAATCGGGTCTTGACTCCCTTACCTCCTGCCCGGTTGCTTAACGTCCAGGCTCTTACCCACGCCCGAGGCTCTGGGGCGTAAATTTGTATTTTACTAAAGCTGGGGTTCTTCTTGTCGTTATTCAGCCCTTACGATTGTGCCTGACTCTTCGTGGCCCCATTTGGGATTTTATTAGCAAAGATACAGGAGTGATTTGCCATTTACTTCTCCAGCCCATTTGACAGATGAGGAAACTGAGGCAAACGGGGTCAAGCGACTTATTCAGGGTCACACTGCTAGGGAGTGACTTAGTTCAACGCAGGACTTTCTTTCAAAAGATCCCAGGGGATGGGGGCAGCTATGTGGCACAGTGGATAAAGCACTGGCCCTGGATTCAGGAGGACCTGAGTTCAAATGTGGCCTCAGACATTAGCCGTGTGACCCCAGCAAGTCACCTCATCGCTGTTTGCCTCCTTTCCTCTACTGTAAAATGGGGTCCCATCCAAGCTGTGAAGGTCAAAGGGATAATTGTGTTTGTGCCTACCTAGCATTATATAAATGTTACATTACTATTAAACTAGGCAAATGTTGTCTTTACACCCAGACCTGCCCTTCCCCGGAACCTCCTTTTGTCTCTGGAGAACCCCACCATCCCACTGTCCCCCAGGTTTGCAACCCTGGGATCATCTGCAGCCTTTCCCTCCCTTTTACTGCTGTCCCTGTCAGTCCTGTCACTTTGCCTCTCCTGGGTCTCTCCTGATACCACAACTGGCCCAGTCTAGGGCTCCACCATTCTGTCTTGGAATGTTTCAGTGACCTCCTAAGTGGCCTCTCTGGTCCAGTCTCTAGGTCCTCCTCCTGTCGGCAGCCTTACTGGGGAATAGCTGCATTTCCTGGTGTCTGCTCTCATCAGCCCATGCGCCCAAAGCAGTGCTTCTCTCTCTTCTCCTCTTGTCCCCAGTAACCTTTTAGAAGCACGCAGTCTTTTCTGTCCTTCCCTTGCCTCACCAACCTGAACTCATTCTGAGCATCCGCTCTCTCCTTATCCTCTGTTACCTGCCTTCGCTTCCATCTTTTGTACCAATGAGAGCCCTTGGCATCCCTGTGCCTTTAGACAGCTCCCTCCCTTCTTCCTCATTGGAATTGGTTCTCTTTGTGGCTTGTTAGGAAGTGTTTTGTGGATTGTCCTTCTTTCTTTTTAACCTCCCTGTCACTTTCCAATGACATCACTACTGCCAGAAACAAGTAAGTCCGAGCAAGACACTGGCTATGTCTGAAGATGTATGCCTTGTTACACGCCTCCTGTCCATCTCTGTCAACAGGCGGGAAGCGTCCTTCATCGAGCGATGCCCTGATGAGAGTTATGTCTTTTTTCCCCTTCACATTATTGTGATCACTGTAAATAACTATCCTGGTTCTGGTTACTTTACTTTGTGTAATTTCATATGGGGCTTCCTAAGTTTCTCTGAACTCTTCATTTTTGCCATTTTTTATGCCCTGATGTTCTTCCATTACAACTGTCTACCACAGTTTGTTCAATCATTCCCCAGCGGATGAGAAAACCCACTTTCCTTCCAGTTCCTGACTATTGAAAAAATGTGCTCCTGTGTGTGTGTATGTATACCTGCATGTATGTATGGGTATGTATGGGTATGTGTATATGTATGTGTGTATATATACCTACATATATTCCCAATTTCCCTTTCTCTTTGACTCCCTGGAGCACACACCTAGGAGCAGTCTCCCTCTTCAAAGTCTGTTCCACCCTCATTCAGAATTCCCTCTCTGTCTTTTGCTGTGGTGTCCTGCTGCTTTCCCCCCACAGACCGAAGCTCTGGTTGGGTCGCTGATTTGAAGTCTGAGGCCACAGAATTGCTATTTTCAGGCCCTCGAGGGATCAATTCTCCAGATATCTGAAGAGGAAGAGGATGCCACATGAATGTAAAAAATGCTAGACCTGACTGCCAAAACTGTGATCACCAAATATCCTTCCCCACTAACCGGCTCACGCACCTCCTCTCTCCTCTCTGCCTCCTTGAGAGAGCCTCCTTGATGAAATTACAAGAAGGGCATAGACTGTCAGCTGACCGTGTCTTTACAAGCACACAATTAACTGAAAGGCGCCAAGAATGCACTGGGCTTTGATTTAGCAGAGCACAGCGCCACCCTCAGGATGACTCCACAAGGTATCATCCGCCGTGCAGATGTTTAAGAAATGAAAAGTTCTCTGGTCGCCAGAACAACTGATATCCCTCTGTCCTGTGCTTCATTGAGAGGGGTCAAAGAAGGCGGTAAAGGTGTTTGCCACTGTCCTGGATAGCCTTCATCACAGAGTTTGGAAAAGGGATTCCCTACAGAGAGCAAGGCCCTCCCAGTGCTCCTGCTTACAGATGAGGCACCGAAACATGGCAGGGCCTCCAAAATCATTGAAAACCCCGTGCCCAGACAGTCAACACATTTGTGAGGTGCACCAGGCTCATGGCAAAAACATGGTTCCTGGCCTCATAGAGCTTACACTCTAATGGGAGGGAAGGCATGCCAAAGACTGACCATGCAAGATGAGTACCGTGTGAATGGAGGATAATGTTGGAAGGAAGGCACAAGCAAGAAAAACAAAGTGGATGAATAGTGCCTCTTATCCAGATGATGGCATTCAGTGAGATGAATATTCCAGGGACCTGGTCTCTCAGTAATGTACCTTACACAGATACAGGGGGATCTTTAGTGCCAGTTTAATCTTACTAAAGCTTAAAAGTCTACTAAGACTTTAGGGACTCTCTCCAAATGTACTGTTGAGAGACGATGAACTAGATAAATAACTGAGGAGGAAGAAGAAAGTTGGGTTGTATTTGGGAAATTGTGCAGTGCTTCTAATGACCCCAAGCTGGCCCTGAAGCCAGAACCCATCTTTTACTAATAGTAATGCTGCAGAGGAAGTAGGATTGTAGCTCACCACAAAGGCAATGGGGAGCTATGGGGGCACAGATGGTGTGAGGCTCACTACACTACCTCTGATGAATTCCTTCTTTAAAAGTAGACTAAAGGGGGCAACTAGGTGGTGCAGTGAATAAAGCACTGGCCCTGGATTCAAGAGGACCTGAGTTCAAATCTGACCTCAGACACTTGACACTTACTAGCTGTGTAACCCTGGGCAAGTCACTTAACCCTCATTGCCCCAGAAAAAAAATGTAGACTAAAGAGCGTCCTCAAAGAGATCTATAACCAGAGAAGGACAGGGGCTCATCGTGGCAACCGAAACTAATGTCAGTCAACAAGTGCTTATGAAGCACCTACTGTGTGCAGGGCCCTGTGCTAAGCACTGGTGACACAGTGGCAACCAGACCCAGTCTGCCTTTCTGGGAGCTTACACATCATTAGTGCAGAGTACGCCTGAATACAACCAGAATAAGTAAATGCAGAATAAATACAATACAAAAGGTAGCTTAACCCAAGATCTAGTGCCGGAGGGCCCGGGCTGTCTGGAAGGAAGATCGAGGAAGGCCTGCAGAAGGTGACATTTGGGCAGTGTCTTAAAGGAAGACATGGCTCTGTGAGGCTGATGTGAGGAGCAAGTCCATTCGGGGCATGGGAAGCCTGGAGCTGGAGAGGCAATGCCACACATGGGAGCAGAGAGAGGAGTGTCCAATGAGAGAAGAGTGGTGTCGGGGCCATGCTCTGAAGGGCTTTCAGAGCCAAGACGATGGGCCCCTGGAGTTAATCGAGTGAGGAAGTAAAATGGCAGTGGTCTGCATTCAAGGACAATTGCTTTGGCAGCTGCATGGAAAAGTGGGGAGAGACATGAGGCAGGGACTGGTCCAGGCCAGTGTGGAGCAGGGTCAGCTGCAGGGGTGGCCATGTGAGGGCAGAGAATAAGCTGGGCATGAAAGATGCTACGGAGGAAGAAGCTGTCAGGCTTACCCCCTGCCTAGATGTGTGGGGTGAGAGAGAAAGTCAGGGAGAGAATAAGTTCTGTTTGAGACTCGTTGAACTTGGGTCATCTTTGGGACGTTCCTTAGACCGGAGCTCAGGATTGAGACCCAGGCTGGCTCTGGGAGTCATCTGCCTAGAGATGATGTGGTGGGATTGCTAAGAGAAAGAGTGTTACGGGAGAAGAAGCGGGCCCAGGGCCCGACCGTTGGGTGCACTCACAGTTAGGGGTCACTATGTGGGTGATTAGCCAGCCACAGAGACAGAAGAGGCAGACACAGGCAGAATCACTGAAGTGTCTGCATCACAAAAGGCTGGAGGGGAAAGAGAGGGGGGTCAGCCACCTCAGATCAGGCCAGCAGAAGAGGAGGAGGAGGAGGAGGACTGGGAAAAGACCATCGGTAACTTTGGAAGATCCACTTTTAGTGAAGTGATGAGGTTAGAAGCCAGATTGTAAAGGGTCAAGTGAGTGAGGTGAAGATGTGAAGGCACCCTTTTTCTAATTTAGCTGAGAAATGCAGGTGAGATGTAGAATAACTGAGAGCATGATAGCAAAGGGTTATTTTATTTTTGTTTTTTATTTTTTAAAAACAGTGACGGGGCGGGGGTGGGGGGTGGGGCAGCTAGGTGGCACAGTGGATAAAGCACCGGCCCTGGATTCAGGAGGACCTGAGTTCAAATCTGGCTTCAGACACTTGACACTTACTAGCTGTGTGACCCTGTACAAGTCACCTAACTCTCATTGCCCCACTCAAAAAACAAACAAAAAAACCAATAAGGAGACTTTGGTGTATTTGAAGGCAGTAGGGAAGGGAGCAGTATCTATGGAGAGACTGAAGATTCAAGAGAGGGGATGAGTGAGAGAGAGGTTTGCTGGAGAAAATGTGAGGGGATGTGGTCAGAAACACGTATAAGAACACAGAAGACCTGTGGGCAGCCTAGCTGCTTCACTGGCACTGATCTTGTGTGAAGAAACCTCAGGGAAGGCCCCCTCTCTAGCCCTTTGGGTGGAAGGAATCCCTGTGGTTCATTTAGGGAAGGCTGTGAACAAGAGTCACCAAGAGTTGGAAGGTCTGGGTTTCACTGTGTGCTGCTGGAGGGCACATCAGAGAATTCAAAGATCCCTTAAAGTATAAGGTATTAGCTGATATTTGATGTGCATCAATATAGTTACTTAATATAATATGAAAGGGGTTCCGTTTAGTTCAAGGAATAAATACAAGTCAACTCTCTTTTTTAAGTGGGTGGGAGGTTGTACAGTCAAACTGATGGAGGAAAAACCCCACTCCATGGGACTTGTCAGCTTAAGGGAAATGATAGGCAATTGGTTTTTTGTTTTTGTTTTTTTTTTAGGCAATGGGGGTTAAGTGACTTGCCCATGGTCACACAGCTAGTAAGTGTCAAGTGTCTGAGGCCGGATTTGAACTCAGGTACTCCTGAATCCAGGGCCAGTGCTTTAACCCCTGCGCCACCTAGCTGCCCCCTAATGATAGGCAATTGGGAGCCAAACACCCTGCTCGGGTTTTTAACATTTGCACTACTTATTGAACACTGTCAGAAAGCACTGTGGCAACACTGTGATTGGCTCCAACGACGGACTCACTTGAGAGACTGGATTTATGTTGAAACTTTCCTTTCTGCTCAAGTTTTGTTTTGAGCCTATTCCAGTAGATTTCTCGATTTTCTTTGTCTGGTTTGTTGTGCAAATGATTTCAGCCCCCGCAGTTACTTTTCATAAAAAAAATCCTCTGCTGACAGCAGTCATTCAGTGACAGAGGCTGAACTTACCTGATGGTTTGCTTCTCTTTTATGTCCCGCACATTTTGTATTTGACTCGTCTTTGCCTCTGTGTTCTTATCCAGGGCTCCAAATTGGAAATCCCTCTGTGGCTGGCAAAGGGGCTTTATGACAACAAAAGGAGGATCCTTTCCGTGGAGCTCCCCAAGATTTATAAGGAGGGGTGGAGGACAGTGTTCAGCGCTGATGCCAACGTGGTTGACCTCCACAAAATGGGCCCCCACTACTATGCCTTTGGCTCTCAGCTCCTGCATTTTGACAGTCCAGAGAACACAGATGTGTCTCAGACTCTCTTACAGGCAAGTAACTGGGATGAAGTCTTGGAGATGCCGGGTTTCTGCTGGTCCCTTTGCTGCAGAAGGATGAGAAGGCTGTAAGAATAGTCAGGAAGCAAGGGAACATTCTTACTCTGAAAACCATAAAACTTATACTGATCCCTGTTCCAAATTAGACTGCATTCTGACTGTACCGAGAAACCTTGCTTGTCTGCTGTTGCTGTCTTTGCCTTCCAAGAGCTGGGAGGAAAAGCAGGGAGCCGCAGAACGGAGGGGAAGGGGGCAGCAAGTCCCAGGGGGCTGTGTTTAGTCCAGACCCGGCAGCCGAAAGGTGGCCTGTCTGAGGACCTCGGTAGAAGCAGACCGGCTTCTTTCCTTCTCCCATCATCCTCCCTGTTTTCTGGACAGACTAAAACCCCCAGCATCCAGCCTTGCTATTAAGCATAGTGTGTTGATAGTTTGGGATACTTACTGTTAATCCTTCATCTGTCATCTAACCAGCCAACTTCCCACTTGCTTCTTGGGACCAAAGCAGCCCAAAGCTTTTATTCCCTTTATGACTTGGGATGAGCAGTTGGCTAGACACACATTTGTTCTGGAGCACTGTGCTGACATCACCAGACAGACTGATGGATAAACAAAGATGTTTTGTCTGACAAGGTGTTACCATCTATAAATTGATGATGCTGTTTTCAGCTGCTGATAGTACAAGTGGCTCTGTTTGATGAACGCAGAAAGCATTAGTGCATAGAAATTGGAAAGAAAAAACCATAGCAATGGGGAAAAGTCAAGCTTAGGAAACTGCTTCTCAGTGAAGAAGATTCTTGTTTCTATGTCTTTAGGGATTGGCTTCTTAATTGGATTTTTCCCAGTGAGTTTTCTGTCTCCATTGATTTTTTAAATTGCTTTATCTTACCTCCAGTAGCCACTGTCAGCAGGGATATATGATAACTACATAGGAGAAGAAAAAGAAACCCAGGCTTTTTATTTCTCATTGAAAGCCCCCCATCTATAAAATTAGGGGGTTGGACTAGATGATATCCAGCTAACTGACAAACATGTATTAAAGGAGGCTGCTAGGAGTCCCCAGGCACTGGGGACCCAAAGGCAGAAATAAAACCATCCCTGCCCTCAACGGGCTTCCTCTTTACTTGAGTGTACCCTATGTAAGCAGAGGCAGCTGGCGGGGAGGGGGATGCGGTGCAGTGGACGCAGCACTGGCTAAGAGAGTTTAGATCTGCCTGGAAATCTTGGGCAGGTGGTTGGGTCTCAGCCTCAGTTTCCTCATCATCAGAATAAAGATGGTAAGAGGCCTGCCTCATGGGGTGGTTGTGCAGATCGAATGATACCAAAGTAAAACACTCTGCACACCTTGTTGTTAACACTGGCTATTATTCGGGACAGAATAAATCCGGGATAGCTTAGGGAGAAGGGCACCTGCAGTCGGGGGGGAGCAGACGTGGCTTTGTGGTGCTCCCCTGGAGTCTTAAAGAAAAAATGAGGATTCCCTGAGGCTGCAGTGAGGAGGGGATGTATTTCTGGACAGTACAAAGGCATGGAGTTGAGGGGGAGGGGAGAGAAGAGAGGGAGAGGGAGGGGAGGGGGGAGGGATCAGGAGGGATAGAGAGGGGGAAGGGAGGGAGGGGAAAGGAAGGAGGGGGGAGAGGGAGGGAGGGGAAAGGAAGGAGAGGGGAGAGGGAAGGAGGGGAAAGAGGAAGGAGACTGGGGGGAGAGGGAAGGAGGGGAGAGGGAAGGAGGGGAAAGAGGAAGGAGACTGGGGGGAGAGGGAGGGATAGAGAGGGGGAAGGGAGGGAGGGGAAAGGAAGGAGCAGGGAGAGGGAAGGAGGGAGAGAGGAAGGGGGAGGGGAGGAGAGCAGTACTGAACCTGGGGAGGGGAAGAAGAGAAGGTAGGTAGTTTGGGAGCAGGTTGTTAAGGGGAGCAGCAGAATTTGCATCTTAGCCTCGAGGTAATAGGAGGCCAAGAGAGTTTATTCAGTGAAATCCTGCTGTGGCCTGCTCTGCATTTGAGGAAGAATGCCACTATGACAGCTGTTTGAAGGATGGTGTTTACAGACCTCAAGAGCTGCAGGGATAGAGTCTAGAATGTCACTTAACTTGGATATGGGATAAGATCTTTATTTTCACTAACCTCTAACTGACAGTTGGCATTTCCTTCAGTTATTTAAAAACATTCTCATGATAAGGACTCTGTAGACTTCAGCAGCTTGCCAAAAGGGTCCGTGAAACAGAAAAGGTTGAGGACCCCTCAGATGGGGGAGGAGAGATTAGAAGCAAAGGGACCAATGAGGAAGTTATAATGGTCCAAAGCAGGATTGTGACTAGTAACAGCTGCAAACATGCCAGTATTTTACAGCTGATTGCAGGAAGCAAGGCGGTGCAGCAGGTAAGAGCCCTGGGCCTGGAGTCAGGAAGACCCGAGTTAAGATCCTACACAGATACTAATAGTTAACTTCCATTGACTCATAATAGCTCCTACCTCTTAGGTTTGTTTGTAAAGTGCTTAGCACAGTGCCTGACACATAGTTGGGACTATGTACAAACTACCAGTTATTATCGATTGGCTTTGAGAGGGGAGAGTCTGGGATAATACTGAAGTTATAAACCTTGGACACCAAAAGGATAGGCCAGAAATAAGGATGTTCAGAAGAGATGTAGGCTTGGAAGGAAAAGACTGTGAGTTCTGTTTTGGTCTTGTTGAGTTTGAGATGTCACTGGGTCATCTAGTCTTTTTTTTTTTTTTGAGGGGCAATGGGGGTTAAGTGACTTGCCCAGGGTCACACAGCTAGTAAGTGTCAAGTGTCTAAGGCTGGATTTGAACTCAGGTCGTCCTGAATCCAGGGCCAGTGCTTTATCCACTGCGCCGCCTAGCTGCCCTGGGTCATCTAGTCTTGATGGGTCGATAGGCAGTTGGTGGCATGGGACAAGAACTCAGGAGAGAGGCTGGGACTGGATACATGGATCTAGTGGTCATCTGAGTAGAGATGATAGTTAAATCCATAGGAACTGCTGAGGTCGCCAGGAGAGAGAATAGAGAAGAGGACCCAGAGTCTGGGTACCTCCCATTTAAGGAACCAGCCAAGAAGGAGACCCAGGAAAGAGGGATCGTAACAAGAAGGTGAGAGTGGTCAGCAGGGTCAGATGCTACAGAGGGGCCAAGTTACAAAGGTTCCTCCTACTAGCTCAGATCCCCTAACAAGATAGCAGCAAAGGCAAGGTTAGATCCCAAAGCTTAAGTTTTGCTCTCAAGGACAAAAGCAGAATCTGAGACGAATTCAATCCCATATATTTCTAATTGAACATTTTGTGTAGGTGACTCTTGATCATTAGCTCAGCAATCACAGCTGAACTAAACGGTGTAACGATTGGAATGACGCCACCTGCTGGAGACTTACTGTAGGAAAGCTCCACCATGAGGAGAAGCCTCTGAGGGCAAGGCCATGCGGCTTTTCTTTGGCATCAGGAAGTGGCGTTTGCTTGTGGGAGGAAGAGGGGGCGAGGCTGGCTCTCTCGTTCTCTTTCTCAGGACTCTGGTGGAGAGAGGAGCTAGAAATGCACTCTCCCTTTAATAGATAGATGAATCTAGGCCTTTCTCTCTCTCTTTACCAAATTCTTATTCTCCTTAATAAATGCTTAAAAGCCTAACTCTTGCTAAAGCTTATAATTTATTGGCGACCACTCGTTAGGTATTTTAGACAGACTAGCTAGAACTTTAGCCCCTTACAATGGGAACTTGGGCAGTATTCCCTTTCTCCCCCATTCCATTTGGGTGGTTTAGCACTCAGGTGAGAAGTGGAAGTGGCTTCTTTCACACTAGCCCAGGGATGACAGTGTTTCTTCCTCCCTCAGACGTTTATTGGCCGTTTTCGCCGCATCATGGACTCCTCCCAGAATGCCTACAATGAAGACACCTCAGGCCTGGTCGCCCGGCTGGACGAGCTGGAGAGGGGCTTGTTTCAGACTGGCCAGAAAGGGCTGAATGACTTTCAGTGCTGGGAGAAGGGTCAGGCTTCTCAGATCACAGCTTCCAGCCTGGTTCAGAATTACAAGAAGAGAAAATTCACTGACTTGGAAGGTTGAAGGTGTGAAGGACACCGCTGCTGCAAGGAACACCTTTAGATGTGCGCTGACTGACATGTCTCCTGGGGGAGACTGACTAACCGGGGTTCTGTTGGGAAAAGATGGGTTTTGGAAGAGGATGGGCCTTCACCACCCAGTCCGTGCACAGTCGGGACATTATCTTTCAGCTGTTTGGCAGCACAGATGTACTTGTTCCAAAATTTACAGACAGTAGCTTCACGGATGCTTGAACAAAAAGCCTTCCCAAGGAAGGCTCCCTAATGTGTCAAACTACTTACCACAGCAATCAAATTAGAATTCTAAGCACTTGTGCCTAAGGGTTTGGAATGCTTTCAAGTACCCAGGCCCAGGAGCTGCTCAGGATGGGCACCCCTATTCACGACAACCCACCACAGTTGCCTGGGGGTGATTTTCCTCCTCCTCATTTTATTAAAAGAAAGGCAGTACCACCAATCTGCTGGACTCTTCTGGCTTGGAAATTTGTCTTATTGCTTGACTATGATTTCCCTGATCATTAGCATAGTAACCGAAAAGACTAAGGGGAGAAGGAAAGAAATGAGATTGTTTTCAAATAACTATTATTTTGTGTGCCGTGAGGAGGGATTTTTCAGCTTGAATTCCGCTAACTGTAGGTATTCTGAAGAGATGCCCACATGGGCTTCTTTTTAATCCAAGGGTGTTTGAGAACACCCTCCTATTTATTCCTTTCTCTTTTAGAAAGATGTCACAGAGTCGTTTGGAATTGGCAAAATAGTTGTTAAAGGGCGTTTTCCAGGCTTTGTTACATCTGGGAGTCAAGACATATGCAACTGAGAACAAAGAGCTTTATTGAAGAAGCTTGAACACAACAAATGATAGGAGACGTGAGACCTCCGTTTTTCTCCCTTCTCATATTCCTCCCAACAAACACCTCCCTGTGAGAGCCTGTCGTTCCAGGTCATTAACTAGAAGACAGTCTGTTTTCAGCATGGAGATGAACTCCCCCTGAAGAGACTGTCAGAAGAGCCCCTCGCATTCCCCGTACACCCCAACTGAATGAGGAAGACCTGTCCTGAACATGCTAGAGTGGTACCATTGCTAGCCAGTCTTTATCCCCGAGATGAGGAAGGACCTCAGGGTTTTCCAATTTGAAAAGAAAACCTGAGCATCCTGAACCCTGGAATGAGTGCAGGTGCCCACACCACTTCTACCAGACCTTTTCACCTTCGAAAAGGTCAGTGTTTAACATTTGTAATAAGGTTGCAAACACAGCATCGTTTGCAGACTTTCCCCAACCCCAGACAAACCCCACTCCATAGCCTGTCTTTTATATTAACTCTTAGTCCCATTTAGGGGGTAAATCTTTCAAAAGGAGTCATCTAGTTGACAAATCCCAAAATGCTGCTGAAACCAAGAAGGGAATTAAGTATTTAAGTCAAATACCATGGTTGCAGAGAACTCAAGCGTGATTGCTTCATGAAACGTGTGTGTACAGGTCAGCATTCCCTATGTCAGAACATGGTGCCTGGTTCAAGGCAGAGGGGTGGGGTAGTAGTGAAGGTGTACAGTCAGGAGTACACCTGGAGGTATTTTACCCATGGGTGAGGTGGCACAAGACCAGTGGTTTCTTCACTGTCTCTGTGGCAAAGGTGCCTCTCACCCGCTGAAATCCAGCACATTTTACAAACAAGCTGAAAGTTTTCTAATTTGCCATAAGGGGAAATCAAAACTTGATGGAGTCAGTGGGAATTGGGGTTTCTGTGATGTCATTAACTTGAGGGTTCCCTGCGAGCCTCTCTCTTCCATGGGCTGACCACTCAACAGGCTGGAAAACTGATTCCTCTCAACACATTGTGAAGGTGTCTCTAGTCCTCCCTGCTCCTGCCGTGTGACCAGCCCATCTTCTATTCCCGTCATGTGGGAGAACGTTGGTAAAGCCCCCAGCACACTGCCAGCACTTAATAAATGTTGGTTCCCTCCCTGCTTCAGGGGTCGTCCTTGATCGA
Organism: Dromiciops gliroides; assembly: GCF_019393635.1. Taxonomy (NCBI): domain Eukaryota; kingdom Metazoa; phylum Chordata; class Mammalia; order Microbiotheria; family Microbiotheriidae; genus Dromiciops; species Dromiciops gliroides. Next base: position 658,473,875 of record NC_057862.1, on the reverse strand, counting down.
TGATGGGTGTCGCACCTACTTACACCCTTTCCTCTACCCTCTGCTCGACTTGCATCTTTCTTTCTACAACCAGCAATGAACATTTGTTGGCCATGGTGACATTAACCAGAACAAGGAAGGCTGAAGTTTTCTGGTTTGGGGATTGTAGTTATATTTTTGGAAACTGAATAATAAAGATCTAAGTTAATGTTCTCGTGACAGTCACCACGGAGAACATCATGATGGGGGTTCATTGTAATGATGGGTTAGTCCACAAGAATAACTTGACTAGCCAAGTTAAACTCAGACCTTCCAAGTTAAACTGAGACCTTCCATATGGACAGTAGTTCAATTAAAAGCAGGAAATGAAATGATTAAGGTGGTGAGCTCAAGGCTTCAAAAAAATGCGCTGTTGTTGTTAGCTCCTGCTTTTTTCCTTCCTCATTAATGCAAACAGCTTCTCTGTAGGGAATTAAAAAGGTGTAATATGCTGGTGGGAAAGTCAATAGAGCTTTATTCACCCCAAGGTAGTGGTAGTGAATGATTAATCAAAGTGAGACACCTGCTTTTTTCTCCAAGCTTATTTAATTAAATCTTTTTGTTGGTTTTTCCACTGTTTTGCTTTTCTGCCTGGTAACTGTGGGAGGTTCCATATATTTTAAAAAAACCCAACCCCAAACTACCAACAGTCTGTAAACAAATCCAAAAGGAGTCTTCCTTTTATAAAATACATATGCTTCTGTTTGCAATCGCTCAGGTGTGTGTGTGTGTGTGTGTGTGTGTGTGTGTGTGTGTGTGTGTGTGTGTGTTCCACCATCACCTCAGTCTGTCCTCTGGGAAGTTATGGCTCTGGTCCTATCTGGAAGCCGGGGGTGTCTTTTCCTTTTCAGCCATTCAGAAACCAGCCCCAGTGCAATGAAAATAACCAGCTCTGAGATAATAAATAAAGCCTCCACGTTACAACATTTTTCTTGCAGGGCTCTACCCCCAAGAGATCCAAGTCCCACTGCATAAAATCACAAGGGCCAGATTTAGCTTACAAGTCCATGGCATGATCGGGTGATTTGGAAGGATGAAATTTGATGGGGTGGGTCATGACATTAGTGTCAGTTATGGTTATCCGAGGGAGCAAAGGGCCAATGCCAATGAGCTCATCGGGGAAGGGAAGATGGGTCGTGTTCAATTTGGAGTTCTGCCCACCTGTCCAGCTGATAGATGCCAGAGCCGGGCACTTGCATTTCATTTAAAACCCTGAGCAGCATTTCATTCTGATAACAGTGATTTGTGGTGGTTTTCTCTTCTGGCAAATGGTAGCGATTTTTCCTTGTATCTAAAAGAGTTCGAAATGAACATGTCCTCCAGTCACCAACATTATTAACAAGTGTTAACACAGCTCTGAAAATAGCACCTGGCTCTGACTGCTACTTCAGCTCACAGAAAGGGCACACAAAGAAACAAATGAGTCTTTCCATCCACAGCCCACCCAGAACAGCTTCAGCCATCCCCCATCAGAAGTTGAAGGATCTGAGTGACTTGTTCCCCATCCAGATGACCCCCCTTTGTTTGGGGATTCTGAGGAGTGAGCTGTAGGCCAGAGAAAGGGGGAAGAAGGACACTGGACTAGCTTCTCTGCTCTGGGGACACGAGTTCAACCAGGATGCCAATGGCCCGGAGTTATGGGAAGGAAGGGCTGGTGAGGGATCAGTTTGGAGGCATAAGGGAAAAGTGAACAAAGGAATTGCAACTAGGGAGTCAGAGTTACAAGTATTGCCGAATGAGTAAAAGGGGAGAGATGAAAACATTCATTCCCAGCCAGCGATGCTATCTTAATGTTACCCAGAGGCCTTGGCATGCAGTTATCTTGTGAGTTCAGAAAGGGAACCTGGTTTTTTTAGCTGCTTAAAGGGACAGTCTTTTTCTACACTGACATTTTACGTTCACCTTTTTATTTCTCTGTCAAGGAAAACTCAACACATCCCATTTCTTTTCAAATAAGGGCTCAAAGACTCAGAGGCCTTGTGTGACTGGCATGCCAGAAAAATCTTGTCTTTGGCTTTTAGCCTACAGTCTCTATTCTTGGCTTAGCATTTCTGTTGGTTTCACCTCCAAGGTGATTTCAAAGCCTCCCCCTGAGTTAGCCAGGGAGGAGGGGAAGAATTGAGCCCTCTCTCTCCCAATCTGGCATCTCACATGCATATGTGTTCAGTGCTCTGAAAACAAGTTCTTGGTGGAACATCTTTTCATTTTTAAACAGCAGACTTTATGAGAATCAATAAAAGTGAAAGGCATTTGGAGAATTATTTAGGATATTTTAATGGTGTCCCTTGTAAAAGGTCACAGCCATGGAGCCTCCCTGGATTTCACTGAGCTAATTTCTTTGAAGGAAAGTCCTGTGTACCATTTTCTTTGTTAAATGAATGGACTTTCTAATAGTGCCAGGAGGTGTAGGGCTCTGCTGCTGCTGCCACAGCTAAAGGGAGGAGACCTAGCCACAAAGCTGCATTTTGTTATCACAAATACAGTGGAGGAAGCAGACAGTTCAGCTTCAGTTAATGACCAATAGGGGCAGCTAGGTGGCACTGGCCCTGGATTCAGGAGGATCTGAGTTCAAATCCAGCCTCAGACACTTAACACTTACTAGCTGTGTGACCCTTGGCAAGTCACTTAACCCTCATTGCCCCGCAAAACAAACAAACAAACAAAATGATCAATATGTACCTTCAGTGTAACTTCAAACCCACTCCCTCAACTGATTGATGTTCTGGTGCCCCCAGATTCCTTAGGGACACACACACACACACAGGCCCCCATTATCACTAACAGTTAACACTTGTGGGGGGAGTTGTTGTCTGGCAACAAGCTTTCGGGGACCTCTAGGTTCAGTGACTGTGTTTTCTTCTCAAACTTCAAGTGGATCTGAGACTTATCTTATAGCAGATGATTACAGGTAATTGGCATATGTGTGCGTAGTGTACATATTTTTAACATCACAATCCATACATGCACACATATAAATATATATGCCTCTTCTTTTTCTAAGACACTTTGCTTATGTCATTGGTAATTCAGGCAGACCCCTCAGATTCATGTATCTAAATTGGCAAGATGCATTGTGGTCTTTTGGCTTTGAGGACAATAGGTTTAATCTGTAACTTCAGTTCTCTTTCAGGCTCCCCTCCTCTCCCTCCTAACCCCACCAGGTGTCTGGTCTGGAAAACAAAATGACGTCATCCATTAGTCCTGTCTTGTAGATAACCCTTTGCGTGGGGCCGTCTGGAGTAGGCGGGGACTGCTGTGGCTGGTGCGGGAAGGCAAGAGCTTCACTTCTAAGCATACTACACGCTAGCTCTCGGGCAAGGTTGGGTGATTTTATCCATTTCATTTTTGATATGGACTTTAAGGAGATCCCTTTCCCTGATTTCAGAGGTTTGATGCAGATGTTCTGTGCTTGCAACCTTCCACCCTTAGCACATTCTCACTCAGTATGAAGATGGAGAATAATTATCCTCAGATCAAATTCAGGCCTGATTTCCATACACAGAGCTCGAGAAAAGCACATTACTCTGAGATTCTGCTAGGTGAAAAATCGCACCCTCACTGTAATACATGATCTTAAAGCTGCAGTTACATACACGGGCGATAAAGTTTTCTTCCAAATTGGTTCTGCAGCAGGCTTGAGGTGTTAAACTGGTTTTGAGTTGTTAAATTACATAAAAGAAATAATGGGGAAAGTAGACCTAGCTTCTAATAACTGGAGTGTAACCTTAGGCAAGCTACTTCCCTCTGGGAAGTTTGATTTGCTATGAAATGAGGTGATTGGACAAGATGACCCGAAAGGTCCTGCCCAGCTCTATTGTGTTTTGATTTCATGTCTTAAAGACCCTTTCAGCACTAACATTTTATGATCTCCCGAAAACTTAGGAAGACATGTGGAGGATATTGCTACCTTTGGGCTGAGAACAAAAGTCTTCGACTTTTGAGAGATCTTTTTTAAAAGGCCTTCCTCAGTATATTTTCTTTTCTTTTTTTTTTTTGGTGAGGCAATTGGGGTTAAGTGACTTGCCCAGGGTCACACAGCTAGTAAGTGTGTAAAGTGTCTGAGGCCAGATTTGAACTCAGTTCCTCCTGAATCCAGGGCTGGTACTTTATCCTCTGCTCCACCTAGCTGTCCCCAATTTTCTTTATTTCTTTATTTATTCATATATTTATTTGTTTATTGAGTGATTGAGACTGGGTCTCCCTATCTCACTCAGGGGCTGACTGATCAGTATGGAAGCTTTAAGCAGCTCTATGTTTTCCGACCTGGGCTACTCACCCCAGCTTGGTATAAGAAAATAATGGGCTTTGCCAACACCCAAAGACCCCAGCTGGGATTGATTTGTATTGATTGGATTGACTAAGATTGGCTGACTTTGCTGATTAACATACTTAAAGTTAATTCAATTGAAACCACACCTTGGGGCAGCTAGGTGACAGAGTGGATAAAGCACAGGCCCTGGATTCAGGAGTACCTAAGTTCAAATCCAGTCTTAGACACTTGACACTTACTAGCTATGTGACCCTGGGCAAGTCACTTAACCCTCATTGCCTCACTAAAAAAAAAAATAGAAAAGAAAAAGAAACCACACCTGCCTGACTCTGAAGAGAGTGTGTTCTCAGAGACTGTGAATGTTGACCTCAACATGAGACCACCCTCAAGTCCAGTGAAGCAATGGATTTGGGTGATGCTAGCCAATTAGCTTGAAGCAGTGTGGAAGGACCACCTCTCCTTGGGACGCAGAGGAAGCTTGGACTCTCAGTTCATTGCTCGAACAGGCTGGTGGTGGAGGGATTGAGGACACTAGGCTTTCTGACCCAGGTGTTCTCTTTTTCATTAATAAATTCTTAATGCCAAAACTTGGTGCTAAAGCTTCGAATTTATAAGTAAACCCTAGCTAGTTTTCCCCATACTTGGGACAGGAATAAGGCCACGCATTACATTTTTTTTTTTTTTAGTGAGGTAATCGGGGTTAAGTGACTTGCCCAGGGTCACACAGCTAGTAAGTGTTAAGTGTCTGAGGCCGGATTTGAACTCAAGTCCTCCTGACTCCAGGGCCGGTGCTCTATCCACTGCGCCACCTAGCTGCCCCCACACATTAAATTTTAAACATCATATTGGTCAGGTTGGCACTGCTGCACCCGTCCAAGGACTCACCATATTGGTACCAGACTTAGTACACTTGATCGGTTTTACCTGTACTGCAGCTTAGAACTCCTGGACTGAAGAGATCCACCAGCCTCAGACAACAGTCCTCTGGGAACAGGGATTGCAGGATTGAGCCACCATGGCTGGTTGGCTTATGAATTATAAAGCATTCCTCTGAGAAGGAGTCTATGGGCTTCACCAGATCACCAGGGGGGTCCCTGGCACAACAACAAGGTTAAGGACCTTTGTCTTCTAGAAAACAATTTTAGAAGGGGCTGATGGGGGAGGGGGAACAGTTCAGCAAAAGTAACCCACGTATCCCAAAAGTGATGGTCTGTGTCGTGTCCCCTACCCCGAGGCCCCCACTTCTGGGAAGAAGCAGGGGAAGTTCATTTTCCTATCTCTTCTCTGGGCCCAGGCCTAAGGTTTCTCAGCACTTAGTGATGATGGCTTCAGTCTTCACAACTGATGGGTATGAGGTTTTATTTCCTCTGCTTCCTTCGCTCCACATTATGATAAACATTTTCCTTCCCGCATTTCTCTGGATGAATCAAATTCATCAGTTCTCATAACACAGCAATTTATTTTAAGTAAAGCTCTCTGAGGAAGCTGGCCAGAACTCTCCCACTTAGGAGCTGAGGCCTTAGGCCTCCTGGGAATATGAGTTTCCTCACTGGTAAAACCCTAGATTATAGTAGGTGATCTCCATGGTCCCTTCTGTGATGCCTCCCTGGGAGGAGATGACCCTGTTCTTTTTTTTTTTCTTTTTGCAGGGCAATGGGGGTTAAGTGACTTGCCCAGGGTCACACAGCTAGTAAGTGTCAAGTGTCTGAGGCTGGATTTGAACTCAGGGACTCCTGAATCCAGGGCCAATGCTTTATCCACTGCGCCACCTAGCCGCCGCTGATGACCCTGTTCTTGAGCCATGGTCCCTCATCCCCAGGAGGCTGGGCAGCAGGTGGTGGATGGTTGGCAGGGGGCACAATCTATGGTGGTGGAGGGAGCCCCCACACCCACACACTGTGACTCTTGGGAAGGTTTCAGGAAATTCTATGAGTTTCAGAGCATGAGTTCAGTGAAAGCACCTCCTACTCTACCACAACACTCCACTCTACTCTCAGCTACCATGACAGTTTAATTGCTGTGAGAGAAACAAGTTAATAGAGATTTTAATAAAAATACAACCCAAAAAGGCATTGGAACTCCTAATTTCTTTGGCTTCCCAAGGCACATGCAAGAGTCGCCATTCTAAAGGCGTGCACCATGTCCTCTCCATGTGGAGAACTGCCTAAGGAAACTAAGTGGAAATAAATGTCAGAGCCGGGTGACCTGGGTTAAATCTTAGCTCTGCTGCTTACTAGCTTGGTGACCTTGGGCAAGTCATGCCCTCTCTGGACATCAGTTTCCTAATCTGCAAAGTGAAGGAAGAGGATTAGATAACTTCTAAAATCCCTTTCAGCCCTAACTCTGCAATCCCAAGCGCATCAACATACCACAGAAGGACCCTATTATAGCACATACGTAAATAAATACGGACACACACGTATATATACATCTCTATCCACATCTTCTACGGATGCTTTTTTTTCCATGTCTCCCCAATTAGAAAGTAAGCTCATGGGGCCGATAGGTGGTGCAGTGGATAGAGCACCGGCCCTGGATTCAGGAGGACCTGAGTTCAAATCCAGCCTCAGACACTTGACACTTACTAGCTGTGTGACCCTGGGCAAGTCACTTAACCCCCATTGCCTCACTTAAGAAAGAAAGTAAGCTCATGGAGGGCAAGGATTGTTTTTGCCTTTCTTTGTATCTCCAAGAACTTAACCCATTATCGGAACTAGAGCAGATGCTCAATAAATGCTCATGATTGACAGACTCGGTCCATATGTAAGTCTTTGGACTAGAGATATCCATCCATTCTGCCTCCTTTCAAGCCAAACAATGTGTCCCTCATGCTACATGTTGATGTGGGATGGGTAATTGATCAGATTGTTCATGAGGTGTCCCAAAGAATGACAAGACTCAGTGACTCAGTTTCCCAAGTTTTATGACAATACTGTGAGTGACCACAGGGAGAGCACTTATGGAGGCGTCTCTCGAATAGGGAAAGGAAAGACGGTTATATTTATGGTATGGATAAATTGATTATCAGTCTCATTATAATAATCTCCACCTTAAGGAGGTAGAGGGGAGGTCTTATCCTAATTTGGAGTTCCTGGGGGGCTTAAGCCAACCCCCAAGGTGGGTACCTTTTTCTGTGGAGGTGCGTTTTTGGAGTTTACACGTCATAAGGTGAATCTGTGACAAATTTGGCCTTTTCCGCCCATGTTACCTTTTCATTCCCATTCCTAGTTTCTGAATATTTTCATTTATCAATTAGAATTTCTATAGCCTGTCTCTATGCCTTTATTATAGTTAAGTTCTCTATGACCTGCCTCTTTATGTCCTTGTTATGAGTGGTGATTAATGTGGGGAACAAGAGCCTAGGCCCTGACTTGTATTAATGAAGACCCAAATCTTACATTATCCTTTAATCTCTTTTGGAGCTGGGGTCTGTAAGTTATAGCCCCTCTTGGAGCTCCGATCTAAATCAGAGCTTGGGTCTTAAGTGTTTCTGTTAACTCTTTCCTTGCCTCCTACATCAATGTGAGGGGCAGCTTCACTGCTTAAGAATAATAATGCTCATGATACCTTCCTCATAGAATCATTGTGAGACTCAAATGAGATAATATATGGAAATCATTTTTCAAATTTTAAAGCTCCATAAATTCCAATTTTCCCATAGAATACTTAATCAAATTTTTAAAAATATAACATACAACAAAATCTTACAACTTAAAATGCCATTTATTGAGGCAGTAAACTTCTGGCTCTGCCACCAACTTCCTGCATGACCTTAGGCAAGTAATTTCCCTTAATTCCCTCTTCTGTCAAATAAGGGAGCTGGTCCAGATTATCCCTAAATTCTTTTTCATATCAGACACTGGTTGGTGCTATAATGATGAGGACTTCGGGGCCAGAGTCCCTTCATAAGGTTAGCTGATCAATTTCCTGATTATCCAACCCCTTGATTGAGTTTCCAGCAATTCTAGTCACTGCTGCTTTCTCCCCTTTTCAGAAAAGTAGATGGAGCTCAGGTTGTCTCCCAAGTCCCTGGGCCACTTTTCACCCTGTCTCCTACATTAGTGAAATAACAAAAGCTTATGTTTACCAGGTTCTTTGATTCCTTCTAGGGACAGCTAGGTGGCGCTGCAGTGGATAAAGCACCAGCCCTGGATTCAGGAGGACCTGAATTCAAATCCAGCCTCAGACACTTGACACTTACTAGCTGTGTGACTCTGGACAAGTCACTTAATCCTCATTGTCCAGCAAAAAAATAAAATAAAGGGAGGGGAGAAACTAAATGCTTTGATTCCTTCTAGATCGGGGTCCAATGGCTAAATTTGATTCAGTCCTTTATCACAATGTGCAAGGGAGTTAACCAGGCTGGCCTTGCCCTCAAGGAGTTTATTCTCTTCAAGCCATTCAAATGATGTAATTAAGTTACATCAATGCTTGTTGAAAGTAATACAAGATAATGTCAAGAGGGTGAGAGTGCCAGTAACAGAGAAGACCAGGTTCTTAAAACTTTCTGCCATCATTTAAGTTTAGACTGTTTTGAAACTAAAGTGATTCAAGCCCTTTATCTTTCAGAACCAAAAAGAACTCATAATAAGAAAGAGGGAAGGGAGGAAGAAAGGAAAAGAGAGAGGAAGGAATGAAGAAAGGAGGGAGGGAAGAGGGAGGGGGAGGGAGGGAGGGAGAGAAGGAGGGAGGGAAAGAGGGAGGGAGGAAGGAAGGAAGGAAGGAAAGGAGGGAGGGTGGAAGGAAGGAAAGAAGGAAGGGAGGAAGGGAGGGAGAAAGGAAAGAAGGGAGGAAGGAAGGAAAGGAGGGAGGGTGAAAGAAAAGAAGGGAGGAAGGAAAGAAAGAAGAGGAAGGAAAGGAGGGAGGAAGGAAAGGAGGAAGGGAGGAAGGAAGGGAGGGAGGAAGGAAAGGAGGAAGGGAGGAAGGAAGGGAGGGAGGAAGGAAGGAAGAAAGGAAAGGAGGGAGAGTAAAAGGAAAGAAGGGAGGAAGGAAGGAAGAAAAGGAAGGAGAGAGGAAGGAAGGAGGGAGTGAGGGAGGGAAGGAGAGAGGAAAGGGACCTTAGAAATCATCTAATTCAATCCCTACATTTTACAGCTGAAAAAGTGGATCCTGAGTAAGTGGTACCCCCAAGATCCTTTCTTTGTGCCACATCTCATTCCAACACCTTTATTTCACACAGGAGGAAAAATGAGAAGCAAAGTGAGGAAGGCCTCGCCTGCGGGCACACAGCAGGGCCAGAGCTCTCGATTCCAACTCTAGCCTTCTCCAAAGCTTCATCCCAGATTTGGAGTTGGGGAGTAATTTGAGTTTAATTCAAAATAGAGGACTCAGAAAAATTCAGTAGGAGTTCAAGGAGGCAATTATGACTAATTGAAATTACGTTTTCATTAGTTCAATCTGTGCTTAAAAGCGCTGATCTGAAATGATAACCATCATTAGCCCTAGAGACACCCCAGTCGCTCCTATTTCCAAGCTGGATGTAGAAATAACATCCCAACACTTAAACCGAGGTTTTCCTCCTTTTTTTTTTTTGGTGAGGCAATTGGGGTTAAGTGACTTGCCCAGAGTCACACAGCTAGTAAGTGTTAAGTGTCTGAGGTCGGATTTGAACTCAGGTACTCCTGAGTCCAGGGCCGGCGCTCTATCCACTGCGCCACTTAGCTGCCCCCCTTTCCTCCTAATATAGTAAAGCTCCGGGAATAGCAGCAAACTGCCTTGTTTTCTTTATTACCCAGATATGTTCTCAACCAGGTCAGCTCCGGAGTCTCAAAGTTCTCAGACTATATTTGCCTTATGGGAATCCGGGTATGGTGAAGTCAAGGAGAGTCAGTCAAGAAACATTTATTTAGCAGTCAGTATGTGCCAGGCATTGTGCTAAACACCAGGGATGCAAAGAAAGACAAAAGGCAATCCCTGTTCTCAGAGCTCACAACCTAATGGGGAGGAGGGGAGGGGGAGATCATGCGCAAATAAAACAAGCTATATACCAGAGAACTCGGAGATAATCACCAGAGAGAAGACACTAGAATTAAGGGGGATTGGGCAAAGATTTCATGTAGAAGGTAGGGTTTTAGCTGGAATTTGAAAGCAGCCAGGAAAACCTGGAGGTAGAGCTGAGGAAGAGAATTCCAGACATGGAGGATAGCCTTTGAAAATGCTCAGACTAAAAAAAAAAAAAAAAAGGCATGGAGTCTGTAGCTACCTGCTCTTTGTCACATGCTCCTGCGTGCACTACCTGGGCTATTCCCTCTACCTGGAAATTGTCATATATTTTGCTACCTTGGGGAGGAACTGAGTGAGATGCAAGAGCCCAACCTCTTTTGCTGACAGTGACCTATCTGAATTGTCTTTATCTCATTAGGAAAGTACCTACAATAAAAGCTAAACCCACCTTGAAGCCATCATTGATCTCCAGTGATTAGCCTGTCAGTGTATTGCTGCCTTGATATACTTATAATAAATTTCCCTTTGATTTTCGGAAAGGAAAGGAAAGGAAAGGAAAGGAAAGGAAAGGAAAGGAAAGGAAAGGAAAGGAAAGGAAAGGAAAGGAAAGGAAAGGAAAGGAAAGGAAAGGAAAGGAAAGGAAAGGAAAGGAAAGGAAAGGAAAGGAAAGGAAAGGAAAGGAAAGGAAAGGAAAGGAAAGGAAAGGAAAGGAAAGGAAAGGAAAGGAAAGGAAAGGAAAGGAAAGGAAAGAGAAAATGCCTAGATTCAGGAGAGTGTCTTGTTGGAGGAATAGCAAGGATGCGGAATGGAGAGGGAGGCAGGTTTAAGATGTAAAGAGACTGGAAAGGGGCAGGGGGAGCAGAATCAGAGCAGAAGTACAGTCTTCATGGCAAATGAGGTAGATGCTATACACTTCAAAGGTTCTTAACTTGAGGTCTATGAACTTGTTTTTAAAAATATTTTGATAGGGGCAGCTAGGTGGCACAGTGGATAGAGCACCGGCCCTGAATCAGGAGTACCTGAGTTCAAATCTGGCCTCAGACACTTAACACTTACTAGCTGTGTGACCCTGGGCAAGTCACTTAACCCCAATTGCCTCACTAAAAAAAAAAAAAATTGATAACTATTTCAATATACTTGATTTCCTTTTTAATTGTATGGATTTATAGGGGCAGCTAGGTGGCACAGTGCACTAGCCCTGGATTCAGGAGGACCTGAGTTCAAATGTGACCTCAGACACTTGACACTTACTAGCTAGACTCTTACTAGCTGTGTGACCCTGGACAAGTCACTTAACCCTCATTGCCCTGCAAAAAAAAAAAAGTATGGATTTAAATAATAGCTAACATTTATATAGCTCTGTAAGATTCACAAGTTATATCATTTGAGTCTCACAACAGCCCTAAGAAGTAGCTGCTGTTATTACCCCATTTTACAGATTAGGAAACAGGCTAAGTGAGGTTAAAATGACTGATAATGAAATGTCTGAGATAGAATTTGAAATCAGGTTCTCCCCACTCCAAATTCAACACTCTCATCTCTGTTTCTTGGCCACTTCAGGAGCTCTTTACCTGGTCTGTGAACTTGTTTTTTTAAAATAGTCTGAAAACTGTTTTTCACTATAATTGGTTTCTAAAAAGAAAGAACCAAGATAGTGAAGTAGTGAGCTCCACCCACAAAATCCCTCTAAACAAATCTAGAAAACGCATCAGACTGTAACGATTGGAATAACGCCACCTGCTGGATACTAACTGTAGAAGAGTTCTGCCCATAAAGCGAAGGTCTTTGAGGGCAAGACCAGGAGTCTTTTCTTTGGTATCAGGAAGTGACGCGGACTAGTGGGAGGAGGAAGGAGGAGACGGAGGGGCTCTTTCCTGAGGACTCTGGTGGAGAGCGGAGCTAGAAATGTGCTCTCCCTTTAATAGATAGGAATCTAGGCCTTTTTCTCTCTCTTTACCAAATTCTTATTCTCCTTAATAAATGCTTAAAAGTCTAACTCTTGCTAAAGTTTATAATTTATTGGCGACCACTCATTAGATATTTTAGACAGTTTAGCTAGAATTTTACCCCTTAACAAGACTGAAACCTGAAAAGGAAATCCAGAAAAAAAAAGTCATGGCTAGTCCTTTGTCCTGCCCAGGTAGGCATAGGGTCACAGACAGGGATATCTGTGCACACTGGATATAAGCACTGTTTAGGGTGCTCCAGCATCACCCGGGAAGAGGCTGTGCACCAGGGGCAAGAGGAGGTCTCAGACCATACAGGGGCTGCCCCAGACCCATACAGGGTCACCTCATTGGAAATGGTGCCAACTGGAAATTTTGTTACCCAGTTCTGGTAAGTCCAGGGTGGGATGAGAAGGGAACTTGCCCAGAAGAGTAGTTTCCTGGGGAGAGACACCTTGGGAGGTGTATGGAGAAAGAAGGAAGTTCAGAAACCAGCAGCAGCAGCTGTGACTCAAACCTAAGACTCAGAGCAGGGTCTCATTCCCAGCCCCTAGCCCAGCCGGCAGAGGAATAATGAAGGCCAGAATCCCAAACCAAAGGGGAGCCTCCAGTTCTTTTTCTTTTTTTTTGCAGGGCAATGAGGGTGAAGTGACTTGCCCAGGGTCACACAGCTAGTAAATGTCAAGTGTCTGAGGCCAGATTTGAACTCAGGTCCTCCTGAATCCAGGGCCGGTGCTCTATCCACTGTGCCACCTAGCTGCCCCGAGCCTCCAGTTCTGCTGCTCTGACCCAACAGAGCCTCCCAGCTGGCTGACTGGAGCTGAACCCAGCAGCAATCTGCTCTTGTTCAGCTGCAGACCCAGATCAGGAACTTGCAGAGCTCAGGCCAGTGGGGGCAGCAAACAGATTTTGCCCTGGATCAGACCAACTCTGAGAGCACTGAAAGATTGCTGGTCTCCAGCATGTCCTTGAGATCTTAGAATAACACAACACTCGATATTCCCCCCCGCCAAAAAAAAAAAAAGCAGCAGTAGGAGCAGCCCTTCCCTCTAGGAGTGCCACAGAGTCCAGCCCTAAAATCAAGCCCAAAGTCAGGAAGTGGGCTGGAAGAATGAGCAAACCAAATAAGAATCTTATCCATAGAATTGCTTTCCTTCGTAATCTGGTTTTTATTTTTATGCATCTAAAATCATTATTCAAGGAAGTGGTCCACAGGCTTCACTTACTGCCCAAGGGGTCTACTTCCCCAAGAAAATTAAGGGCCCCATAGCCTTTCTCAGCCAGGGATCCCCCCCTTCTTTCCAGCTCCAAAAAGCAATGGTAACTGATATTTGTATAGTGCCACAATGTGTACAAAACACTTTATTTCTTCTGATCCAAACGACAACTCTGTAAAGTAAAGGCTGTGGGCGCTCTTACCTTCTTCATTTTATAGTTAAGTGACTTACCTAGAATCACACAGTAAGCATCTGAAGGGAAATTTGAACTCAGGTCTTTCTGACTCCAAGGCCAACATTTTGTTTAATACAATACATTATCTTCCCACCAACATTAATTCAATAAATCAGTGAGAGAGTCAGCACAGCCATGGATATAAATGATGCTCCTGGAGGAAATGAGATTCTTCTAACGACAGATGAGAAGAGGTTGCAATACTATTTTTTTAAAAAGGCATTACATTGAAGATTCCCTGAAAGAGGCAAAAATAACTAATGTAAGATGCTACTCAATTTAAGCCCTGGTCAGGAAAGCAGCTGAAGTATGAGCTAATGGAATTTTCTCATTGCCCCTAAGTTTCCTTTTTCAATTAATACTTTAGATCAAAGAGAAGGTTCCAGGGACCTTTGAAAGAGCAAAGTTTCATTGGACAGAGATGATTATGAGTTACTCTAGGGAAGCAGAGGCTCAGACTTGACAGTCAGCTGGCACCAGTGACTTAACAGTTTCCATAATGGCTCTACTTCGAAGTATAGTCTCCTCTCTTACTTCTTTCTGAGGATCTCAGTTCCTCCAATTGTTTAATTCACATCTATACTTGTATGAACTTTCATAGTGATTGACTGATTAATTCAATAAATTTTGATCAAGTGCTACTGTTTGAGTCAAAATAGTATGGCACAGTGCTTAGCTTGGAGTCAGAAAATTCTGCCTCTAACACCAGCTGTGAGACCTTGGGTAAGTCACTTAATCTTTTTTTTTTTAGTGAGACAATTGGGGTTAAGTGACTTGCCCAAGGTCACACAGCTAGTAAGTGCTAAGTGTCTGAGGCTGGATTTGAACTCAGGTCCTCCTGACTCCAAGGCTGGTGCTCTATCCACTTCCCCATCTAGCTGCCCCACTTAATCTTTATAGAACTTCTTAGGTCATAAACAGGATCCCACCTGCATTTTTAGAGGGAGTTCCCATGCAAATAGGTCCCTATGCTAACAAAACCATAGATCCTTCCAATATTTCCATATTATGTACCTAGGACAGCTAGGTGGCATGGTGGATAAAGCACTGGCCCTGGAGTCAGGAGGACCTGAGTTCAAATATCACCTCAGACACTTACTAGCTGTGTGACCCTGGGCAAGTCACTTGGCCCAATTGCCTTAAATAACTGAGCCATCTCCAGTCATCCTGATGCATATCTTGTCCCTCAACCCCAATGACTCTGGAGGAGAGAGTGAGGTTAGTTAGTGACCTTGCACAGCCCTGCCTCACTTAAATCCAATTCAATGCAAGTCATGACATTACCGTGATGTCATGGTCCTCTTTGATAATAAAAGACAAACAACAACAATTCTGTGCCTAGCATTGTAACGATTGGAATGACGCCACCTGCTGGAGACTTACTGTAGAAGAGTTCTGCCCATGAAGCGAAGGTCTTTGAGGGCAAGACCAGGAGTCTTTTCTTTGGTGTCAGGAAGTGACGCGGGCTAGTGGGAGGAGGAAGGAAGAGACTGGTGCTCAGTCTCGCTCTCTTTCCTCTGGACTCGGGTGGAGAGCGGAGCTAGAAATGTGCTCTCCCTTTAATAGATAGGAATCTAGGCCTTTCTCTCTCTTTACCAAATTCTTATTCTCCTTAATAAATGCTTAAAAGTCTAACTCTTGCTAAAGCTTATAATTTATTGGCGACCACTCATTAAATATTTTAGACAGACTAGCTAGAATTTTAGCCCTTAACAGCATTATGTTAGCCCAGTTCAGGGAGGGCTGAGATTGGGGTGGGTAGGGTGGGGTAGGGGGAACACAGGTAAGATACAAAGAAGTATAATATAGTGGGGGGAGGGGGAACGTCAGTAATGTGGTAGAAAAACAAAAGACATCAGTAACATTTATGTATTTTAACATTAAAAAATTAAATGAAGAGATTTAGGCTAAAAATGTTTTTTTGTTTGTTTTGGGATTTTGTTTTGGTTTTTTGTAGGGCAATGAGGGTTAAGTGACTTGCCCAAGGTCACACAGCTAGCAAGTGTCAAGTATCTGAGGCCAGATTTGAACTCCAGTCCTCCTGACTCCAGTGCTATTGCTTTATCCACTGTGCATTCTAGCTGCCCCCTAAAAAAACGTTTACAATATAGATCAGAACATTATTTTTTGGTTTTGACTTAAAACAAAGCTTTCAGAAAAAAGAACAGATTCTATCTGCTATTACAAATAATCTGTAAAATGAATAGAGTTGTGGTTTTCCTTTTCTTCCTTTGATCTTACAATTTTACAGCAAGCCAGGGAATCCATTTTCATGCTACTCTATATTATAAGAGAATGGAAAAGATATCCCTAAAAAGCCACTGCAAAAATGCTGGGAACTACAGACTTACATGCCTCCATTTTATCTCTACAAAATCATGGTAAGAATGGTTGGAAGGAAGTGGCAAGTTTTCCCAGACCCAATCTTCGGTCACAAGATTAACTGAGAAACGTTCAGAATAAAATTCTGTTGTGAATTGACTACCCCCCAAACCAAGCATTTGACTGAGTAAGGGCTTTCTTCCAGCAAATTGTCCTCCATAAATCTGAAGATGTACAAGGTTCCTTGAAAGATGCAAGTACAGAGATTTCAGTGCCCAACAAAGCTGTGATTATTAATATTTATAGAGGCAGAAGACAGGGAGATATACTCTCACCAAAGGTTTTAAGCTTCGATCACTGAGAATATCCTGTGCAGAATCCAAATGGAACAAGGATTCTTATAGATGATGAGGTTCTCCAGATGATTCTACTTACAAATGGCATTGCGCTTATTTCACCAAGCCTCAGAATACCACAATGTCTCCATCATGAAATCCTCAGCCACACAAAAGGCATTAGCTTAGCAATCCATGCAGGCAAAACCAAGTAGATAAAGAAAATTTATTTCCTGGATTTTGCCATACAGTTGGATGGAAAGTCCACTGAATTAGTCCATCAGTACATAAATCAGGGACAGGTATTACAGATGGACAAAAAACTGGGCCCAAAAATTGAATAAGAAGAGGGCAAGTTGGATCATATTTGGGAAATTTCACAACCCTTTCATTGCATCCCAAGCTATTCTCTGGGAAAACAAATGAATGAACAGGCATCTTTGAATGCCTGTATTTTCCTGGTGATACTATATGGTTGAGAATCATGGAATACATGCTCTCCAAAGAATCAAGTTTGTGGGCAGCCCAAAGGACAATGGAGAGATGCAGGGTATTGTAAATTGGCTAAAGAAGCATACAAGATATCGTAAAGCATACACATGATCAGAAAATGTGGACATGTTGTTCAGCAACAGTCCGTGGACAGTCCTTGAGTTGTCCTATTATCCAATAAATGACTGATCCTCCATCTCTCAAATGCACGAGCCTCTTTTTCACAACAAAATATTTTGCAAACCCTCAAATAGTATTTATCTTCTTATTACCCATTGATGGAGAAAACACATAATTGCAGGAAGCTGCTACAAATTCAGTAACACTTTTAAGTGAATTTCTATTTTATTAGTCAAAACAGCATCTGCATTCATTCGAAAAACCAACATTATTCATGCAGCATATTCTACTGGAGCCAAATAGAGATAAAATAGCCATGTTTGGTGGCCATTTAATTCGGTTCCATTGAATAAATATATATTAAATACATGAAATACATGAAAGGTACTGATGATACAAAGACAAAATCACAAAAAAGTTCCTGCCCTCAAGGAACTTACTTTCCATTGGCATGTGGATTCGTGGACTCCCTGCAATAATCCCACAATCCCTTAGGATTTGACAGACAATAAGTTTGAAGCCATTGTGCTAAATATCAAGAGTCCTAGATGGGACAACTGGAGTGGTGCCACCTGCTGGAGAGTTACTGTAGGAAAGCTCTGCCATGAGGAGAAGGCATCTGAGGGCAAGCAGTGTGGCTTGGAAGGTCAGTTCCTTGGCATCAGGAAATGATGTTTGCTCGTGGATATTGTCTATCAAAGCTACCAGCCAATCGGCTTAGAGCTGTGTGTGCGTGTGGATGGGAAGTTCCCGGTTTCATAGGAGGCTTGTGGGATGAAGAAGGGGGAGGCTTGCTCTCTCATTCTCTCTTTCTCGAGGATCTCAGGGGAGTGGAGCTGCAGGCGCTGGCTCCCTGAGATAGATAGCTGAATCTAGGCCTCTCTCTTCACCAAATTTTTATGCTCCTTAATAAATGCTTAAAAAGTCTAAACTCTTGCTAAAGATTCTAATTTATTGGTGACCACTCATTAGATTTTTAGACAGTATAGCTAGAATCTTAGCCACATAGAGGAAGGCCTCTAGCATATTGGGTAGACCTTCTATGGAAGGTTGATGGAAGGACATGGAAAAGACCCACAGAGAAAGATGGTCTATGTTCTGCACAGTGGAGGGAGTGTTCACTTTAATGAGATCATGAATCTATCAGAGTGCTGAAGGATGTACCAGAATGTAGCACCCACCCAGAGATCCTTGGTGTATTCTGATGAAAGTCTCTCATGTTCTGTTACTGCATCTGAAATGCAGTCATCTCTTCCCCTTGCCTAATGATGAAGAGAGAGAGGAAATGTCCTGGGAAGGAGGAAGTAAGCAAGTCTTGCTGAGGGAAGACCCTGAGGGTCTCCAAGGTATGACCAAGAGAGATGAAGAGATAGACAGCAAGCTGAGCAAGTGCAAGGAGCAAACTGGGTGGTATTTGTGTAATTATATAGCATTTTTTATTGATTCCCAAGCTGCTTTCCCAGGGAAAGCAAACAAGCAAACATCTTTTTCATACCAGTATTCTCCCAGCAATGCTATATAATTGAAAATCCTGAGGCCTGTTCCTCTGGTTCTACTTTTTTTGCTCCACATCACTTCACACAAGTTTTCCAATCTTTCTCTAAATTCCTCATATTGATTATTACTTCATTTAGTTGTATAATAACATTCCACTGCATCCGTACACTACAATTTGTTCCCTTCCCCCAACCAGTAGGTTTGTACTTTCCCAAGGGCTGTCCTTGCATGGCCCCAATTGGGGTCATTTTTTGTGAGTTTTTTTAATTCAGTTTGGTGGATTTTTAAATAGAGAGACTTAACTATTTACACGTCTGGTATTCTAGAAAGAAAGATAATATTGAGAACTTCATAAATAATAGAACAGGTTGTTTTTGTTATTTGTCCTTCATTCTCGAAGAGGACTCTGACATCAGGAGGTGATGTTATGACTTGCAGTGAAGTGGATTTAAGTGAGTCAGGGTTGTGCAAAGTCACCAACTTCACTCTCTCCACCAGAGCCATCTGAGTCAAGTGGTAAGATATGCATAGATCAGGACATCTGGAGATGGCCCCAGATAGAGTGAGAGACCTTGGCCTTTAGTTAAGACCTTTCCCTGGTCTCAGCAATGAATGAATGAATGAGAAGGAATTAAGAAAAAAAGAGAAAAAAGAAAGGAAGAGAAAGAAAGAAGGAAGGAAAGAAGGAAAAGAAAGAGCAGGTAGATCTTTGGTAGCCAATGACTTAACTTTATATTTGTTAATGTCCCCAAAAGATTCATTTGGAAGCTGTATCCAATAATCCACTTTCAAGGAGGTATTGGGCTTATGTTAAGGATCTATTTTGTCATTAATGTCTAAGCAGCCCATCTACAGAAATGATCAGTGAGAATGAAGTTCTTACAACAGAAAGGAAATGGGGTTGGCTTCTGAATGATATACAATTGATGAAAGAAAATCCTTTAAATCATCCCTAAGGAGCATCATCTAATAAATGAGCAAAGTGAAGATCTAATTTGTTCTGTAATTGCCTTAGTACAGATTAGAAACCAATTAACTGAGAACCATTCTACTTTCAAAGCCAACCTTTTGCCTGACTTGGTAGTTGGAAATCAATCTTGGAAAGTGCAGTGTGGGATAGTGGAAGGAGCTCTGAACTACAAATCCAGGGAAAGGGCTTCAAGTCCCCTGTCAACCATACCCTCCCTCTTGGATTTTGTGCAAGTCATTTCTCTTTCTGGGCCTCATTTTCCTCCACTGTAAAAAAAAAGAGATGGACTAGACCAGAGAGTCTTAACTTGGGGTCTGTGAACTTAAAAAAATTTTTTTTGATAACTTCAAAATGATTTGTTTCCTTTGTCTTCTTAAGTATTTTGTTTTATGCATCTAAAAATCTAATATGGGGGGCAGCTAGGTGGCGCAGTGGATAGAGCACCAGCCCTGGAGTCAGGAGGACCTGAGTTCAAATCTGATTCAGACACTTAACACTTACCAGCTGTGTGACCCTGGGCAAGTCACTTAACCCTCATTGCCCCACCAAAAAAAAAAAAAACAAAACCCACTAATATAGTGAGGAGTCCACAGGCTTCACCAGACTACCAAAGGGGTCCATAATGTGAAAAAAGTGAAGGAACCCAAAATAGATGGTATCTAAGGTTACTTCTACCTCTGGCATTCTGTGACCTCATGGTTCCCTGCAGCCAGGGCTTTTCAAGTTTTAATAAACCGTTGCTCTTGTCCTAAGAATCTGGTTCTTCTAGCTACTTCTTTGTTTGTTTGCTTTGTACACACCAATATTTTTTCTAATTACACGTAAAAGCAATTTTTACATTCAATTTCAAAAATTGGGGGTTCCAAGTTCTCTTTTTCCTTCCTCTCCTCCCCCTTCATTGAGAAAGCAAGCAATTTGTTATAGGTTATATATGTGCATTCCTGCAAAACATATTTCCATATTAGTTATGTTGTGAAAGAAAACACAGACAAAAAATGAAAAATAAAGTTTAAAAAGTATGCTTTGATCTGCATTCAGACTCCATCAGTTCTTTCTCTGGAGGTAGATCACATTTTATATCATAAATCCTTTGGAATTGTCTTGGATTATTGTAATTCTGAATAGAGCTTAGTCACAGTTGATCATTCTTACAACAGTGCTGTTACTGTGTTACTATATTCTCCTGGTTCTTCTGACTTCACTCTGTATCAATTCCCTTAAGTCTTCCCAGGTTTTTCTGAAAGGATCCTGATCATCATTTCTTATAGCACAATAATATTCCATCACAATCATATGTCACAACTTGTTCAGCCATTCCCCAATGTATAAGCATCCAAATTGAGGAATTTCTAATTCTTTGCAATCACAAAAAGAGCTGCTATAAATATTTTTGTACATATATGTCATTTTCCTTTTTGTTTTTTAAAATCTTTTTCAGATACAGACCTAGTAGTAGTATTGATAAGCCAAAGGGTATACATAGTTTTATAGCCCTTTAGGCATAGTTCCAAATTATTCTCCATGGGGACAGCTAGGTGGTACAGTGGATAAAGCACCAGCCTTGAGGCCTTGAGGAGGACCTGAGTTCAAATCCAACCTCTAACACTTGACACTTACTAACTATGTGACTCTGGACAAGTCACTTAACCTTCATTGTCTTGCAAAAAAAAAAAATTGCTCTCCAGAATGGTTGAATCAGCTCACAACTCCACCAACAGTGCTTTAGTGGCCCAATTTTCTCACATCCCCTCCAACATTTGTCCTGTTCCTTTTCTGTCATATTGGCCAATCTGACAGGTATAATGTGATGCCTCATAGTTCTTTTAATTTTCATTTAGCTAATTGATAATGATTTAGAGCATTGTTTCATATGACGATAGATAGCTTTGATTTCCTTTTCCAAAAACTGCCTGTTCATACCCTTTGACCATATATCAGTTGGGGTTTGCTTTGTATTCTTATTTATTTGACTCAGTTCTCTATATATTTGAGAAATGGGGCTTGAATCAGAGAAACTTGTAAAATTACTGTAAAATCTCCCCCAGTTTTCTGTTTTCCTTCTAATCTTGGCTGCATTTTTAATTTAATACGGTCAAAACTGTCCATTTCATATTCCGTAATGCCCTCTATTTCTTTTTTGTCATAAGTTCTTCCCTTACGCATGGATATGACAAGAAAACTATTCCATGATCCCCTAATTTGCTTATGGTATCACCCTTTATATCTAGATTATGTAATCCACTCTGCTATCTGCTTCCATTTTATGAATGAGTTTATCCCATTCACATTCACAGTTATGATTACTAGCTGTGTTATTTCCTTCCCCAACCTGGTTTATACTTCTCTCTCTCTCTCTCTCTCTCTCTCTCTCTCTCTCTCTCTCTCTCTCTCTCTCTCTCTCTCTCTCTCTCTCTCTCTCCTCAAAAGCATTTTGCTTCTGACCATAGCCTCTCCAAATCTACCCTCCCTTCTATCAGCTCCCTCCCCTTTCTATGATTCTCCTACTCTCCTACTTCCCAATACAGTAAGATAAATTTCTATACCTAACTGAGTGTGTATGTTATTTCCTTTTTTAGTAAATTCTGATAAGAGAAGTTTTAAGTGTTGTCTGCTATGCCCCCATCTTCCCCTTCACTTTAAAAACTCTTTTACACCTCTTTTATAGGAGAGAATTTACCCCATTCTAACGCTTCCTCCCTGCTTCTCCCAGTGTATCCCTCTTTCTTATCCCTTAATTTATTTGGGGGGATATTATCCCATCACAGTATATTCACACCCATGGTTCCGTCTATATGTGCTACTTCTAACTGCCCTAATAATGAGAAAGTTTTTGAGTTACAAGTATCCTCTTCTCATGTAGGAATGTAAACAGTTTAACTTTATTTAATTCTTTTGATTTTTCTTTCCTGTTTACCTTTTTATGCTTCTCCTGAGTCTTATATTTGAAAGTCAAATTTTCTATTCAGTTCTGGTCTTTTCATCAGAAATGCTTGAAAGTCCTCTATTTCATTAAATAACTCTTCTCCCCCTCTCCCCCCCGAATGATTATACTCAGTTTGGCTGGGTAGGAGATTCTTGGTTGTAATCCTAGCTCCTTTACCCTCCAGAATAGCATATTCCAAGCCCTCTGATCCGTTAATGTAGAAGCTACTAAATCTTGTGTTATCCTGATTGTGGCTACATGATATTTGAGTTGTTCCCTTATGACTGTTTTCATTATTTTCTCCTTGATCTGGGAGCTCTGGAATTGGATTATAACATTCCTGGGAGTTTTCATTTTGGGATTTCTTTCAGGAGGTGATTGATAGATTATTTTTATTTCTATTTTACCCTCTGGTCCTAGGATATCAGGGCAATTTTCCTTGATAATTTCTTGAAAGATGATGTCTAGGCTCTTTTTTTTTTTAATCACGGCTTTCAGGTAGTCCAATAATTCTCAAATGATTTCTCTTCAATTTATTTTCTAGGTCAGTTATGAGATATTTCACATTTTTTCATTCTTTTTATTTTCACTTATTGTTTCTTCATGCCTTATGGAGTCATTAAATTCCACTTGCACAATTCTAATTTTTAAGGAATTATTTTCTTCAGTTAATTTTTGTGCCTTTCTTACCAAACCGTAAACTCTTTTTTCATGGTTTTCTTACATCACTCCCATTTCTTCTTCCAGTTTTTCCTCTACCTCTCTTATTTGATTTAAAAAATTTTTTTGGCACTGTTCCAAGCTTCAAGTTTTTCATGCTACTATTTTCAGAGCTTGTTTTGGGGATCTGTAAGTTTTTGGTTCTTCCAAGGTGGTATCATCTAAGGAGATGTGTGGTCACTGCTCTCCTAGCCTATGTTATGGTCTCTGAGGTGACCACACCATTCTTTTCTACCCTGGAACTGTGACTAGAGTTCACTGTGACCCAGAACCACATATGGGCAATACAATAGAGTCCTGCTCCCAGTGCCAGCAAAGGGTCCCCTGGAATCTGCTTCTGACAGTTGTCTGATTCCCTTACTATCGATAGGCTGAGAGGCTATAGAAACTGCTATTGCCACTGATTCAGTTGCCCCCAATGCCTGCTGCTGGCTTGCTAGGCACAGCCTACCCTGGTCTATACTCCACTTTTGCCCCAGTGAGACAAATCTTTCCTGCCAACCTTCTAAGATGTCTTGGGCTGGAAAATTGTTTCACTCCATCCTTTTGTTGGTACTGCCACTTCAGGATTCATTTTGAAGCATTATTTTAACATTGTTCAGAGGGAAATTTGGGAGAGTTCAGGCAAGTACCTACCCTTTACTCCACCTCTTCTAGCCTTCTGAGACTTAGTTCAGGAAATCATCTATCTACTGGACTATAAGTTCTAAGGGCAAGGACCCTGTTATAGCTAAACTTTGTATTTCTCCAGCACTTAGCACAGATTTATACACAAAGAAGGTGGTTAATAAATGTTTGTTGTATCATCTTATGTAGTATAGAAACTTCTCCTGGTTCCTCCCCACAGCTGCTAGTGCCTTCCCCGTAAATCATCCTGTACGTGTTTTGCATATTCCAATCTATATCTATGTTGTCTCCCCTACCACAAGTGCATACACACACGCGTGCACACGCGCGCACACATACACACACACAGAGTTTGTGAGCTTCTCAAGGGTAACAATGTTTCTCTGTTGTCTTTGTATCTCCAGCAATTAGGAAAATGCTTGCCACAGAGTTGTTGTTCAATCATTTCAGTAATGTCTAACTCTGTGTCGCCATTTGGGGTTTTCTTGTCAAAGATACTGGAGTGGGGGCAGCTAAGTGTCACAGGGGATAAAGCACTGGTCCTGGATTCAGGAGGGCCTGAGTTCAAATCTGGCCTGGGACACTTGATACTCACTAGCTGTGTGTAACGATTGGAATGATGCCACCTGCTGGAGACTTACTGTAGGAGCGAGAGCGCCAGCCTCATCCCCTCTTCCTCCCACCAGCAAACATCACCTCCTGACGCCAAAGAAAAGCCACATGTCTTGCCCTCAGGTGCCTTCTCCTTGTGGCGGAGCTTTCCTACAGTAAGTCTCCAGCAGGTGGCGTCATTCCAATCGTCTTTACATGTGTGACTCTGGGCAAGTCACTTAGCCCTCACTGAAAAAAAAAGATACTAGGGGCAGCTAGGTGGTGCAGTGGATAGAGCACCAGCCCTGGAGTCGGGAGGACCTGAGTTCAAATCTGGCCTCAGACACTTAACACTTACTAGCTGTGTGACCCTGGGCAAGTCACTTAACCCCAATTGCCTCACTTAAAAAAAAAAAAAAGATACTAGAGTGGTTTGCCATTTCCTTCTCCTGCACACTTTACAGATGAGGAAACTGAAGCAAGCAGGATAATTGACTTGCTTAGGATCATACAGCTAGTGTCTGAGGCCAGATTTGAACTCAGGTCCTCCTTACTCCAGGCCTGGCACTATACCCACTGTGCCACCTAGCTATGCTTGCCACATAGTAGGGTTCATAAATGCTTGTTGATTGATTGAGTGATTGTTTTGATTTTTATTATATGGAAAATCTAGCCCTAGGCAGTGTTTCAGGGGTCCCAGGCTTTTAGCTCTGTGGTTTCTTGGTGTTTTGTTGCATGTGATCAAAAACATGTAGGCTGTCATTTGGTCAGTTGATAAACATTTCTTGAGCTCCTACAATGAGGCCAATCATTGTGTTAAGTGCTAGGGGTGCAAAGAAAGGCAAAAGACAGTCCCTGACCCCCAAGAAGCCCACAGTCTTTCAGAGCACAAGGAAGGAGAAGGAACCCCAGCTGTCTCAAATCAGCCTGAGTAGGGCTGTCTGGTAAATAGCAATCATCTCAATTGAGATGGGGCGGCTATATGGAGACAACAGTAGACACTCATCTGAGGAAACATATCAACAGTATCACAGAGACCCATCACTGGTTTTCTCTGGAGAAAAAGCAAGGCAGCCTTACGTGGGAGGAGAAAGAAGCCCAAGTGGCTCATTGTCCCACCTCCTATCCACACTACCCCATCCCCTACAACTCCCATGGTGCCACTTGAGCCTAGTCAGCTAAAATTATCATGTCGTGGTAATTAGGCATAAAAATTGCTGTTGCATTTGCCAGTGTTTAAGACGTAGCATCTTTTAAAACCGGAGCTGTGATTTCACCTGGGTAGAGAACTCCCTTTGCTAATTTGGATAGGCACCTGCAAGCCTGAGAGCAGACACTGAGAAGTTAAGTGACTTGTCCAGAGTCGCCCAGCCCGTGCTGTCAAACGTGAGACTTGAACCCAAGTTTCTTTGATTCCAGCCATCTTTCTATCCACCATGCTACAACTGCCTATATACAATGGAGTGTTTAAAACGAGAGACACTAAAAAGTGTTTGCATCTGAAACAGTAATGAACAATTTTAGATAAAGTCATAGGACATTAGATTTAGTGATGGAAGGAACATCAGAGGTTATCTAAAGCCAGCTTTCTAATACTACAGATGAGGGTACCGGGGTCCAGGGGAGTTAAGTGATTTGCTCAAAGTTACATGGGAAGCAAATTGCAGAAATAGGATTCAAACCCAGGTCCCCTGACTCTGAATCTAACATTTTCCCACTGTGCCTCAGTTTCCTTTCCTACAAAATGAGAGTCCTAATACAGATAGTAGATACCTTCTAGGGTTGTTGTAAGTCTCCCACATCCAGAACCAGGAGGGACCTACAAGGCTTGCTAATGGAGTCCCAAGTTTGCTCAGTGACTTGCCCAAGGTTACTCAGGTAGCAAGCATTAGAGGTGGGATTTAAACTCATCTCCTCTTACCCCATAGCCAGTGCACCACACTGCCTCCCCTAAAAAAAGCAGTGCTCCCCAGTTATATCGATTGAAATGATGGGGCAGCTGTGAGACACAAGGGATGGAATGCTGGGCCTACAGTCAGAAAGACCCGAGTTCAAATATGTTCAAATATGTGATTAAAAACATCTAGGCTTGGGGGCAGCTAGGTGGCGCAGTAGATAAAGCACCAGCCCTGGAGTCAGGAGGACCTGAGTTCAAATGAGGCCTCAGACACTTGACACTTACTAGCTGTGGGACTCTGGGCAAGTCACTTAACCTTCATTGCCCCGCAAAAACCCCAAAACAAACATCTATGCTGTTGTTTGGTCAGTTGGTAAACATTGATTAAGCTCCTACTATGTACTGTGCATTTTGGGACACTAGGTCTGTATCCCAAAGAGATCAAAGAAAAAGGACAATTACCATTAGTTCACCGAGCACCATCTTCCACAAGAAGCCTTTCCTGATCCCCACAACTTTCAGTGGCCTCCTTCCCAAACTATTCTGTATTGAACAACTTTGTATGTTTCTGTATTTATTAACTTTATATTTGTGCTTGTTGTCTCCCCCATTAAGCTCATTGCAAGTAGGGATTGTTTCATTCTTTGTATTTGATTTGTATCCCCATTCCCTAACAGTTCTCGGCACATAGTAGGCACTTAAGGAATACTTGTTTGATTATGGATGGATGGAATGGTCCTGACTACCACCAACTCATGTATGACCTTGAGCAAGAAGCTTTCTCTCTGTGGATCTCAATTTCCCCATCTGTAACATGAGAAGGTTGGACTAAGTGAGCTCTGTGGTCCCTTTTGACTCTCATCCCCACTATTTTGCATCTCAAACAACCTGATTAGAATGCTCTAAAAGCAGAGCCAATTCCTGTCATTTTGCAGTTGAACTAAATCCAGTTACTAACATTTAGGAGTCATTTTTAATCTGTTGCTTCCACTGTTCTATTTCATATTTTTAGAAGCATGGTTTGCTGTTGTTCAGTCATTTTCAGTCATGCCTGACTCTTCATGACCCCATTTGGAGTTTTCTTGGCAAAGATACTGGAGTGGTTTTGCCATTTCCTTCTCCAGCTCATTTTACAGATGAGGAAACTGGAGCAAACAGGGTTAAGTGACCTGCCCAGGATCTCCCAGCTAGGAAGTGTCTGTGGCCAGATCTGAACTCATTAGAATGAGTCTCTGACTCCAGGACTGGCACTATGTGCACTATGGTGCCACCTAACTGCCCATAGTTTAAAGAACCACTAGAGTTTCTTGAATGTGTCTGTTGGAGGGGGGCAGCATGGGTCCTATTCTCAGGTTTGCCCCTGACTTGCTATATCCCTGAAGCACCTCTTTACTGTTATGTGTCCAAATAATACTTTCCCCCCCTTTGGTGAGAAGAGCAGAATATAGTGGAATTTTATCATGGGGGCAGCCAGGGGGATTGAATATACTGGACTTGGAGTCAGGGAGACCTGAGTTTGTATCCTATCTCACTCACTAGCTTAACTGTATGACCAGGGACTAGGGCGGGGGGTCCCTCAATTTCTCTTAGTCTCAGTTTTGTCATTTGTAAAATGGGAATAATGATAGCACCTGTCTCAGTATGTTGTTGTGATAATTCAATGAGATATGTAAGATTTTTCAAACTTTAATGCACTAACTACATAAATGGTAGCTAGAGTTATTATTAACTTGCTAGAATTCAACTATACAAGCT
The DNA here is from genome assembly GCF_019393635.1 of Dromiciops gliroides. Taxonomy (NCBI): domain Eukaryota; kingdom Metazoa; phylum Chordata; class Mammalia; order Microbiotheria; family Microbiotheriidae; genus Dromiciops; species Dromiciops gliroides. Next base: position 658,445,997 of record NC_057862.1, on the reverse strand, counting down.
AAGGTAAGAGAGAGAGAGAGAGAGAGAAACTAATTATACCTCTGAGTGAGCTTCAGATAATAGATTTCAGATAATAGATAATAGAATTTGGGGCAGCTAGGTGGCTCAGTGGATAAAGCACCAGCTTTGGATTCAGGAGGACCTGAGTTCGTGGGCCTCAGATGCTTGACACTTACTAACTGTGTGACCCTGAGCAAGTCACTTAACCCTCATTGCCCTGGGGGGGGGGGAAAGAATTTGCCTAATCCATGTCCCCATTTCCAACTGCCTCGTCTGTGTTCCAATTTGGCAAAGGTTACTCACTTTGGAGACCTGCTAAGGAGAGAGGGTAGTTTTGAAACCTTACAATTTTCTCCTCCCACATTGACTTCAGAACTTAACCTGTGCATCTCATGAGAGAGAAGCAGCCTCTGGTAATAGCTTAGAAGGCCAGAGTCAAGAAGAAATCTGGTTCAGATCCCACCTGACACCAGATATGTGTCCATGGGCAAGTCACAACCTCTCTGAGCTTTGCACAATTCCCTAAAACCATAAGCCAGAGATGAGTTGCTATCTGCATGGGTGGAGTTCCCACAGTGATGAAATCTTGCCTTGAGAAGACTAAAGTGATAGTTGGCAAAGTGACCTAAGTATTTCAGAAGGATATATGTGCCTGTGGGATGATGGTTACCTATATAGCACAGAAATTTGAAGGAAGAAGGAATTTTCCTTGACATAAAATTCAGTCTCTTTCTGGGAAACAGAGGCTTTTTGGAGTCCCACTTTCAACTTCTGTGAGACTATTTTCTGTCCAAATTCATTTGGATACTTCCTACTCAAGTGAAAGAAAATGGCCTCCAAGCCAGACAGTTAAGAAGCATTTATGGGGGCAGCTAGATGGCAGAGTGGATAAAGCACCAGCCCTGGATTCAGGAGGACCTGAGTTCATATCCCACCTCAGACACTTGACACTTACTAGCTGTGTGACCCTGGGCAAGTCACTTAACCCTCATTGCCCTGCCCCAAAACAAACAACAACAACAACAAAAAGATGCATTTACTAGCTACTTACCATGTTCCAGGCACTGAGCTAGACCCACTGGAGGTATTTTCTAGTTGTAAAAGAGCTGACTGTGTGCCTGGGTAGGATGGCCATTAAATAGCCTTGAAAATAACCATACATATGATTGTGATTTAACACTATTGTCCTATAAGAAATGATGAGCTGGCTGATTTCAGAAAAGCCTAGGAAGACTTACATAAACTGTTGCTGAGTGAAGTGAGCAGAACCAGGAAAACATTGTACACAGTAACAGCAACATTGTGTGATGATCAGCTGTGAAAGATTTATCTACCCTGATCAATGCAGTGATCCAAGGCAATCCCAAAGGACTCATGATGAAAAATGGATCCACCTCCAGAGAGAGAACTGGTGAAGTCTCTTTCTTACTTTTTATTTTTCATCTTTATTTAGACTACCATGGAAATATGTTTTTCATTACTTCGCATATAAAACTGATATAATATTGTTTGCCTTCTCAATGGGTAGGGGAGGGACTGAAGGGAGGGAGAGAATTTGGAACTCAAATTTTTTTTTAAAGTTAAGAACAAAGAAAAATAAAATAAAATTTTAAAATCATTGAAAGATGGGAAGAAAAGAAATATATAGGATGGAATAGAACTTGTTGACTCATAGAATCGCAAAGACCTATGAGATTACCTATGAGAACAACCTCTCTTCCAACTCCCCACTTCCATTTCACAGGTGTGGAAGCTGAGGTCAGAGAAAGGAAGTGACATGCCTACAAGCACATACCTAGTTAGTGCCACAAACCCACCTCTACAGAATGCTTTGGAGTTCTTTGTGGTCCCAGGGGTGCATGGAGTATTTCAGAACACAGGCATGCAAATATGAAATGATACTAAGCAGAAAATGAAGTACATTCAAACAAGATAATAATATTAGCAATAGCTAAGACTTCTGGGACACTCTGTTTATTTAGAGGCTAATGTTCATTCAGCTGTTTGTTTTGTGAAGTTATTTAAATCCATAATTTTTTCCAAAAGTGCAAAAAAATATTTGTCTACTGTCGCAAGGTTTCTGCCGGCTTGCATTTCTCCACAGACATTAAATGTGAGTAAATAAATGGAGTCAGCATTCTTTCTCATTGACCTCACATAAATTCTTGCTCTTCTCCAGCAATCAGACAAGTGGTTGTTTCCACAGTCACCTGAGTGTTAAAAATGGGGGTGGGGGAGAGCTATTAATAATTAATAGGAAATGATAAAGGGCAGCTTTTTCATAGCACCAGCTGAAGAGTCAGTATTGCAGAATGGCTTTTATTCCAAGAGAGGCCTAGAGAATCTGGCCAGGTAAAAAATCTGCTCTCATCGACTTCAACATTAGTTGAGAAAAGCAGACTGGGTATTCACTCCCTGAGCCAGCCAAGCATGCCCATGTCCACAGACTTGAACATGGCTGCCATCTGAGTTTCACTGACCCTGGGGCATAAAATCTCAGACACCTATGTGCACAGCCCAACAGAGAGTCATTAGCATGGAAATAAAGGTCATTTGCCCACCAGGCACCTTTCTGATTGCAGTATTAATCAAGCAAGAAACCAGGAGAGACTTCACAAACAGATGCTTCGATTCTCTTCATCCCATAACCAGATGAGGCCAGCAAGCAGAGAAAGCCTGGGCCCCTTTGATGAGGGAATGACAAGTTAAGGGCAAATGCTTTGGCCCCCAAATTTCATCAATCACCCAGGTCCCTGGCCAAGCCTCTCAGTTTCCCTGGAAACAAGAAGTCACCTTATAGAGTTGCCCATAAAGAAAATGTTTTTCTCCTTTTCCTTGTTGCCACTTAGACTCACCCCAGCTCAGCCTGTTCTAATGGCTGAGGGCCAAATTTGTGGTTCTGTCTAGTGCAGCAAGGATTTCATGTCAAAATGCCGGGATTATGGATTACAACTACTGACTCCCAAATGCCTCTTTATAGAAAGGTCTTCATAAGCAAAAATGATACATGGTGCTAGAAATGCAAATTGGAATGGAATTGGATCCAGTGAAAGGATCATTTGGGGACCAATTTGCAGAAGAGCTGTTTCTCTCATTTAAGAGGCTGATGAGTACACAACCTTGGTCTAGAGAAAGGCTTGTAAGCCAGTCTTAAGCTGCCTCCTAATAATGTAAGAGATTTGGCCCAAAGAAAAGAGAGCAACAAAAACACTTCTTATTTAGGCGAACTCGGAAAGGCCAGCTCCCAGGCAGATAAATGAAATCTCCCTGACGTCATCGAAGACACACAACCAATTAGCAGAGGATGTTCTGTACCAACTATAAAAGATAACCACACTAGGGATTGGACAGCAGAAGCAATTCTTCTCCCACCCCCAGCAATGTTTTCAGAAAAGAATGATGCTGGCCCCAGAACTCACTCTTCATCTGTTGCCCTGATGTGGAATTGACAAAAGACAGTGCCAGCATCATATCAGGTGCTGACATTAACATACATACACACATACACACACACACACACACACACAGGCTTCCATACTTAGTGAAGATGCAGGTCCTTTCAGATTTTCATGGTCACTGAAAATCTACTTTGGCTTCATTTGCACATATTTTTTACCTAAATGGCTAAAAAGTTAGACTCTGATTGATTTTTTAAAAAGTTGAACTGGTAAGGATTATTTTATTGACCTGAGTTAACTCAGTCATAATGATTTGAACTACATATTCCCCTTTCTAGTTTTCTTCTACTAGTGCCACCTTTCTGAGGCAGGAGTTCTTAACCTTTTTTGTGTCTTGGACCCCTTTGACAATGTGGCCAAGCCCATGCACCCCTTCTCAGAACAATGTGTTTAAATAATCAAAAGAAATGCTAAATTTCAGTTAGAAATGAGGGAAAATAAAGATGTCATTTTTTCCCATCTGAGTTTAGAGTTCAGAGACATCCTGAAATCTATCCATTAACTCCTTGGGAATCTATGTATCTTAGACTAATAGCTTGTGTTCCAAAGTTAATTTTCTATCTATTTTATATAAGTTTTGTATCCTCTATGCTTAGGCCACTGCTTGGTGCATAGTAAGGGCTTTATAAATGCTTTTAAACATTCATACCAATTTATGCACATAGAGGTATATATTTTATATGTATATATATATACATATGTATATATCTATATCTCTTTTATATGTGTATATCTATGTATTTGTTGTTGTTCAGTCATGTCCAGCTCTTTATGACTCTATGGACCATAGCACACCAATACTATCCGTGGGGTTTTCTGGAAAAAGATTCTGAAGTGGCTTGTTACTTTCTTCTCCAGTGGATTGAGGCAAACAGAAGTTAAGTGACTTGCCCAGGGCCACACAACTAGTAAGTATCTGGGGTTGGATTTGAATTCAGGTCTTCCTGACTCCAAGTCCAGTGCTCTATCCACTGAGCCAAACAAATGCCTCATATGGTATATGTATATGTGTGTGTATATGTGAATATATATACATGTATGTGTATGTGTGGGTGTGGGTGTGGGTGTGGGTATGGGTATGGGTGTAGATATAGTGTCTCCCCTATTGGAATATTAGCCCCTTGAAGGTCAGGACTGTTTTTGCTTTTACTTAAATCCCCAGCATATAGTACAGTGCCTGGTAAATGGTAAACACTTAATAAATGCCTATTAGTGTCTGTCTCCTGTTTTTATCTTCTCTCCTAGCCTTGCTGACCCCTGAGCATGAAATTCAGTGGTGACCTGGGGAGTCTACTTTCTATCTCTCTGCTAGCATTCTTTCTGTACCAAAAACAGAGCAGCTGAAAGATTCTTGGCATGACTCAATGATCATTTCACTCTGGTGGAGGAAACAACAAAGGGAACTGTTGCTCTGACCTTGATTTTGACCAATGAGGAGAAATTGATTGCTGATCTAGAAATGATGAGAAACCTGGAAGAAAATGAACTCTCCTGCTTACCAAATGTAAAAGAAAGGAAAGCTGGATGTAGTCAAGGAAAATTACACAAGACTTTGGGAGAATGGATTTCAATTCATTCAGGCAGGGTGGCATAGTAGATAGAGTACTTAACCTTTCTGGACCTCAGTTTCCTCTACTGTGAAATGAAGATAACAATAGCACTTCCCTTCAAGGATTGTAGTAAGGATCAAGTGAGGTAATACGAAATGCTTTGCAAACTCTAAAGTACAGTGTAATTGTAAGCTTATTATTTTTTGTTGTCTTTTGTTGTTGTTTTTTTGTTTTGGTGAGGCAATTGGGGTTAAGTGACTTGCCCAGGGTCACACAGCTAGTAAGTGTTAAGTGTCTGAGGCTGGATTTGAACTCAGGTCCTTCTGAATCCAGGGCCACTGCTCTATCCACTGCGCCACCTAGCTGCCCCTTGTAAGCTTGTTATTACCCCATTATCTGAAATTCTACAAGAAGAAGCCAGGATTGGAAACCTCTTAATAATGAAATTCTAAGGATACAAATACAGGTGATTCCTACAGGAAGGAAAGGGTGAATTGTCTAAAGAAGCATATGTTGTTACACAGGGAATTAACACATTGATCAGCCTAAATTTTAAGAAGAAATGCAGAAAAGAGAAGATGGAAGTAGCTGTAGCATTCCTTCTAGAACCACTCTCCTAATTTTCATTTACATTCACTGCTTGTGGTCTCCAGAGAGTAGAGACTACTACTAAGAGACTAAGGTAACCTTGAGGGGCTGGATTTCTAGCACTGTCACACTGGAGCACTTTCTATTAACAATGAACAATAACACAAGATCTAGCAGCTTCTATATTAAAGGATCAGAGGGCATGGAATAGGATATTCTGGAGGGCAAAGGAATTGGGATTACAACCAAAAATCACCTACCCAGCAAAACCATGTATAATCTTTCAGGGGGAAAAATGAGACTTCAATGAAAAAGAGGACTTTCAGGCATTTGTGAAGAAAAGACCTGAACTAAATAGAAAATTTGACTTTCAAATACAAGATCCTAAAAAGGTAAAAAAGAAATAAGGTAAGGTAAAGAAATAAAAAGGTAAAAAGAAAAAAGAAATCATGAGGGAAGTTAAAAAGTTAAACTGTTTACATTCCTACATGGGAAGATGATACTTCTAACCCATAAGAACTTTCTCAGTATTAGGGCAGCTGAAAGGAATAAATTTAGACAGAGGGCACAGGTTTGAATTGATTATGAAGGGATATCTATAAAGCATTTTTGGGTTTTTTGTTGTTGTTGTTGTTGTTTTTTGCAGGGCAGTCTGGGTGGGATGGCATGGCCAGGGTCACAGAGCTGGTGAGTGTCTTGTGTCTGAGGCTAGATTTGGGCTCAGATCCTCCTGGGTCCTGGGTCCACTGTGTCACCTAGCTGCCCCATGATGAAATTTTAAAATAAAATTAAGGAGTGAGAGAATTTCTCTTGGGGAAAGGGAAAGAGAGAGGTGGAATGAGGTAAAGTATCTCACATAAAAGAAGCAAGAAAAAGCTTATGGAGTTAAGGGGGAAATGGGGGAGAGTGCTTGAGCCTTACTCTTATCAGAATTGGTTCAAAGACGAAATAACATACACACTCAATGCATAGAGTAATATATCTTGCTCTTTGGGCAAGTGAGAGGGGATGGGGATGAGTGGCGTAGGGTTGAAGGAAGAGAGGGCAGATTGGGGGAGGGGCAGTCAGAAGCAAAACATTTGAGAGGGAAAAGGATTAAAAAAGACAGAAAATAGAGTAAATATCACGGGGAGCAAATAGGGTGGAGGGAAACACAGTTAGCCATAGTAACTAAGAAAAAATTTTGAAGCAGAGGAAAGAGCAACGTAAGATGACGATGATGATGCTATTCACTTTGCTGGGCTAGTGTGAAAAAAATTATTTGTCAGGTATAAGGTACTATATAAATGTTAGCTATTATAGTTGTTGCAATAATCAACCTCATGGGTGTTTTGTAAGGAACCTCCCTTTAAAGTAATATAGTTTACTATTAAAAAAAAAATATGGGGGCAGCTAGATGGCGAAGTGGATAGAGCACCGGCCCTGGAGTCAGGAGTACCTGAGTTCAAATCTGGCCTCAGACACTTAACACTTACTAGCTGTGTGACCCTGGGCAAGTCACTTAACCCCAATTGCCTCACAAAAAAAAAAATATGATCAGGACGCTATCAGAAAAACCTGGAAAGACTTACATGAGCCGATACGAAGTGAAATGTACTGTGTATGAAGTAACAGCAACATTGTGAGATGATCTGCTGCGAATGGCTTAGTTATTTTCAGCAATGCAATGATCCAAGACAACTCTGAAGGACTTATGAAAAATGCAATCCATCTAAAGAGAAAGAACTGATGGTATCTGAATACAATAGGAAGTATATTTGTTGTTGTTGTTAGTTCCTTTTTCTAAAGTATTTTTTATCTGTTACATTTTGCATGACTGTGTGTGTACAACTTATATTGAATTGCTTGAGTTCTTAAGGGGGGATAGGGAGGAAGGAAGAGCATTTGGAACACAAAGTTTTTTTGTTTTTTTTTAACACAAAGTTTTAAAAATCAATGTTATAATTTGTTTTTACAAGTAAGGTGGGGAAAATTTTTAAATAAAGAAATAAAATAAAAACTTTTTAAAAACCCCAAACAATGAACCAGTAGGCTTAGTTAGCTTTTTAATAAAGACATATATTAAAATGGCATACTAAGAACAGTTGGTACAAAACATTTCTTGGCCCTCCTCAAACCCAGGGTATACTCTCCAAACAAATACAGAGTCTATAACTCTGTATGGTATATAACTTAAAGTTCAGTGGTAGAAAGACATTCATAGAGAGATCATTTGTGGCAAAGGGGTAACTCACAATTCCTGCACTGAGAGTACCTTTCTCCCTCATGAAGTTCTCTACTGGGCTCTGAGGGTTGGTGCCTTTTTAGAATCCAGAGGTAGGACTATTGTCCATGAGAGGTCATGCTCCCTAAATCTGTCTTTATCCTAAGTATTTGGGAAAATTATCTGTTACCTTGTACATTTCTCTCAAAGAAGTAGGTGAGAGCTATTATAATGAATGAATGAAAAATCATTGAGATAAGCACTGGGAATTGAGATACAAGCCAAACAGTCTCTACCTTCAAGGAGCTTATATTCTTTTTTTTTTTTTTTTTAGTGAGGCAATTGGGGTTAAGTGACTTGCCCAGGGTCACACAGCTAGTAAGTGTTAAGTGTCTGAGGCCGGATTTGAACTCAGGTACTCCTGACTCCAGGGCCGGTGCTCTATCCACTGCGCCACCTAGCTGCCCCAAGGAGCTTATATTCTAATGGGGGAAAATAGTGGAGAGGAGTTAGAAATGGGCAAGGGGAATGGTTTTTAAAATGTTTAGGAAGACCCTGGATTCAGGAGGACCTGAGTTTGAATCTGGCCTTTGACACTTACTACCTGTGTGATCCTGGGCAAGTCACGTTAAGTGACTTATTATACCACAAAAAAAGAAAGAAAGAAAGAAAGAAAGAGAGAGAGAGAGAGAGAGAGAGAGAGAGAGAGAGAGAGAGAGAGAAAGAAAGAAAGAAAGAAAGAAAGAAAGAAAGAAAGAAAGAAAGAAAGAAAGAAAGAAAGAAAGAAAGAAAGAAAGAAAGAAAGAAAGAAAGAAAGAAAGAAAGAAAGAAAGAAAATGCCCAGGAAGTAGGGAATCAGTTAGAATGGTGGTCTGGTTGATAGTTCCTCTCTTAAGCCTCTTATCATGAATATAAACAAGGAGCTAAATCCTCACCAAAGGACAATTTACCATTGACATGGAAAGTATCTAACACAGAGTCTGAATTGAAGACTTTGATAGGTGGAGAAACCGAGTTAAAGAAATTGGAAAAGAATTTCCCATTGTCTTATACTTCAACACATCTAGAAAATTCTAAGCCTTTAGGTTACCAGACAAGGGCTATAATCCCTGGACATTCTAGCCTCCTTATAATGCTGAATAATTTTTGTTTGTTGTGTTTCCTTTTACTGTGGGATAGACCATTTACCTTGTGATAGACCACTTCCAGAAACAATGTCACTTGGGGCTTCCATTTAAGCTTCATATCTTGCTAAAAGGAGATTTCTGAAGGCTGGCTAGGGCACACGGGCGATTTTTTTTTTTTTTTTTTAGTGAGGCAATTGGGGTTAAGTGACTTGCCCAGGGTTACACAGCTAGTAAGTGTTAAGTGTCTGAATCCAAATTTGAACTCAGGTCCTCCTGAATCCAGGGCCGGTGCTCTATCCACTGCACCACCTAGCTGCCCCCACACGGGTGATTTTTAAAGGAAGAGATTTATTTTTTATTTTTTGCGGGGCAATGGGGGTTAAGTGACTTGCCCAGGGTCACACAGCTAGTAAGTGTCAAGTGTCTGAGGCTGGATTTGAACTCAGGTACTCCTGAATCCAGGGCCAGTGTTATCCACTGCGCCACCTAGCCGCCCCCCAAGGAAGAGATTTATTAAGTGGCATGTCAATGTGTATGGTGGATGGAATGCTAGGTTTTGAGTCAAAAAAGCAGAATTTTAAATCTCTCCTCTGATCTTTCTTTCCTAGCTGATAGAGCATGGGAGCTTGACATTTGTGAGCCTCGGTTTCCTTGTATTTAAAATTGGGATAAAGATTGTGTGGTACAAATGAGATCATGTATGTGAAATGCTTTGCAAACATGAAAATGCTATGTTGCTGTCATTTATTATTCATGTAAATGATGTGATAACAAATATACAACTGTTTTACAGAACATGCCTTTAGAAAACTCTAATTTAAGCAACTGCTCCAGCTAAGAAGACAGTGCAGGGTCTCTGGCCTTCTCTCTGGCCTTAAATCTAGTTGTGTCTAAGTCTGCCCAGAATGCTGTCATCTCAACATAAATGCACCATTCCCAGGATAAGGCTTACCTTGTTTCCACAGATCCGTGTTAGATGCCTCCAGTGTTTCCCTCCATTTAATTTAGTGATGCTAGGGGAAAGAGGGAAGGCAGAAGAGATTGTGGTGTTAAGTGCATTTATTGGACCCACCAGGTGCCAAGGCCATGGCTGGGAACTAGCTTAGGCCAAGCTATGGGTATTGTCTTGAGTTTAAGTAGTCTAATTCATTGAAGACCTCAGAGCACTTTCTATATATGATTTAGCCCATTCTTCCTCCCAAAATTCTTTATAGATGAGAGAAGGCAGGGATGACTCACTAAAGGTTCTAACATTTTGACTTGGGGTATACCAGCCATCTTGAATCAGTAGTTATCTGGTGAGTTTAATTTTTTTTTTAATTAGGAGAAGCAGCAAAGTATAGTATAATACATTAGTGGTATAGTCCATTAGTACTATAATACAACATAGGACTTTAGACTTGTAATAAGAAAGGTTGGAAGAATAGATCTACCATTTAATAGCCTCTTTGTTTTTTTGTTTGTTTTGTTCTGGTTTTTTGCGGGGCAATGGGGGTTAAGTGACTTGCCCAGGGTCACACAGCTAGTAAGTGTCAAGTGTCTGAGGCCGGATTTGAACTCAGGTACTCCTGAATCCAGGGCCGGTGCTTTATCCACTGTGCCACCTAGCTGCCCCCTAATAGCCTCTTAATGTCTCTAAACCTCAGTTTCTTCTTCTGTAAAATGAGGTAGGTGGAATAGATGATGGGCTTTTCAACTTTTTTGTTAGCCTGGAACCCCTTGGCAGTCTGGACCCCTTCTCAGAATATTTTAAAAATAGAACACATAGAATTTACCAAGAAAATCAACTCTCTCTCTCTCTCTGTCTCTCTGTCTCTGTCTCTGTCTCTCTGTCTTTGTCTCTCTGTCTCTCTCTCTCTCTGTCCTTCTGTCTCTGTCTCTCTATCTCTCTCTCATTTATGTGTGTGTATTTCATTATTCATCTGTAGGATAGGAACTTAAAATTCAGAGTTGGAAGGCACTGTAGAGGTCATTTAGTTCAGGTTTCATATGAAATAAATTCACAGACCCCAATCTAAGAACTGCTGTACTTAATGAGCTCTATGGTGCCTTCCAACCCTGAATTTTAAGTTCCTATCCTGCAGATGAATAATGAAACCAGAATCTCTTCTCCAACTCTCCCGCTTTCCGAGATCTCTCTCAGAACTCACTTCATCCTGTTAGACAGTGTCTGCCTCCTGTCTCAGGAGGTGGTTTGTGTAGGATGAATGAATGACCTTGGATAAGAGACCGTAAGTGATGTGTCATGGGAAAAGCCCGGCTTTTGGAGTCCAAACTCTAAGTCTGATCCCTCACTCCCTTGAGCCAGACACCCTGTCTCCTGGCCTCAGTTTCCTCCTCTGTAAAATAAGGGAGTTGGACTGGATGACTGCTTAGGGTCCCTTCCAGCTCAAAAGTTCATGAAGCTAAGTTGTACTTCTCTCTGTAACATAAGGATGCTTCTTCCTGCCAGCTGGGGTGGTGATGGAGAGGAACCAGCGAGCTCCCCAGTGAAGGGTTTTGATCTGCTCCGGGCACTGGGCTGTGTAATAATTTATTAGCTTTATTTCATTTCTCTTCATCTCATCTTTCCTTAGAAAGCCATTCACTCCACCGTCCTGGTTGCCCTTGGGGGGAAGCTCTCTAAAATGGATTAGCATCGATAGCTACAGGGACTTGTCCTCAATTTGGGCTAACAGCCTACAATGCTTCCTGCCTAAAACCTGGGCCTCAGCTTTCAGACCTGGCAGCCAACTGGCATTTCTCACATTTCCATCACCCTTCCACTCCGGTTCAAGCAAGCAAAGTGAGTCTTTACCTGGGAGGGCTCCTCTCCTCTCCACTCACAAAAACAAGGCCTTTATCATGCAAATACAAATTGATAATGAGTATACTGGTGAGAGTCCAATGGTGTTTTCTTTCTGTGCCAGCTGCCTCTTGAAAGACAGCTTAGTGGTTTGCTGTTACAGGGAGTTATTTTTCCTTCAGGAAGAGGAGCTGTTATCGTGAACTATGAGTTCAGTTCAATTCACTGTACTAGGCACTGGGGATACAAAGATAGCCCCTGCTCTCAAGTTCACCTTTTTCTGGGGAGAAATGACAGATACACAAATAAATAAATACAGAAAAAGTATGAATGCATAGATACTTGCAAAAAAAAGGAGTGGGAGGGCTTTGTGCAAAATGATTGGCTGGTAACCCACCAACACCAAGCAGAGATTTTCCCATGAAAGTGTATTCAGAGACAACAGGTCATCTGTTGCCATCCGGTCTAACCTCTCAAAGTACACCATCTGTCAGGTGTCTTCAGACCCTGAGATTGTGTGATTCTGCATCTCAGCCAATAGGAAAGTTAAAACTCTCCCATAGGCTGGCCTGGAAGGGCTCCCCTAGCAGCAGGTGCCAGATTTCCATTGTAGTACTTAACACTCCATTGCATTGGCAGGCCAGGTCATTAAGAAGAAGTATTTCTGCTTTGCCGATGTCCCCTAAGGACCATGGGACTTTTCCATCTGGCTCACAGTGGAAACTTTCCATATGTGTTGTATCCCCTATTAGCATGTGAGTTCCTTTAGAGCAGGGGCTGTCTTATTTTCCTATGTGTAGACCCGGCTTTGCACATAATAATCTGCTTAATAAATGCTTTCTTCATTCATTCAGGACCCCAGAAATTGGCTGATAACTATTTTCCTCAAGGTTCTCCGGTTGGTCCCAAGGGGCTGGAGTCTCAAGTACTCTAGTTCATAAGTCTCCATTCAGTGTTCTTCTCGTTAATGAACAGCCAAGGGCACTAATTGACTTCTAGCTATGGTATTTATTAAGGGGATACAGGAAGAACAGTTGGTATAAAACATTATCTTCAAACCAAGGACACACAATCCCCTTACACATTCAAGGGTCTTGGGGAAAGTAGGTTCCAATTTATAATAAAATGGTGATACCAGCAAATGTGGTAAAGGGATGTCTCATGGCTCCTGGCTACCAGACATTCTTTTCTTTTCTCTATAGAGTTTACATGACGCTACCCATAGCACAGTACCTGATGCATAGTAAGCTCTTTTTGAGTTAACTGACTGAGTGATTCCCCTTAAGGATAGCTCTCTGCTGGACCCTTTGTAGGGTCTACTTCTCTCCAGCACAAGAGGTCTTAATCCCTGAAGCTCCCACCATCTTTTGGTGACATTCCATATCTATCTTCTGGTTCTTCCTCTGTAGTTGGCCACTGCTACCAGTTTTAGTGTACTCTGCTATCAACTCCAGTTGCTGGGGGAGGGAAGGGGGAGAAAGAGAATGATTTCCTCTCATAGGCTTGCCTGAAATTCCTCTACCACTAAATTGGCTTGCCAATTACAAATGAACCTTGTAATTCTGTGAACTAACCTTCTGTGTTATACAAAAACTCAAAGGTATCTCCAAATCTTTCAATCAACCAGAAGCTATTTTCTGTGGGGTGTCATCTGCCTTTATCCAATAATCAAAGCATCTTATTCTTCTCAAATTAATTAAGGACTTGTTCAAACCTAGATTATGGTTTTGACTGATGGATTGATTAATTAATTGATGGAGCTGTCAGGGCTTTCTGTAGTTACGTTAATTGTGGTGGGTGTTTCCCACCCTTACATCATTTTAGAAAGGTTATAAAACTCTATTCTTAAAGCTGGGGCTCAGGAACAAGGATCACACCTGCATTTTAGACTTCTCCCATGGTGTAACAAGAGGCTGTACCAGTACTTCACGATGACTGACTCAGGACTCAGGATGCTTTGGGAGCTACCCATGGTCCTGTGAAGAGCGTGATGTAGCCACAGCATCATAAATGCTCAGAGCCACAGGACCTCAGAGGCCATTTGATACCAAAATAAGAATCCTCTTTACAATAAATCATTATCCAGCTTTTTCTTGGAGACTCCCAGTAAAGGGAGAGGCATTGCCTCCAGGGCCATCACTCACCACTAATTGTTAAAAAGCTTTTCCTGACATCAGGCCTGTCCTCGTCTTTGCAGTTCCTACCAACTGCTCCCAGTTCTTCCCTCTGGGTTCAAGAAGAGAAGAACTAATCCTTCATCCATGTGACAGCCCTCCAGATATTTGAGGGAGGGGCTTATTATGCCTCTGGGGTAGCTAGATGGCACCATAGTGCAAAGAGAGCTGGAGTTGGAGTCAAGAAGACTCATCTTCAGGAGTTCAGATCCAGCCTCGGACACTCCCTAGCTGTGTGACCCTGGGCAAGTCACTTCACCCTGTTTGCCTTATTTTCCCCACCTATCAAATGAACTGGAGAAGGAAATGGCAAACTGTTCCAGTATCTTTGCCAAGAAAACCCCTACTGAGTTCATGAAGAGTCATACAAAACAATAACATGTCTCTCCCCCTCCCCAGTCTTCTCTTTCCCCAGTTAAAAAACCCCCAGTTCCTTAACCTACCTTCATATGACATGGACTTACAGCCCTATACCAAGCTAGGTGCCCTCTTTTGAACTTCTACAGTTTATCAAATGTGATCCCCAGAACATAACAGTAGCACTTCAGCTGTGCTATACCTCCCCGCTTCTGCATAAGAAGCTGGTGGCATTCCCCACCCCCATCCCCATCCCCATGGAAGATGCTGAAGAACCTGCTTCTTAAAATGCATGATGACATGTAATGGAAGTTCATCAGAGGGAGTATTCAGAGCAACATATGCATTACCCAAGATTCATGGAAGTAATGGATGGTCAAATCAGAAGGGCACTAGATTTGGAGTAAGGAGGCCTGATATTAGCTTTCAATTATTATATCTTTCTTAGCCTCTGTTTCCTTATCTGTAAAAGGGAAGTAATATTGTTTATACTACCTACCTCCCAGAGGCTCTACAGGGAAAGCATTTTGTATGAATTGAATAGCACTGGAGAGACAGAGAGAAAGAGAGATAGAGAGACACAGAGACAGAGACAGACAGAGAGACAGAGTCAAAGATAAGAGAGACAGAGACAGAAAAAGATTAGAAAGTACCCTTGTCAGTTAATCAATAAACAAGTTTGTATCAGGCATCTACTATGTGTCAGGCACTATAATAAAGGTTGAGGATACAAAAATAAAAAATAAGTAGTCCTATCCTCAGGGAACTTATACTGTACTTGGGAAAGAGGGCTGATTGTGACATGAAAACAGATAAATACATACAAGATAATGTGAAGGGAAAAACACTAACCAGGAAGGTCTGGGAAGGTTTTTGGAAAAGGTAGCATCTGAACTGACCCTTGAAGAGAGATCATGGTAATGAAAGGCAGTGGTGAAAAGGAAGTATAGAAGAGAGAAGGAGAGAGGGAGGGGGAGAGAGACAGAGACAGAGACACAGAGAGACAGAAAGAGAGACTGAGACAGAGACAGAGAGACAGACAGACAGAGAATACAGCAAGACAAAAGTTACCTTGGAGGAATGATGAGTGGATGAGTTTGGTTGGAATTTAAGAGGCTTTAAAGGGAGATAATATGAAATCAAAACTAGAAAGTACATTGGAGCCATCTTGATGATGGGGGCCCTCTGGAAAATGTCCATTATCTGTTTCTGATGTATTTTGGGTTAATCCCAACCATCCAAGCTTTCTGGATGACTGAGGCTTCCACTATCTCTCCTTATCCAGCACCTCTGTTTTGGGAGAGCTCATTGCACTTCATTCATCACAGTATCTCATCCATTCCCATAAGCTTATTGTTATTTGATGGGAGGACAAAAAGTTTGACAGGGAATATTTTTTGCCTTTCTTTATAACCCCAGCACTTAGCACAGTGCCTGGCACATAGTAATTGCTTAAACAAATGCTTGTTGACTGACTAACTTGAATGACTGGTCTCCCTTGGACAGATGGACAGACAGGGACCCAGAAAAGGAGAGGTGAATTGCCTCAGGTCATTCACAGAGCCTGGGTGTCCCGATGTGTTCTCTAGATTGTACCCTAAGGCCCAGGGGGAGTGTCATTTGAGCTACCTAATAGCATAAAGAAGGGTACTGTTCCCGTAATCACAAGGCTCAGGAGCTCATGCTGCCTCAGACATAGCTGGAGGGGAGGTCCAAGCTGGGTGGGGGCAAAGAACGAGGAACACATTAGCGGGGTAGCATCACTCCAGCAGCTGCCGGAGTGCTGTACCCATTTGCAGGAGACAGGACATGCCTGGGCCAACCCCATTCTTCTCTCCTCCCCACCCCCATCCTCCAGCCTAGTTTCTAAAGGAGCAGATCTCAGAGGAGTCAAGTTCTAGGGCAGTGGCAATCATCTCATTAATGAATCCAGAAAGCAAGCATTCTGTACCCATTGGAAGGGTGGGGGAGAAGACTGCTGGGTTCAAAAGGTAAATTCATAATCCCTGTCTCTAAGAAACAATCAACTGAGCACAGAGAGCATGCCACTCCCCTAGTCTCTGCCTCTCTACACTACAGTCTCTCCCTAGAAGAAACCTCATAAATCCATTCCCTTCTGAGTGAAGAAAATCACCTTTTTGGTAGCCTCATTGTGTTCCATCCACAGACACACTCATTGGTTTGGGAACATGGACAGCCTGAACTCATCCATCCAATGATGAGGAACCTAAAATGGCCCCGATTCTTTCCCATCCAAAGAAAGTTTTGACTTTTCACATGATGTTAAAAATCACAGAGTATTAAAATTGGAAAGGATCACAAGGTTTCTTTAGTCCCATTTTTATAGTTTTATAGAGGAGGAAACAGCACCAATTCACCCCATCATTACATGATGGGGCGTCTAAGGGCCAGAGCCAGGATTTGAACCCCCATTTTCTGATACAAAAAAAGATAATCCATTACATCTGCCTAAGCCTTTTGGAGAAGTCTCCTATGAGTGTTTCACCTGAACAAGCTCAAACCTGACTTGTAACACCCAGGATGGGATTCCTGGTCGGGTCTGGATTAGACTGGATGCTCTCTTGGTTGTTGTCCTTGGTGCTGGAAGAGGACCAAAGTAACATCATGGTGTTGGGGTTAAGTGCAGTGTCTCCTACTGTGGCTAATCAGACCAATAGGAGCTCCGGAGGCTCCACCACAGGCCAGGCACAAATAGTCCACGTGAACATATGGGGTAGAGATGGCTCTAAATTTGCCCATGGTGTGTTTCTTTTGATCTGCTGCCATTCTGCTTTCCTCATAGATTCCAGCGCTTTCTTTGATGAGGTTGCTCCATGCTGGGTGGTCCTGCCCCATTCTGAAAGAGCATATTTGATAGATAATGTGCTCACAAAGTCAGTCCCTCCTTCGTTAGCTGACTAATGGTCACGTGAGTTGCTGAGAGCATCTCAACATGTAATCTGGCTAAGATTCAGAATGTATCCATTTACCGTATCATTAAGGCAGCACATTGTATCCCAAAGAACACTGAGGGAGGACTCAGATCACAAGACCTTGACTTAAACTCCAGTTCCCCTACTGGATAGCTTCTGGGCTGGCCAAATCATTTAACCCCTCTGGGTCTGAGTTTCCTCATCTATAAAATGGGAATAAGAAAAAAAAATTAAATGGGAATAAGAATACCTCCTCTCCTCACTTCCCAGATTTATTGTGAATTACAAATAAGAGAATGGATCCCAAAGTACTTTATAAATTGTACCGTGCTATGCAAATGCCTTGCAATATTAATAACAATCGCTGCTAGAATTTATAGAGCATTGTGAGGTTTGCAAAGCACTTAACATACATTACCTTGTTAGATCCTCGAAATAACCCTGGGAGGGAGGTGCATTGATTATCCCCATTTTACAGATGAGGAAGGCTTGAGAGTGGTCTAGTGAGTTGCCCAGGGTCAGACAGCAAGTTAAGTGCCTGAGGCAGCATCCAAGTCTGACATTCCATCTAGCCACTCTGCTTTCGCCTCGTCCGAACTATATGGAGGTTCTTTACTTTTTATATAAATTTAAATTTTCTTTATTCCTGGACTAAAATACCAAATACATTGAGCAATTCCACATACACTGTAGTAAGCAGAAGGCCATATATGAAACTGTCGATTTCAATTAAAAAGGACTTGATTTTCTTTTTAAAATACATAATAAATTCAAGATATAACTTTCAAAATTATCTTCCTTGTTTATGATTCCTTCTGGTCTTCCTTTTATTCTCTTATTTTTTAGGGGGGAGGGGTGAAGAGGAAGCTATCCCTAACCCCCTTCTCCTTCCATCTCCTTCCATCTCCTTCCACTAAAAAAGAGAAGTAAATCCTTATCGCAAACATGCATAGATTGACATATAAAGGAATTATAAATATATCCATATTTTTTTCACAGTGCTCCAGATCTCACTTTAGCTGTATATAAGATATGACATTAAGATAATAAGCACATACCTATGATGGTGGACTACATCTGACATCTCAGAACCCCACTAAGAACTAGACAGAGACTTTTCTCAGATTTCAGAGTCAATGGTAGCCATGGGCAAATATGGGTTACTTCTCTCTTCTTTTCATGACAGGGCATCCCACTCCAAAAAATCTGGAAGTATATACCAGGCAGGGAGTTAAACTGTTTGACCTCTAAAGTTCTTTCCAACTATGAGAGTCTGGGGCTCTTGTGTTCTAGGAAACTATTGCTAATGGAACTTGCAGCTAGCAAGCATTGCTCTTCACCCCCCCACCCCACCCCCCCGTCCCCCCATGAAATGGAGGCCCAGCCAAGGCCACATTTGCTCTAATGTGGGAATTAAACTTGAGAGAGGAGAGTGCCTTTGTGCGGCACGTCCATGGATTTCTGTCAAGCCATGTCATGGTGAGCCACCTAAAACAAAGCAGAGCAAGGGGTCAGGCTATTAGGAGAACACAGGGCGCATACTAAATGGCAAAACCCAGGGGTCTTATGGGATTCTTTTGTCCCTTTTTCTTCCACAGGATCAAGCAATGAGACCCTTTGAATTGTGACTTTAATGACTTGAACCAAGAGGAACATGAAAAGTGGAATGAATTAAAAGCTTTGGGGGAAAAAAGGATCTTGAATAAGAACCAAATCCATTAAAGAGAAGAATCCCTAATTCATTGGTTTGGTTTTTCTGCTGCCAGGATGGAAAAGTACAGGCAACTCTTTCTGGGAGGAGGTGTAGGAATGATACGGGACAATTGGCTGCTTTCCTGCTGAGGCACATGGTACAGTGAGAGGAGGGAAGAGAAGGAGGAAGAGGAGCAATAGTTCCTTGGGGAGCATTGGTCCAAGAGACTTCAGTGGGGTGAACAGATGTTCAGAACATGAAGCGACAAGGTGATCTTGAGGGGCTTAGGACCATGGCCACTTCTCTCCTCTCTGGTTCTGAAAAAGCCCCAGAAGCCCAGGTCAGTCCTTTTTGGGTCAACAGATAAAAGCCCCAGTGCCCTCTGCAAGAGTTTGGCCAGATGGAAAGAGCACTGGATTTTTGAAATCAGAAAACATGGTTTTAATTTCTGTCTTGCAGTAGGTGACCTTAGACCAAACTTCTAGACTGGTTTCCTTATCTATAACATGGGGATTTGAATATTTGTAGCATAATATGATGCATCTAGGTGGCACCATAATGGATAGAGCAGCAGACCTGGAGTCAGGATGACTCATCTTTCTGAGTTCAAACCTTGGTCTCAGACACTTACTAGCTAGGTGACCATGGGCAAGTCATTTAACACTGTTTACCTCAGTTTCCTTATCTGTAAAGTGAACTAGAGAAGGAAATGGCAAAGCACTCTGGTATGTCTGCCAAGAAGATCCCAAATGGGGTCACAAAGAGTTGAACATGACTTAAAAACAACTGAAAAAGCATAATATCAGAGGTATCCAGCTGACCTCAAAATTAAGAACTGGATTCAAGTCCCGCCTGGGATGCATACTGTCTGTGTGACCCCAGACAAGTCATTTAAGCTCTCAATGTCCCAGGTAACTTTCCAAGACCCAAAGTTGGCAGCTGGTGGTACAGTAGATAGAGTACTAGGCAGATTTGAGTTCAAATTCAGCCTCAGAGACTTACTAACTGTGTGACCTGGAACAGGTCACTTAACCTCTGTTTGCCTCAGTTTACTGCAGCATGGGATTAATAAATAAAATCACCAGCCTCCCAAAGTTATTGTGATGCTCAAATGAGATAACATTTATGAAACATCTGGCACAGTCCCTGACACATAGTAGGCACTTAGTAAGTATTTATTATTATTATTATTATTAAATAGTTGTTGACCTGATTGGTAGATGGAGCCTCCTCACTGAGAGATCACTATGCCCATGGAATCACAGCTCCTAGCTTGAAGTAACATAAAATACTTGTACTACATCCCTCACAAAGTTATTATGAGGCTCAGATGGCAGACTCTGTCTGCAGAGTGCTTTGTAGCTCCAGAGGGCTATAGAAATGTATGCTATTTAAACTATCAGACTTCTAAAGATGGCACTGGGGGGGCCTTGGTCTGGTCTCTGTCTCCGTCAGTCTCAGAGACAGGTAGACTTTTGCTCTGCCCAAACTTTTGTTTTAGAAGTGTCTTCCCTAAGAACGTTGCAGTCTCTGATCTTAGGGGACCCCAAATTGTATCCCCAAATCCCAGCCATGCCTGCACAATGACCCTAAAAATGGAATGAGGCATAATAAAAGGATTAAAAGTTCTGGTCCTGGCTTCAGCAGTGATCTGCTATGTGACTCAGTATTCCCATCAGCCAAATGGGGATAGTAGCTAGCAATCATAGAACTTTAATGTTTACAATGAGTTTTATATAGATTATCTCATTTGATCCCATTTTGTAGATGAGGAAACTGAGGATGGGAGAGGGCAGGTGTTTAAGGGGATAAAAATGTATACCCTACTGACCTATCAGGGTCAGTGACTGAAGACACAATGTGAAAGAGATAATGAAGAGTGACTAAGTCAATGGACATGAAAGGGTGTGAGAAACGATGTAATGCTATGTAACCATAAAATATTACTCTACAAAAGGCAAAGGAAAAGAACTCCCATAAGGAATGACTTTGAGAGTTCATTAATCACTAGGTACTTTAAATATTATTATCACTATTTTGGAATGATATGGAAACTGAGGCTCAGAGAAGTTGAGTCTTCTTTGGGATTCTGGTCACATAGCTAGTGTCAAACCCAGATGATCCTTATTCCAGATCTGACACTCTGCCCACCACACTCACCCACCCCTGCTTTCAAAGGAGACCTTGGGTAAAGCTAAGCCAAGTAGCTCAGAGGCTAAGCTCCATGAGGGCAGGGACTTTGATGAACTTTGAAGCCCAGTGTTCTATACCACAGTTGACTTTCACTGTCTTTTGCCTCTTTTTGTATCCCTAGCACTTAGCACAATGCCTGGCATATAACATGTGCTCAACAGATGTTTATTGATTGATTACTTTTCCTGATTTCTTTTGTTTTTACATTTAATTTCCAAATTTATCTCTCTCCTACCCATCAAACCATCTATTGTAACAAAGATGAAATAAGAAAGAAAAAAGCTCAATAAAACTAACCAACATACTGCCTGCATCTGACCAATGGAACACAAAATATTCCAAAATCATCACTCTCTCTCTCTGCAATGAAGGAAGTAAGGTGCATTTTCTCAACTCTTCCAGGGCCAAACTTGATCATTATAAATATGCAGCATTCAATTTCTTTTTGTTTATTTGTTCTCTTTGCATTATTTCAGCCATTGTATATTGTTTCCCTGTTTCTGCTTACTTCACATAATCACCCCCCTCCAGCCCCAGAGACTTTGTCACAGAAACAAGGAAGGAAAGGGGTTCACACACACACACACACACACACACACACACACACACACACACACACACCATGCTTCTCTCAATTCTTCATCTGTGTTTTTTCTTCAAGCATAGTAAGATTCCATTGTATTCATGTGCCCCAATTGGTTTAACCATTCCCCATTTGATGTGCAGCTACATTTCTTCCATTGGCCTCTTAGAAGTAGCATGGATTCAGTGGTGGCCAGGTGGCACAGTGGATAAAGCACCGGCCCTAGATTCAGGAGGACCTGAGTTCAAATTCGACCTCACACACTTGACACTTACTAGCTGTGTGACCCTGGGCAAGTCACTTAACCCTCATTGCCCTGCTTTAAAAAAAAGGAGCATGGATTTGGAGTCAGAGGACTTGAGTTTAGCTCTCAGCTCACTACCAGTGTGTACATGACCTTGACTAAGACATGGCAGCACTGTAGGCCTTGTCTCCTCTATTATAAAAGGAAGAATTTGAGCTATGATACCCTGAAGGTCTCTCCCTTATTGGGAGATTGGTGGCATAAGGGAAAGAGCACTAGCTCTGGGGGCAGAGGAATGGGGTTCAAATATCCCCTCCCATGTACACTGTGTGTCCTCAGGTGGATCCTGTAAGGTCCCTGGCCTCAGTTTCCTTCTCTGTAAAATGAGGGGGTTGGACTAGACAGCTTCCAAGATCCTTTCTAGATCTGCAATCCTTTGAAGACTCAATTATTTGAATTGAAATGTGCTCTGATTTAACCTTTATATATGAATAGTTGCTA
Source organism: Dromiciops gliroides (assembly GCF_019393635.1). Lineage (NCBI taxonomy): Eukaryota > Metazoa > Chordata > Mammalia > Microbiotheria > Microbiotheriidae > Dromiciops > Dromiciops gliroides. The sequence continues at coordinate 658,423,608 of NC_057862.1, read as the reverse complement.
AGCAGAGACTTCAATTCAGAAAAAACAGTGGTTGAGAGCCTACTTGGGGCATGGTCCAATACTAAGGGGCTATCGAGGGGATGGGTTGGTTTAGTTCTGCCATTCCAAGGCACTGAGCAACAGCAAATGTTATCTTATTTCAAGAGAAGCAGCACCCAATGAGAGGATAGGGAAGGCAAAATTTACCTGTTCGGGCATGTAAACGGGTCCACCTTTTAGCTGTGATCTCAGCAGAACTATCCAAATTACAGGCCATTGGAAACAGTTCACAAACTCACCAAATTGCCTCTTCTTATTTTTTTTTAATTTTTTTTTTTTTTTAGTGAGGCAGTTGGGGTTAAGTGACTTGCCCAGGGTCACACAGCTAGCAAGTGTTAAGTGTCTGAGGCCAGATTTGAACCCAGGTACTCCTGACTCCAGGGCCGGTGCTCTATCCACTGCGCCACCTAGCTGTCCCACCTCTTCTTATTTTAAGAGCTGATTCTGGATCTAAGAAAATCTTGGGTGAGGCTAAGTCAGGTACCTTGGACCAAACCAGAGCCCTTTAAGAGAAACCTAGGGCCAGAAAGGGGGCAGCTAAGTGACATTGTGGATAGAACACTGGGCCAAATCTAGCCTCAGAGACTTGCTAGCTATGTGACCCTGGACAAGTAGCTTCACCCTGTTTGCCTCAGTTTCTTCATCTGTAATATGAGCTGAAGAAGGAAATGGCAAACCACTCCAACATCTTTGCCAAGAAACCCAAAAAATCCACATGGGGTCATGAAGAATCAGACATGAATAATCAACTAAACAAGAAAAGCCAGACAGTCAGTCTAGTTTCCTTGATTGATGAAAAACCCTCCTATAAAATCAAAAGAAAATTCCCTCAGTAGGTAGAATTGATGGAGGGGAAGTCAGGAGGGACTCCAGATGGAAGTCAAGATCCCAGGGGGGCAGAGATTCCTACAGAAAAAAAGCCCTGACAGAGAGAGTGAGAGTGAAGAGCCCCAACTCTCATAGTTTTTGGTTAGCAAAGATATAATAGATATACATCTTTTGAGTTCAAATCCTGCCTCGGTCATACACTCTCTATGTGACCTTCAAAAAGTCACTTCACTTCTCTTGGACTCAGTTTCCCCATCTGTAAAGTTGGAGGTTGGACGTGAAGTCCTTTCCAACAACTCTAAATTTCTGATTCTGCTGGTCCCCTGTGGACAATTTAGAAAAGGTTTTCCTCCCGTCTCCCATCTGCTTTGGCCCTTTGGTTCTCTATTGGAATAGTTCTGTGAAATGACAAATGACATTGAAAAAACAGACTTTTTCTTTTGCCCTTCAGGCTTCCATCATAAGGGGCTGTTAAAGGAATCACAACCAACTTATATGAGTGTGTATTTTGTGACTGTCACCCTGAAACCCAGCACCTGATGCTGCAGCTCATGCGTTAGTAACACAGACGCACAGGGCTTTGTGACTTAATGAAATGCTTTCTTCATAACAACCAGAGAAATGGGAAGAGTAAGTATTAATGGCCTCATTTTAGAGAGGAAGAAACTAAAAGAGTAACAGAGACAGAGAGAGACACACAAAGACAGAGACACAGAGACCGAGACAGAGAGACAGAGAGAGAAAGAGACACAGAGAGAGAGACAGAGACAGAAAGAGAGATTAGGTGACCTTCCCAAGAGTGCTAGAGCTGCAACTCAAATCCAGTTCCTGTGATATTGCTCCTTCCTCATACTGTCTCTCCTAAGATTTAGTTTCATTTTGGACCTGGTGCCTTTACCCATGTGGGGAACTCCAGATGTGGAAACTCCCTATGCATATCAGCCACTGGTCTGAAACTTATAGTTTTAGAGAGTTTGCCTGGGGACTAAGATGTTAAGTGACTTACCAGGGTCATGTTGCTATGTGGTACATGGAGTAGAGCAATGAGATTGGAGTCAGTAAGGAAGACCTGAGTTCAAAGCCTACCTCGCTCACTTATTCATTCTCTGACCCTGAATAACCCTCTTTTTTTTTTTTTTTTTTTTGGTGAGGCAATTGGGGCCAAGTGACTTGCCCAGGGTCACACAGCTAGTAAGTGTCAAGGGTCTGAGGCCGGATTTGAACTCAGGTCCTCCTGAATCCAGGGCCAGTGCTCTATCCACTGCGCCACCTAGCTGCCCCACCTGGATAACCCTCTTAAATCCTCTTAGCCTCAGTTTCCTCACCTGTAAAATGAGGTTAGCTCTGATGGCCTCTAAGTTCCATTCTAGCTCTAAATCTCTCATTCTAGATCCTGGGTTGGAAATCAGGCTTGAACCTAGGTCTTCTTGATTCCAAATCTAGCCCTCTACCCACTATGCCACACTGCCTCTCCATATTTAACCTATCATTTTATATTATTTATCCCTCAAAGTGCCACTAACAAGAGAGGCTGTCCCCACTCCCTGAACAAGGAAACTAAGGAAGAGAGGCATGAAGATCCTTATTCATTAAGTGGTGAAACTATAGATCATTAAATTTTGATCCCTGTTGTCCATCCATGCTCCACTGCTAACTCCACCCAATATATAAGCAGGCTTGGATTGCTTCTAAGTTACACAAGTGAAGGAGATGACCCAGAAGAGAAATGGTTAGTTGTCCTGAAGGATTCTGGGGAAGTTCCATTGTTGGTACTATGGACTGGAGTGAAGTAGGTACTTGTTATCAACTCAACAGCTGAATTAATAAAACAACATTTGCAGGTTGTATTTTCTTTTTAACTCAGTGAAAGTACATTTAGCATTCTAAAGTCACATCTTATAACATTTCTTATTTGTGTTTGTAACAAATGTTAACTCTTTTTTTAACCTGCTTCCTCCTTTCTGCTCTGACAGACATTTCTATCCCTCTTCTGTATGCCAGTTGTGTGTTACTCTTTATTCTCATTATTGAGAGAGATTGAAAAGTAGAACAGTAAATTAGCCTTTTAGTAATCATCACAGATTTCATTCCAATTTTAATTTATTAATAATCTTCTATCATCCCTTTAGGAAAGCAATGAAGAGCCAGATGTCATACCATTAGGAACAAATCAAATTACCAAATAAATAAATAAATGTTAATGTATTTCTGCCTTCCATTTTAATGTACTCCATTTGCAAGAACCAATTCTTAGTCCCATTGGCCCATCTCTTTGGTCAATGAAGTCATGTAAATCCTGTCTTAAAAAACTAGATAGATGTGACTACAAGAGGTCCTCCATATATGCTATTCATTCCTTCCTCGCTCTACCTGATAGAATCCTTAGCATCCTTCAAAACATAGTTCAAGTGTTGCCTCCTACACATCCTTCTGATTCCTCTTACTTATTAGCATTTACTTCTCTTTGACCCATGTGGGAGAATTCCTCCCATAAAAACTCCCCCACTGATAAAGATTGGCCACTGGTCTATAACTTATAATCCTAAAGAGTTTCATGTGACAATGAGAGGGGAAGGGATTTGTCTGTGGTCACATAGCCAGCATGTATGAGGGCAAGATTTGAACCATGTCTTCATCTAGACATCTTGATATTATATAGCATCTTTTCTCAACTACTCTCCAAACTTATTCTTGCTCTCCACGGTTGGGTTTGCAGAGGGTAGCTACTACTTTGGATTCTAGGGGTAACTCAGTGGGACTATACTACTAACACTCACAAGCCCCCATCAGTGTGTTCCCAATTAACAATCAGCCACTAGACATAATTAGCTCTTTTGGTTGTTGTTTAGTAGTTTTCACTTATGTTTGACTAGTCATGACACCATTTGGGGTTTTCTTGGCAGAATTGAATTGAATTGAATTGTGCTCTGATTTAACCTTTATATATGAATAGTTGCTAAGCAGAGACTTCAATTCAGAAAAAACAGTGGTTGAGAGCCTACATGGGGCATGGTCCAATACTAAGGGGCTATCGAGGGGATGGGTTGGTTTAGTTCTGCCATTCCAAGGCACTGAGCAACAGCAAATGTTATCTTATTTCAAGAGAAGCAGCACCCAATGAGAGGATAGGGAAGGCAAAATTTACCTGTTCGGGCATGTAAACGGGTCCACCTTTTAGCTGTGATCTCAGCAGAACTATCCAAATTACAGGCCATTGGAAACAGTTCACAAACTCACCAAATTGCCTCTTCTTATTTTAAGAGCTGATTCTGGATCTAAGAAAATCTTGGGTGAGGCTAAGTCAGGTACCTTGGACCAAACCAGAGCCCTTTAAGAGAAACCTAGGGCCAGAAAGGGGGCAGCTAAGTGACATTGTGGATAGAATATACTGGATATACTGGAGTGGTCTGCCATTTCCCTGTCCAACTCATTTTACAGATGAAGAAACTGAGGAAGACAGGGTTGAGTGACTTGCCCAGGGTCACATAGCTAATAAGTGTCTTCGGCCAGGTTTGAACCCAGGAAGACTACAGGCCGGCACTCTGTCCACCGTGCCAACTAGCTGCCCTAATTAGCTCTTAGCTAAGGCACTTTCTAAGTGGCATAGTAAAAATAGTAGGTATAAAACATTCCCCTCATAAACTTGGGACTCACTCTCATATACATGGTGTCCATTGGAAGAGTGAGCCCAAATCAGAACACAATAGTAATGAGACATATTGCAAAATACACATTTGGCAAAGACAATTCATAATTCCCAGTACTACAGAACCTGGAAGTCCCTCTTCTCTTTGTACAATCCTCAATCCTCTCCTTGGTTACAATGTCTCTCCTGGATAACTTGCTCCTCTGGGTTGTCAGGATATGTTATTCTACGTAGTCCAGCTCTCTTGTCTGCTGCTTAAAGGTGCTCACTCTCTTAGGTGACTATTCCTTTTAAATGTCCGTGTGTTTGGAGGGAGTCTCTACTCTTTTCTGGATGCAGTATCTTCTATTGGTCCCGTAGCTTCCTTTCTAACAGAGTTGATGGAGAGGGCACCCTCCTCCCTTCTTGCAGAGATCTCCTCCATAGAAAGCTCCCAACTTGCAATACTTCCCACTCTTGAACTCTGAAAATTGTCTAGAGCTTAGCTATTGAAATTGCTCAGAGGGGCAGCCAACAGATTTGTTTCTTTCTGGGTTTGATCCATACAATGGTAGTCTCCAGGAGGTCTGTCTAGTTTCCTTATCACATGTTTCCCTAGTGATAACTTCTTTACCACTTTCTTCCCACAATTCTTAATTGATTGGTGGTTGATTGTTGTCCTTTGTTCTTTTTTTTTTTTTTTTGCAGGTCAATGAGGGTTAAGTGACTTGCCCAGGGTCACACAAATAATAAGTGTCAAGTGTCTGAGGCCAGATTTGAACGCAGGTCCTCTTCAATCCAAAGCCAGTGCTTTATCCACTTCACCACCTAGCTGCCCCTGTCCTTTGTTCTTGAAGAGGACCAAAGTAATGTGTCCAGTTGTGGCTGATTAGACCAATACAAACTCAGAATGCTTTACCACAAATCAGACACTAATAATCTGTGTGAACATTTGGGTTGAATTCTCTAAATTTGTACATCTCACATTTCTTTTGAGCTACGGCAATTCTGTTTTGCTCATAGACCACAGAACCTTCTCTAATGAGGGCACGCCATGCTGGGTGGTCCTGTGCTAGTGTTTTCCATGTCATACGATTAATTCCAAAGTTGTTAAGAGAGACCTTGAGAGTGTCCTTATATCACTTTTTCTGACCACCATGTGAGTGCTTTCCTCCTGTGAGTTCTCCATAAAAAAGTCTTTTAGGCAAACATATGTTTGGCATTTGAACAATGTGGCCAGACCATCAGAGTTGCACTCTCTGCAGCAGAGTTTGAATGCTTGGCAGTTTAGCTCAAGAGACTTAAGTGTCTGGTATCTTAAACTGCTAGGTGATCTCTAGAATTCTCCTAAGACAATCCAAATGCAAGTGATTCAGTTTCTTGGCAAAGTGCTGGTAAACTGTTCAGGTTTCACAGACATACAACAATGAAGTTGGCGATATGTTATGGATTACCCATGCCCAGTGTGAATCTCTCCATTGTCTATAAGGTCACTGACAACAATTAATTCTTTGAAGAATATGATATTCCAAGATTTACAGTCATATAGCATCACTGGTTGAAGATTAAGTCTACCTCTGACATTACCTATATGACCTCATTCAAATCAGCTAGGCCGCTGGATGGTGCAGTGGATTGAGTACTGGACTTGGAATCAGGAAGACCTGAGTTCAAAACTTGCCTCAGACACTTACCAACTGTTTTACTCTGGGTAAGGAGTTTGATTTCTCTCAGCCTCAGTTACCTCATCCATAAAAGAAAAGGTAACTAATAATTTAATGACCTTTAAGTTATACTAGCTCTAAACCTATGACCTCTGGACCTTTCTAGGTTTCATTTTCCTTAAATGTAAAGTGAGGCATTTGGAGTAGATAGATTTGGGTTCAGTGTCTCTGCTAGACAGATTGGTCAGATCTGCTCCTCTCCATTGTCCAACTTTGCTGCTGGGAGTCACACTCCTTGATGCTGCTTCCTTCCTTGTGTGACTGTCCCTTCCAACTGTACATCTGTGACCCTTTGATCCTATGACCCTCTATATGATCTTAACAAGAATGGCCTTTGGACTTATTAAAGTCCTAGTTTGTTTTTCTAGTTGGCTCTCTGTCTCTGTCTGTCTGTCTCTCTTTGTCTCTGTTTCTCTGTATCTCTCTGTCTCTCTGTCTCTGTCTCCTCTTCAATTCCAAGCCCGGATCATGGGTCATCTAGTTTCTGTCCAAGATATGTGTACTGCTTACTGATGAATTCTAGAGTGTCCATCCAACTGCACACCCCACTCTGAACACTGCTCCTCTGGGAATAGTTGGGTCCAACTCTTGAGTGATTATGGGGATCATTTTCAGAGCTCTGTAATGTTCTGGGTTTTGATGAAATCAGCACATCAGCAACAAACAGAAACATCAAGAACAGGGATTCTTAACCTGGGGACAATGAACTGGCTTTTTAAAAAGTATTTTGATAACAATATTTCAACATAATTGGTTTCCTTTGTCATCCTATATGTTTTATTTTCTGTATTTAAAGCCATTATTCTTTTTTTTGTTTTTTTGTTTTGTTTTTTTGCTTTTTTTTTGCAGGGCCATGGGGGTTAAGTGACTTGCCCAGGGTCACACAGCTAGTAAGTGTCAAGTGTCTGAGGCCGGATTGGAACTCAGCTCCTCCTGAATCCAGGGCCGGTGCTTAATCCACTGCACCATCTAGCTGCCCCCTAAAGCCATTATTCTTAGAAGGGATCTGTGGGCTTCACCAGATCTAGCTAAAGAGGACCACAACATCTAATGAAACTTTGCTCTAAAAATCCTACACCATTTACAGGGAATCCTTCTTTGATTTGAATTGGGCACTGGGTAATCTCCTTGAGAGCAGAAAGCATTTTTCATGAGGACACATCTTTCTGGATATGAATAATATAACACATATATGTGTGTGTATATATGTATATGTGTATATATACACAAACACATACTTCATGTCTCATTTAATACACAATATATATATATAGTATAATAATATGTGTGGGTACATGTATATATGCAAATGTGTGTATACATGCACATCTGTATGGATATGCACTATAAGTATATTTATATGTATACATTATGTGTATATATACCAACAACTACCATAATTTCATTTGTAGTTTTTATTTATTTTTAAACATTTAAAAAAACGTTTGGAGTTCCAAATTCTCTCCTTCCATCTCTCCCCTCCACCACCACTGAGAAGGCAAGCAATTTGATATCAATTCCAATTTAATTCTATTGTAACCTGTATAATTTGGGACTCAAAAAATTTTAAAAGAATGTTAAAAATACATGATTAAAAACTACATGTGAGGGCAGCTAGGTGGCGCAGTGGATAGAGCACTGGCCCTGGAGTCAGGAGAACCTGAGTTCAAATCTGACCTCAGACACTTAACACTTACTAGCTGTAAGTCACTTAACCCCAATTGCCTCACCAAAAAAACAACATGTGAAATTATAATAGTTGTTGGTACATGTACATAATGTCTATATATAGACATATATTGATATACTTATAGTTTATACCCATATATGTGTATGTATATCACATGGGACAGTCTGGTGGTGCTATGGATAATGGACCAGACCTGGAGTCAGGAAGACTCATCTTCGTGAGTTCAAATCTGGTCTCAAACATTTACTAGCTGTGTGACCCTCGGCAAGTCACTTAACCATGTTTACCTCAGTTTCCCCATCTATAAAATGAGCTAGAGAAAGAAATGGCAAACCACTAGTATCTTTGCCAAGAAAAATCCTTAATGGGGTCTTGAAGAGTCAGGCACAATTGAAATGACTGGACAACAACAGAGATATACCCCATATAGTATTAAACTATGATACTTAGTCCCTTTGGCCCCACCCAGCCCCTCTGCTGCCATTGCTACAGAAATGTTAAGTTTTCACAAATTACCTGCATGTGGAGCATATGGTGAGAGAGTTATACAATTTGTCATTTCCAGAGGCGTGCTGGAGCCAGCTCAAACCAGCTCAAAGGAACTGATTGTTCAGTTTTCAGGGTGAGCATTTATTCCTTGGAAATCAACAATTACTACAAGTTAGGGCTTGATGTATTGTTTTGTTGACTTCTAGATTTATGAAAGTGATGGAGAAAATGTTAATAATGCAGATTAAACATAAAGGTGTGTTGTATACTATTATTCTCCCCATTTTACAGATGAGGAAACTGAGGCAGACAGCCTTTAAATGACTTGCAAGGAGCCCATAGCTAGTAAGTCCTCTGTGCACTGTGGCACCCCCTAGCCGCTACTTAACTTCTCCAAACTTAATTTTCACATCTGTCAAATGGGAATAATTGTATCACATAACTAATAGAGTTGTTATGAGAATCAAAGGAGGTAATTTTGTAAAATTCTCTGTAAGTTCAAATCCCGCCTATAACCCATGCCATCTGAGTGACACTGGGAAAGTAATTAGCCTCTCAGGACTCTGATCAACTTTTTTTTTTTTTGGGTGAGGCAATTGGGGTTAAGTGACTTGCCCAGGGTCACACAGCTAGTAAGTGTCAAGTGTCTGAGGCCAGATTTGAACTCAGGTTCTCCTGAATCCAGGGCCAGTGCTCGACCCACTGCGCCACCTAGCTACCCCTCTCTGATCAACTTTCTAAAACAACAGTTCTCAAATTGTGGTTCAAAGTCCCTAGGGATTCCTTAGGCCCTCTGAGAAGTCCATGAGGTAAAAAATATATCCAATAGAATTAAGATGTTTTAATATGTAATACATTAAATATCTAATATGTAGCTAGAATCCATATAAACCAAACTATATTCATAATAATGCTAAGATGTCTTAAATATCTGATACATTGGATATCTAATATAATAGATATAACCCATATTAACAAAAGTTCTTTGGGGGGGTTACTCAATAATTTTTAATGGTCCTGAGGCTCACTGAGTTCCCCCAAAAATATGAAAACCACTGCTCTAAGATGATAAGTTGTAGATCAGGTGCTAACATGTTGGGAGAGGTGAGGCTGCCCATACCTATAAATTTTAGTTCCTATTTCAATTCTGTTATTAATGAAAAGAGATAACTATGATATATGTTAACTATATAGAAGAAGTAAAAGCAAAGTGCTCTATGAGGTCCTGGGGCAGAAACGTCATTAACAACCAGGGGAGGGAGAGATTAGAAAAGGCTTCCTGGAGAGGCGCCAACTGAGTTGTCCTTTAAAGGTTGAGTACAAATTCAACGGGCACGACAGACAAGAGATGAGGAGGTCATTCGGGGTATAAAGAACAGTGTAAGCAAACGTGTCGAAGTGGGAAAGTGAAGGGTTCCAAGGCTTAAGAATGCCAGGAGTAGAGCCAAATGGACAATATACACAATTGCCACAGCAATAAAATAAATAAACATCAAAGGGCAATAACACTCAGGTCAAAGGCCATGTCAACAGTAGCACCAAACAACCAAGGTTAAACACCCCTTTTTGTCTGTTAAAAGCCAGTAAACTCCAAAAGTGGAAACTGACGTATGCTATCAATGGTTCTGTAGGGTGTTTCTGCTTCATTGTTCACTGAATGTTTGTTGGGTAGGATGTGGGGTAACAAAAAGCAAATGTGATATTGTATATGTATTTGGGTGTGTTTGTGTGTATATATCATCTATAACACCCACATATGTGTCATATATTATATTTATACATATATAATTGCTCTGAAGGGTTGTGATTTGTTTAGGTATTTGTTGGGTAGTATCTGTAGTAACAATAAACAATTGTTTATATCTAATATATATAAAACATGTGCATAAACATTTATTTCTTGCTCGGTGCTTTCTTTCTTTCTTTTTTTTTTTTTTTAGTGAGGCAATTGGGGTTAAGTGACTTGCCCAGGGTCACACAGCTAGTAAGTGTTTAGTGTCTGAGGCGTGTGGTGTTTAAAATCTAAATTGTGGTCGCCTAAAATTAGAGGCTTTAGCACCAGTCCTTGGGCATTAAACATTTATTAAAGCATACAGATATTCTCATGGAGTTCAGAAAGTTAAGAAAAAAGCCTACTTAGCCTAGAGTTCCAGCCTGGTCTGGTTCTTCCTCAAGTCCTCTGCCACAAGCCTGCTTCAATCACGAACTCTCTCCAGCAAACTGATTGTGGAAGCTTTTTATAGGTCTGGAACAGAGGTGGTCCTTACACACTGCTTCAAGCTGATTGGTTGGTATCATCCCAATCCATTGGTTCTGAAGGTGTTCTCAAGGTGTGATTACAATCCAGTTAACTTGAAGTAGGCTAATCAGCAGTTAATCACTCTCATTTGATTCAATCAGTCTAGATTAATCTCCAGGTGGGTCTTTGAGTATCTGCTAAATCTCATTATTTCATCACAGGCTGGATTTGAACTCAGGTACTCCTGACTCCTGGGCCAGTGCTCTATCTACTGCACCACCTAGCTGCCGGCTCTGTGCTTTCTTCATAATGTGTGTGTATATATAATTGTTCTAAAGGATTGTAATTTGGGCATTTGTTGAGGAGTATCTGTGGTAACAAGGAATAAATGTGTCCATATAGTATACATGGTGTATATATAGTATATATAACATATGTACTATATCTAGTATATAATATATAAAACATACATATATATAATTATTTGTCTCTTGTTATCACAGATATTACCCAACAACTCAAATTATAATCTTTCAGAACAATTACTCACACATATACATATGTACACACATATGTACTATATGTGAAGAAAGCCTAGAGCAAGAAACAAATGTGTATATGTTTATATATACATTTATATATGTATGCATGTCTGTATTAACCATATGAAGAAAGCATTGAGCATCTCCAAGCACCAGAAAATACTGACAAAGAGGAGAAATGTTCCAATCTGTTGACTCTATTTATAAATCTAATGTCCTTTTTCTGTGGGGATGACATTAATAAAAGGACAAGTGACAGCTAATGATTGTATTATCCCTGACAGTTACAAAGTGTTTTATGCAAGAACAGTGCATAGAAGGTTGAATTTGGGTTAGGGAGACTTAAGTTCAAAATGTGCCTCAGAAATTTATTTATAGGGGCAGCTAGGTGGTGCAGTGGATAGAGCACCGGCCCTGGAGTCAGGAGTACCTGAGTTCAAATCTGGCCTCAGACACTTAACACTTACTAGCTGTGTGACCCTGGGCAAGTCACTTAACCCTGATTGCCTCACTAAAAAAAAAAAAAAAAGAAGTTTATTTATCCGAGTGACTCTGGGCAAGTCCCTTAAAATCTTTAAACCTCATCTGCAAAATGGAAAGCATAATGATAACTCTCATCTCCCAGGTGAAGATCGAATGAGGTAATATTTGTCAAGTTCTTTGCCAACCTCAGAGTGTTACATGAATGGTAGCCATTATAATTATATACATTGTGTCATAGTAATGGTCCTGTGAGGGAGATAATCTAAGTATCATTATAACCATTTCACAGATAAAGAAATCGAGAATTGGAGGGTCCTGGAGGTTGTGACTTGCCCCAGGGTTACAAGAGCTAGTCACCCAGGACTAGTTACCCAGGACTGAAGCTCAGATCTTTGGAGACTAAGCCTAGATTCATTTCTCCTCTACTCCCAGTCTCCCTGCTCCCACGTTGGAGCAGGCTGGAGTTGTCCTTCTGATTAGGGAGGATGGAATTGATGTTGAATCATCCATCCTTCCTCTGCTGGCCCTTCCTTATGCCCCATGACATGCATTTCTGGAAGGGCTGGCCAAGACAGGGTATGATCTGTGGCTGGCCCTGGGCAAAGCTGACAAGCAGGGTCATAGCCTAACCCCTTTGGCCTCTGCCTCATTATCAGTTTAATCAAATGAACAATTTAACAAACATGTAGGCATCACCAAAGTTGTGCATTTGTGTGGGTGTGTCATGGCTTTAGGATTGGTGTTGCGTTGGTGTGATTATCTCTGCTAGGAGGTTCAGTCTGCAGCCTGGTCATTCTGGAAACTCAATTTGATCAGAAACCCCAAGAGTGGCCAGGGCATAATTAAATGACTCATGATACCCAGGCTTCCAGAGACCAATGTTTGTTTGGGAATAGCAGCAGCTCATTGCCTCCTTCATGGTAGAGATGTAGAGGAGGATGAACTCAGATTGTGGTGTGCTTTGTCAGACGTGGCCTCTAGGCTCAATATTTCCTCGTCATCAGTTTTGGGGTTTTTTTCGGTACAAGAAAGGGTTCAGCCTGGAAAAAGAGTGAAATAGGACTCTGGTAGAAAGACAAAAGGCATCATGTAAGTATATACATATAGAGACATATATCTATATATACATGCATAATGTACACACACATATATACACATATCTATGATTGTTGTTTTTTTATTACTGGGGGGGCGGGCCAATGAGGGTGAAGTGACTTGCCCAGGGTCACACAGCTAGTGTCAAGTGTCTGAGGCTGGATTTGAACTCAGGTCCTCCTGAATCCAAGGCCAGTGCTTTATCCACTTCGCCACCTAACTGCCCCAATTGTTGGGGTTTTTTTTTAAAGAATGACAGTAACAGCCCTATCCGCCAAATAGACCAGACACTCATGCAATTCAGTCAGCACAGACTTTTCCTCAAAAGGAAAAACTCAAATTCAAATTAAAACTTGAAATTTGGTTCACCTTAATTCAGTAAGCACATATTAAGTGCCTGCTGTGCATAAAGAGGAGAGGAAGGGGTGAATTACAGGCATGGGCTGGGGGGAGACAGCCCAAGAGAGGGATCGGCAGCAGGAAAGGAATGTTCTGGTTCAGCAAACAATGAGGTCGGTATTAGCTGGAATGTGGTGTGCGTGAAGCAGAGTAAGGAGACCCGAGTCTGGAAAGGTAAGTTAGATTCAGATGGTGGAGAAGTTTGAATGCCAAATTGGGGAGTGTGGACTGCATCCTTGAGGTCATTGGGAGCCACTGAGGGTTCTTAATCAGGGGAGGAGTGACATGATCACAAGATTCTTTTGACAGTTCTGTGGAAGATGATTGGGAGAGGGGAGAGACTAGAAGAAGAGAGACCAGCTAAGAAGTTAATGAAATGAGAGATGATAAGGGTCTGAACTGAGGGGCTGGCTGTGTAACTGAATGGAGGTGAGGGACATGGAAGCAAAATTCACAAGACATGGCAACTAGTTGTCTATGGAGGGAGGTTCAAAGGAGAGTGAAAAGTTGAGGTTAATTCTAAGTCTGCAAACCTGGTTGACGAGGATAATGGCAGCCTCCGTGAAAAGAAGGGAATTCGGAGGAGGGCGGGTTTGGGGCTGGACCTTACTGACTTAAAAGCCACTTGGTATGGGGGGGAGGGGGACATTTATCACTAACTCTCTCTATGACCTTGTGTAGGTCCCTTCACCCCTTTAGGGACTAAGTTTCCTGAAGGGATTGAGCTAATGGTCCATAACATCCCTCCAGATTTTGACATTCTATGATTCTCCATCAAATTATTTTCTTAGAAATAGTGTTGTAGGGCAGCTAGGTGGCGCAGTGGATAGAGCACCGGCCCTGGATTCAGGAGGACCTGAGTTCAAATCCAGCCTCAGACACTTGACATTAGCTGTGTGACCCTGGGCAAGTCACTTAACCCCCATTGCCCTGCAAGAAAGAAAGAAAGAAAGAAAGAAAGAAAGAAAGAAAGAAAGAAAGAAAGAAAGAAAGAAAGAAAGAAAGAAAGAAAAAAGGAAGGAAGGAAGGAAGACAAAGAAAGAAAGAAGGAAAGAAAGAAAGAAAGAAAGAAAGAAAGAAAGAAAGAAAGAAAGAAAGAAAGAAAGAAAGAAAGAAAGAAAGAAAGAAAGAAAGAAAGAAAGAAAGAAAGAAAGAAAGAAAGAAAGAGTGTTGTGTCCATTGGTCTATTTCACAGGGTACATTTCTTCCCATTAAATTCCTGTACATGAAGTGTGAGTCTGGGACTAGAATCCCGGTGTCTTATCAACTAGTCCAATATTCCTTCCACTTCACTGTGAAGCCTGGCAGGAATCATTGAAAAATTCCAACCTTGAAAGGAGGAAAAAACCCACTTCATGGCATTGTAGTGATCTGAGAAGTTGGCAGCGGTCTCAGTCATCTGTTATATTAGCTGCACAATTGGATTTGGATTATCTCAAACTCAGTTAATTGAAATTTCATTTTTCTGCTACTTCATCCTCCTCTCCCCAACCCTCGTGCCAAATCCTCCTCCCCCAACAGGTGGCTTTCAGTTCATTAAGGTTCAACTGTGCACATATTTGGCACATTTTAAAAATCCTTTTGTCCTCTAATGGGAAAGAATTCATATCAACATCATTCTTACTTAACCCTCACACCACCTAAAGAAGGAGTCATTGACCTAAGTGTAAACTGCAGATGGGTAAACTGAGTCAGGGGGCACAATGTTCTGTCAGTCTAGCCAACATAGTCCATCTTGAGCAGCAGAGATAAGAATCAAATTAGAGGAAATGTCTCCTCAAGATCCCAGCCTAATGGCCGTTTTCATAGGAAAACTGGTCTCCATGATCTTGAAGCTCAGAAACAACTTTAGGTGATATCTGCACTTACAGCTATTTTTATTGATGGCCAAGTCAATTTTTAAAATCTATTAGCATTGGGGGCAGCCAGGTGGCGCAGTGGATAAAGCACCGGCCCTGGATTCAGGAGTACCTGAGTTCAAATCGGGACTCAGACACTTGACACTTACTAGCTGTGTGACCTTGAGCAAGTCACTTAACCCCCATTGCCCCGCAAAAAAAAAAAAAAAAAAATTCTATTTGTATTGGGGAAGCTAGGTGGCGCAGTGGATATAGCACCCGCCCTGGATTCAGGAGGACCTGAGTTCAAATTCAATCTCAGACACTTAACACTTACTAGCTGTGTGACCTTGGGCAAGTCACTTAACCCCAATTGCCTCACCCCCCCCCAAAAAAAAAGAGCTTTAAAATCTATTAGTATTAAGCAGATTTCTTTGTTCAAATTTTCATTTTTATTTTTTGCAGGACAATGAGAGTTAAGTGACTTGCCTGGGGTCACATAGCTAGTATCAAGTGTCTGAGGCTGGATTTGAACTCAGGTCCTCCTGAATCCAGGGCCAGTGCTTTATTTACTGTGCCACCTAGCTGCCCCCTCTTTGTTCAAATTTAGCAAATATTTATTCAGCCTTTCCTGAGTATTGCTCTTGAAGAGATAGCATTTACATAAAACAGTCATTGACTTCTTAAAGACTGTAGTCTAGATCTAAGTCATTCCTTAATTCAATGGATTTGGGGATTGATATAACCTTCAGAGCTCTAAACACAGTGCAGTTTAATACAGACATATTCCCTGTGCTTTCATCAACAATTCAGTAATCTCAGAAGACTTCAAACACGTTGTTCTTCCAGGCTGTTAGGAGGTGATACAATCTCAAAAGGGAATTGGGAGACAGGTCTCTAGAATTAAATTCCTTTCTTCTCCCTGAGTGCATGGTCTAGTGGAAAGAAAAGTGTAGTGGGAGTCAGAGACCTGTGTTCAAGTCTCAACTTGGCTACAAACTATTTGGGTGACCTTGGACAAGTCACTCTCCATGGCTGAACCTTAGTCTCCTTCTCTATAAAAGGAATTGTTGCATAGTTTGTGTTTTAGAGGTGACTGTAAGACCCTGCAGGCCCTTAAGAATGGGAGTAATGTCATGAGGACTGCTTTTGGACTAATCTCTGAGGCCAGGGGTCTACTGATAAATGTTTAACAACTGGCTTGGAGGGGCTGGGGAAAGCACCCATAACACACTTTTAAGTTTACTCTGTATTATTAACATTTTCTTTACTAACATTTCCTCCATTACTTTTTTATGTCTAGACAATTAACAAAATAAATGGAGCCTTGATTTGTAGAGTTAGCCCGTTTCTGAGGAGTAAATGCTCACAGAATCCATTTCAGCTGATGCCAGCATCCCTCTTTCCAGTTCTGAATGTAAGATTTCATGACATACCTTAATGCCTTAGAATCTGTTTTTTCCCATCTCGGGAGGGGGGAAGTAGCCCAGAGGTACTGTACCCTCCAGGGCAGTCTGACTCTGGATTCAGGAGCTACCATTGGTCAAAAGCATCTGGTAATTTGGGGAAAAGGATCATAACATTACAACACAGGGTTGTTTCTTCACCTGGCATTTCTGATTCAATTGTACAGAATTGGGACAGGCAGGGGAGGGGTACCAAAAGAAGAATTTGAAAGTGTTACCCTATGAATCTAGAATTTTGCCACAGGATGCCAGTTACTGACTTGGTGGTTTCTACTGAGAGCAGCCCCCAAAGGGTTCCTGTGCTTGTGTATCTATTCTAGAACAGATTGGTCTCATAAATCCTCTCTTCTTTCTAAATGTCAGCCTTTTTCTCTGACGTCTCCTTCAGGGAGAAAGGACTCATGGTTGGGTCATGGTATCATGGAGTAAGAGA
This sequence comes from Dromiciops gliroides, assembly GCF_019393635.1. NCBI lineage: Eukaryota > Metazoa > Chordata > Mammalia > Microbiotheria > Microbiotheriidae > Dromiciops > Dromiciops gliroides. The sequence goes on along the minus strand of NC_057862.1, from coordinate 658,406,718 downwards.
TGAAAAGGACCTTAGATTCATCTAGTCCAAATCCTTCGTTTTACAGATGAGGAAACAAAGAGTCAAAGAGGTTAAGGGATATGCATAAAGTCCAACAAGTAGGAAGTGGCAGAAGTCCCAAGTCTTCTGATTCCAAATCAAGTGTTCTTCCCATTACACCCTCTAAGTTTCTGCCTTTCTTGTGGATGCGAGCACCTGTGTGTGTTCCTGTACCAGATATCCAATGCTACATGAATGGCTTGGATGGACCATGTGAATCTTTTCTTTTTCTTTTTGTTGTTGTTGTGAATCTTTTCACCTAAAGTCAGTCAACAAGCATTAGTCAGCATTTATGATGTATCAGGCACTGTGCTAAGTGGCAGGGATATCAAGAAAGGCAAAAATATAATCTCTCTCCTCAAAGAGAAAACATACAGAAGCTTTCTATGTATATACAAGATAAACAGAGTAAATGGAAGGTATTTTCACAGGGAACTCATAGTCCCCAAACAAGACAGCCCAAGGAAAGAAATCAGGATACAGGGAAGCTGTAAACTCCCTGATGAAACAGCTAAGAAGACTCCATCTTTGGTAGTGCCAAGAGCTTGTCTATGGGTCAGTGATCAGGGCTCATGAGGCCAGGGCCATGGGATCAGTCCTTCAGGTGAACCAGTCAACCAGCCTATATGTCACCAGTCATTAGGGAGTATCCCTGGAAAGGACACTTTCTATTAGGCCAAAAAAAAATCAATTTACAGGGCATCCCCAAAGTCTTAGTGTAGTTGTAAAGCTTAAAGCTGCACTAAGAGTTTGGGGACACCTTTATATACCTACATCATCTTCCTTTACAAAGTAGAATAGATTATTACTCAACTCTCCCTCTTCCTGAGATGTTCTGTTATCTCGTTTCCAATATGTGTAATTCCCTCTAAAATGGCTTTCTGTCTACTTTGTATCCACCTTGTGTGTATCTAGTTATTTGCACATTGTCTCTCCCCCATTAGAATGTGAACTCATCGAGGGCAAGGCTTATTTTCTCCTTTCTTTGTGTTTCCAACCCTTAGAAGATTGCCTGGCCCATAGTAAGTGACTAGTAAATGCTTGTTGACTGACCAACATCTCTGGCACATCCATTTGTTCAGCAGATCTGTATAAAATGCCGATGATTTACACGAGGCACTCAGATGTGGTGTGGGGTGGTTGGATTTGAGCCCAACAGCTCTTTAGCAGGCTGACCTTGGGCAGATCCTTGAACCTCTATGGAATGGCTTCCCCATCTGTCAAATGTCAATAATACTTGTTCTATCAAACATCCAGGATTGTAGTGAGGGTCAGATGCATCATGGAATCAGAAAATGCAGAAGGGGGAACGGACTGTGGAGAGCATCTAGCGCCTGAATTCCAACAACAGTTCCTGCCAAGCTGTATCCAATAGGCTTGAAGATCTGCGATAAGAAGTAACCGTTACTAGAGATAATGCAGGCAGCACACTTTGTAACTATAATATTATACATAGATATAAACTATTAGCCCATGAAAGAACCTCAAAATACTGTAGAAACCATCTCAGCTGTTGCTCTCTTTGAATCCCTAGCCCTTAGCTCACTGTCTGGCACATAGTAAGTACTTAATAAATGCTTGTTAACTGACTGACATATACACAAACTCTTCTATGTTTGAGGTCATCATCAACCAATCAATCAACATTTATTAAGTGCCTATTATGTGCCAGGCTTAGCTTTCTTTCTTCTTCCTTCCTTTCCTTCCTTCCTTCCTTCCTTCCTTTCTTTCTTTTTCTTTCCTTTTTGTTTCCTTCCTTCCCTTCTTTCTCTTTCCTTTCTTTCTTCTTTCTTTTCCCTCTCTCCCTCCTTCTCTTCCTCTCTCCTTTCTTTCCTTCCCTTCCCTTCCCTTCCCTTCCCTTCCCTTCCCTTCCCTTCCCTTCCCTTCCCTTCCCTTCCCTTCCCTTCCCTTCCCTTCCCTTCCCTTCCCTTCCCTTCCCTTCCCTTCCCTTCCCTTCCCTTCCCTTCCCTTCCCTTTCCTTTCCTTTCCTTTCTTTCCCTTCCCTTTCCTTTTTTTTTTTTTTTTTTTTTTTTAGTGAGGCAATTGGGGTTAAGTGACTTGCCCAGGGTCACACAGCTAGTAAGTGTTAAGTGTCTGAGGCCGGATTTGAACCCAGGTACTCCTGACTTCAGGGCCGGTGCTCTATCCACTGCGCCACCTAGCTGCCCCTCCCTTTCCTTTTTTCTAGAGGCAATCAAGTTAAGTGACTTGCCCAGGGTCACACAGCTAATAGGTAACTGAAGGTAGATTTGAACTCAAGTTTGCCTGACTCCAGGGCCTGCACTCTATCCACTATGCCACCTCACTGCCCCAAGGCCCCTCATTTTAAAGATGAGGAGGAAACCAAGACCCAGAGAATAAAGTAACTTGGACAAAGTCACCTGAGAAATAAGTGACAGAAGCAAGATTTTAATCAGGTGCTCTGTTTCCAAATCAGGGGCCCTTTCTGCTTCATCATATGGTGGGTGCTTCCCTCAAAAGAGGGAAGGATAACCCTCACATACCAACAAGTTACCTGGATTTGCAACTTTGCAGACCATTATCTCTAAACCCTAGAAAAGTAAAGTAAAGGCAAGTTGTCCCATGGGTCATTGGGGGCATCCTCAGTTGTAGGTGCCCACTGTAATTTTGAACAACGTGGCTATGCTCCCCATCACCACCACCCCCTACCTCCCCACAAACAACTGAGAGACAAATCAGCTTTGTAACCTTAGGCAACTTCCTCTCTACAAGCCTCATCTTCCTCATCTATAAAATTAAGGAATTGTATGAGAGCAGGGACTCTTAACTTGGAGCCTATGGCCTTTTAAAAAAATATGTGTATGTACAGTTAAAAACATGCTTCTGAGGAGTCTGTAGAGTCACCAGACTTGCCCAAAGGGGTCCAAGATGCAGAAAAAATTAAGAACTCCATGGTCTCTAATGTCCCTTCCTGCTCTGAATTTATCATGGTGTGGTTCTAAAATTCTTTGCAAGATGGGGCCCATCTTTGGCATAGAATCTGGAAGCCTGGGGGAAGAAGTGAGCCTCTCTCCTCTGCCTCTATTCAATTTGGGGAAGTCACTGGGAGAGTGATTCCACAACCTTACCAAGAATAACACCGACAGTTCCTTCCCTGAGGTTACACAATGAGTCAGAGCTGGTGATGATGACACACCCAAGAGATTCTGCGTCTCCCATCCTTTGGACTTTGCCAGTATTTCATCTGCCTGGTCCTATTGGGCTACTGTCTGGTAGCACTGCTTTCTCCCTGTCACCTTCTGTTTTCTTTAATAAGAGGAATGGTTTGGCCTTGGACGGTCTGGGGCCGGGAGAGGTGGGGGGGAAGGGGAGGGCAGGATCTCTTTCCCAAGCATAGGATGCCTATCTCTGAGACAGGCCCTGGGAAAACCAAGCTCACAGAAAGCATATGGTTATGCTGCAGAAGACTAGGTTAGCCCAGGACAAGGAGAGAAGGCAAGGAGCTGGTCAAGGTGGATTGGGGAGGAATGGCAAAAGGAAGACTTGCAAGAACATACCCTTTTTTTTTTTAATGAGGCAATTGGGGTTAAGTGACTTGCCTAGGGTCACACAGCTAGTAAGTGTTAAGTGTCTGAGGCCGAATTTGAACTCAGGTACTCCTGACTCCAGGGCTTGTGCTCTATCCACTGCGCCACCTAGCTGCCCCCATACCCTTTTGTTGTTGTTGTTGTTAATTTGTGGAATAGGCAAATAAATAGCCCAATGGAAAGACACTTCCTAGCTGTATGACCCTGGGCAAATCACTTCACCTTTGTCTGCCTCAGTTTCCTCATCTGTAAAATGGGGATAGTAACAGCCCCTACCTCCCAGGGTTGTTACAAAGGTATACCAGAGGCAGATAGGTGGTATAGGGAGAGAGTCCTGGACTCAAAGAGTTGAGTTCAAATCCTTCCTTAGACACTTATTAGCTCTGTGACCCTGGGTAAATATTTCAGTCTCAGTTTCTCTATCTGTAAAATGGGAATGATAATAGCACTTCCTGGGCAAGGTTGTTGTGAGAATCAAATGAAATTATATAAATGCTTTGCAAACCTGTAAAAAGTTGGGTATAGTCAGCTATTAATCACAGAGTTTGTAAATTGGAAGGAACTTCAAGGACAGCATAGTACAACTCAAACCCCAAAGAAATCACCACCATGATCCAGCCAATAGATGGTTCCCCACCCTCAGAGATCTGCACTGAGTGGGAACCCACAGCTTCCTGGGCAGTCATTCTGGTAGAGTTCTCATTGCTAGGAGGGGGGGTTCCCATATACAGACTGAATATGGCTTCTTATAGCTGCCACCCATGGCTTTTTGCCATGCCCTCTAGAGTGAGCAGAACAAATCTCATTTCCCTTCGAGTGACAACCCTTCTAATGCCCCAAGACAGCTATGGTGTCCTCCCTGAGCAACCTTTTCAAACTGAAACTGCCCAGTTCCTTAAATTAATCCTCATATGCCATAGGTTGGAAGCCTTGCACATCCCAGGTGCCCTCTCCCTGACACTCCTTCTGGGTGACATCTTTCCTAAACCATGGTAGCCAGAACTACTGAGCACAATACTCCAGATGTGGTCTGACGAGGGCAGAGTACAGTGGGATCTGTATTCCTGAAGGCTGTGCCTCTCTTAATGAAGACCAGATAAACTGAGCTCTGTCTCTGTCTCTATTGTTCTCGTTTTCTCTCTCTCTCTCTCTCTCTCTCTCTCTCTCTCTCTCTCTCTCTCTGTTTTTGTCTCTCTGTCTGTCTCTGTCTCCCTCTGTCTCTGTCCCTGTCTCTCTCTTTGTCTCTCTGTCTTTGTCTCTCTCTGTCTCTGTTTCTCTCTTTCTCTGTCTCTCTGTGTGCATGTGCATGTGTGTGTCTCTCTCTGTCTCTCTTTCTGTGTCTCGCTCTCTCCAGCTAGAGATCCATATGGACCTGTGTTGACAGAATCACAGATCTGAAACTGAAATTGAACTATCAGGCCATACCTGGAGTACCAGGCTCCCTTAGAGACTATAATTCCATTAGATTGTGAGTTCTTTTGTGAAGGCAGAGATTATTTTCTGCTTTTTTTATACCTCCCCCCAATGCTTAGCATAGTGCCTTACATATAGTAGGCACTTAATAAATACTTTAAACAGGGGTGATGGTGTTTTTTCATAGTGGATAAAGTGCCAGACTTGGAATCAAGAAGACTCAGGAATGAGTTCAAATCTTGCCTCAGACACTTAACTAGCTGTGTGAGCCTGGGCACATCATCTAACCTCTCTGTGCCTCAGTTTCCTCATCCATAAAATAGGTATGATCATAATAGCACCTACCTCCTAGAGATGGTTTGAGGATCAAAATGAGATAACATGGGAAAACTGCTTTGAGATCTGAAATGACTCTGTGAAGGCAAGCTATGGTTACCATTTAATGCCCTCCTGTCTCTGGCATGCATCCCAGTGCCCTGCTCAGTAAACATTTGGGGAATTGAAATGGCAGTCATGAGGATGCTGCCTTTGGGAGGCAGTCTACAAGGGTCTTTGCTTGGAGTGGGGGAACACCTGTGGGCCCTGGAGGAGGAACAGGGAGGCAGGGAGGGCTATGATCCTTGGCATGACTCAGTCGGGACAGAGGAAAGTCACACCCTTGGGCAGGCATCATATGTGTCACTGCAGGGGACCCATCTGCTTGATAATCTGGGCCCAAGGGCAAGGTAGTGAGCTTGCTGTGAGGGCTGGCATATTGGAGGGTGAGGCTGGTTAATGATCAAAGAGCTGTGCGATCTCTCTCCTGGAGCCCCTGCCCCTCGTCCCTTGGTGTCACCATTGCCAGCCCCCTCCCCAGGAGCACAAAAGCACAGTTATACCTCCTGCTCTTTCCCCCTTGGCAGCCCATCCGGGTATCATTGGACAGAAGTCCAGAGAGTCAGCACTGCTGAATCAATGGACTGAGCTCAAGTCTTATGACTAAATCCTGAATCACCTGGGGCCACTTCAGTCCTCTCCTCCCCCGCCCACACTGGGAGCCCTCCCCTCCTCCTAAGGGACGACACCAGTGGCAGCCAATGTGAGAACTAAATTATGTTTGATCTGCGGCTGACTTTGCCGAGTCATCTCAGAACCTGAGTCTGGGCTAAATCCTGCGGACCTTCAAGTCTTTATGGCTTATGTGCCCTCAGGGACAGAATCATCCCCCTTTAATGCCAAAGGATTGAGATTTTTATTACTATTGATCGGCCCTCAAAATAATATTGAAGATGACCGGGGAAATAGAGGCTCAGGCCCAAAACACTGATGTCCTCTGTCTCGCTCTCCGAATCCGATTTCTGTGACTCTCTGCCCAGTGAAATAGCTTTAGTGCTGTTGCTGAGCAGGATTTTGCTCGGGGAGGGACCAGAGATGGGAGACTGCCTGGGTGAGAGCTTGAAAATGCCTAGAGAGAGCTTCATGGAGAGAAGGGGGAAAGAGATTCCCCTTCCTCTCCCAAACACCTCATTCCTTTCCACCTTCAAACCTGGTTTAATAAAGCAGAGCAAATAGCAGGCAGCCAAGAGGAAAAGGCATTGTTATAGCAAAAAAAAGGTGTCTGAGGGGGTAGCTAGATGGCACAGTGGATAGAGCATCGGCCCTGGATTCAGGAGTACCTGAGTTCAAATCTGGCCTCAGACTCTTGACACGTACTAGCTGTGTGACCCTGGGCAAGTCACTTAGCCCCCATTGCCCTGTAAAAAAAAAAAAAAAGGTGTCTAAGTGGGAGGCAGGGAATCTGGGTTCAAAACTTGGCTCTGTTACTTATTACCTGTGTGACCTTGGAAAAGTCTCTTTGGGCCTCAGTTTCCCCATCTGTAAGAGGAGGAGGTTGGGTCAGAAGTTGGGTCCCTTTAAGTTCTAAATCATATGAACCTTCACTCAATAAAGCCTTCCTTTTTACTGTTGGTTGCACACAGATTCTTCCTGTCACTCAGGTTCACAGCCTCAGTTGTTGGTTCATCTTTGGAAGCAGGGATTCATTAGTTCATTCATTCATTCATTCGTTTGTATCCCCCCACCTTGAACAGTACCTGGCATATCGTAGGACCTTGGAAATGCTTGTTGAACAAACAATTCCTGGATCCTCCACTCCACTCAGGTCACTAGCCCCACATATCCAATCTGATGCCAAATCCTGTCATTTCTTTCTCTACAAAGTCCCCAGCACACATCCCCTCTTCTCTACTCACACAACAGACACCCCCGTTGCAGTCCTTTCTCTCTCTAGGATGACTGAAATAGCATTAGAACTTGTTTTCCCGTCTCAAGTCTCTCCTCACTTCACCCCTCCTCCACATAGCTGCCCAACCTGTCCCTCTCTATGTGGCCTTCAGAACCTCACCTTCTCCCCTGCTGACTCATCCTGGAACTGGCCTCAGTGCCTGGGATCTCCTTGCCCCGAAACAGTCCACTGCCCTTTTGACCTTCTCAGCTAGGGTGTCATTGCATAAGGTCCATTGCCCTTACTCCCACTGGTGAGTTCCACCTGGAGCCTCCTTTTTATGGAAGGGCCCAGGCTGGCCTGCCCTCACTCTCCTCTTGGCTGTGGGGACCAATTTTTAATTGGGGAGTGTTAGCTAAGCAGCTCCCCGCAATATTGAGGCAAGGAAGGAGACCGGCAGCCTCCCTCAAAACAGAACACAATTTATTTTAACAAGAATGAACTTAAAAAAAAATACAAACAGGATCAGTAGGATCAAGGGAAAGGAAATAAAATGGGGAAAGGGAAATTATACAACCTGTAAAGATACCATTGCCCAGGAATCAGCTGAGAATACGCAGCAGAACTCCTGTCCTTCCAGAGTCCAACTAGAATGCCCAATTCTCCTCCCCCAATCCCAGAAAAACTCCACACAGCCCCAGCCAATGGGATGGCCGCTCTGACAGCCACATGACTGCCCTCACTAGGCTTCCAATCATTATAATTTTGCCAGGCCCATGTAGGCGTCAGCAAGTGGTGATGACATGAGGTGCCAGTGCCATGGCAATGGCTACAACCAGTGTGGTTTGCGGAGCCCCAGGCCAGTGCACTGAGGCATAAAAACCTCAAATAACAATTAATTCTTTACGTGACCTTGTCCCTGACTTTCTAGATTTCAAAACCCTATCCCCACACCTTCCTCTCGCCACCCCCACTTTCTGGCTCCCTTTGTCTTGACTTCCCCCAGAAAGGTTTGTATTTGCATCTTCAGGGCTGAGCACAGTCCCTGACACATAGTAGGTGCTTAATAAATGCTAGTTGACAGACTGACAGACAGAGCAACTTTTATCCATGTCTTCCCATAAATCTACCCCCAGTGGAGGAGAAGGAGAAAGATGTGCATCTAAAACACTCCAGTTTTCTTGCCATTCTATGGGTACCAGTGGAGCACAATGATTATCTATTTGTTTTCAATCAATCAAACAAGCTTTTATTGAGTGCTTACTGTATACTAGGCATTGTTTTTAACCTTTCCTCATTTTGTACATTTCTTCAGTGCTCTCTATGGTGCAACTAATGTTAAATTCCTCTGTTACGAATTGACTAGAACCCACTGGCACCCTCCATACATCCCTCTTTTGCTCTCTGAGTGGTCCACAATTTGATTCTCCAAAGACAGTGGTAGTCTATGATTTGCAGCCACATATGTAGTCATATGCCTCTGAATGCTAGTGTTTTCCTTCTCAATTCTCTCTAATTTATCCTGTCTATAGCTTGTTTGTACATAGTTGTTTGTACATTGTCTCCCCCATTCATTAGATTGTTTCTGATAAAGGCCTCATATCTAAAATATATGGAGAACTGAATCAAATATGTAAGAATACAAGTCATTCCCCAATTGAGAAATGGTCAAAGGATATGAACAAGCAGTTTTCAGATGATGAAATTAAAGCTATCTACAGCCATATGAAAAAATGTTCTCAGTCATTACTGATTAAACATATGCAAATTAAAATTATTCTGATGTACCACCTCACACCTATCCAATTGGCTAATGTGACAAAAAAGGAAAATGATAAATGTTGGAGAAGATGTGGGAAAATTGGAACATTAATGCACTGCTCATGGAGCTGTGAATTGATCCAGCCATTCTGGAGAGCAATTTCTAAACATGCCCAAAAAGCTATAAAACCGTGCATACCCTTTGACCCAGCAATACCACTACTAGGTCTATATCCCAAAGAGATCATAAAAAGTGGAAAAGGGCCAACATATACAAAAATATTTATAGCTGCTCTTTCTGTGGTAGCAAAGAATTAGAAAATGAGGGGATATCCATCAATTGGGGAATGGCTAAACAAATTGTGGTATGTAAATGTAATGGAACACTATTGTGCTGTAAGAAATGATAAGCAGATTGATTTCAGAAAAACCTGGAAAGACTTACATGAATTGATGCTGAGTGAAATGAGCAGAACAAAGAGAACACTGTACACAGTATCAACAACACTGTGTGATAATCAACTGTGATACAGTTCTTAGCAATGCGATGATCCAAAACAATGCCAAAAGACTTATTATGGTGGAAAATGCCCTCCACATCCAGAAAAAAGAACTATAGAGTCTGAATACAGATTGAAGCATACTATTTTCACTTTTGTTGTTACTTTTTTGTTATGGTTCTGGTTAATTCTTTCTTGCATTTTTCCCCTTTGTTCTGATTCTTCTTTTATAACATGACTAATGTGGAAATATGTTTAACATGATTGTAACATATAACCTATATCAAATTGCTTACTGTCCTCAGGAGGGGGGAGGGAAGGGAGGATGGGAGAAAAATCTAGAACTCGAAAAAAATCTTTACATGTAATTGGAAAAATAATTAAATAATTTTTTAAAATAGAAGATGGATATTTATGGCAGGGGGGAAGGTAAGGGTCACTAAAACAGCCAACAATTTCCTAAGTTCACTTCAGGGGCTGCTGTCCTCTATACAGTTCTCAACTGTCTTCAGTGGACCAACTCCATTTGGTTTCTATTCAACAGTATATCATAGTCAGTCCAAAAAGACATTGTTCATCTACTTGGTTTTTCCTGTGTGAAGAGTCAAGCTGAACTCTTATGAGTGATTATGGATCTTATTAAGGTAGTTCTGCAATGTTCCAGTGTTTGATCTAATCAATCTGATGTTATCTGCCAACAGGAAAATTTGGAAGATTTTATCATAGGCTCAGCAGTTAGAGCACTGGACTTTGGGTAAGAGAGAACTGGATTCGAATTCTACCTTAGCCACTCACTAGCTGGGCAACCTCAAACAAGACTTGAAGCTTTCTGTGCCTCCATTTCCTCAAATATAAAGAAGAGAGTGTTGAACTTGAACTTGGGGGTTGACAGCTTTCATTAGATGGACCTAGAGTGAGGAAGACCTAAATAAAAAGTGATTCACAAACCTTGAAGTGTTTTTAAAATGCCAGTTTTTATGATTGCTATTATATCATGGGTGCTTTAGTAGAGAAAAGAATTGGTCGTCAATGAATATGGTGCATGGTGAATAACATCGGCAGAAAAAATGAAATTGATTATGTTTTAAGAGACAGGAAATGATTCATTAATGATGTAGAAGTTATTGCTGAATCAGCCATCCATGTAGAGCCAGAACGCTGTCTTGTTTGAGCAAAGAAGCTAGAAGAAAGAATAGGAATGGACAAAAAAACAGAGTGCCATTGAAATAATTTGCTGTCGTTGTTCAGTCATGTCCAATTCTCTGTGACCTTATTTGGAGTTTTCTTGGCAGAGATACTGGAGTGTTTTGACATTTCCTTCTCTATCTCATTTGACAGATGAGGAAACTCTGGCAAACTGGGTTCAGTGACTTGCCCAGGGTCACACACCTAGGAAGTGTCTGAGTCAAGATTTGAACTCAGATCTTCCTGATTCCAGGCCCAGCCACTCTATCCACCATGCCACCTAACTGCCCCCTGAAACAACTTAAGCCTGACCTATTCACAAGGGGTATTGGTGATGAAAGATGGGATAGAGATGGAATAAAGGGTATAAACACAAACTAAAATAATTCCATATAGAAGTTTATCTAACGGCGGAGGAAAGGCAGTGAGCTCCCAAACTCATGACACGATTGCTCCAAAAAACATCCAAATAATGCCATAGGAAAATGCCCGGAGCAGCAAAATTCACAGAAGAATGTGCTGAAATCATCTTCTAACCAAGAACGGCTTGGAAGGTCAGAAGGAGGAAGCTGCTGTGCTGATACAGGAGTCGGGCCCAACCCCACAGTCACCCTGATACAGATCCAGTTCCAGGAAGGCATCACCAGAAAAGCAGACCCCCAGAGTCTCTGAATCAGCTGAAGCACCAGTGTCATCTGGAACTAAGCTCACAGTCTGGTGAGTGGGATGAGCCCTGGGCAGGGGGGAGACTACAGGGGTCTATGTTGGTGCTAAGGCAGAACTTGGATTTTACACCCCTACTGAGAACCAGGAGGTAGGCTAGAGTAGCAGTGGCCCAGGTGGGGGAGGGGCACAGGTTCGTCAGAGCTAACAACCACAACACACAAAGCTGGTTGATTAGCAAGTTGGTCTAGGGTCATCTAAGGACCAGGGAACAGGCCGGGCGAGTGAAGAACCTGATTCTCCTTAAATCATACCACCTGGGACTTCTTAAGCTTGGGATACTACAGCCTGGAAACAGTGTCCCACTTTAAGGAGCTAAAAGTCTAGTAAAAGAAAGGCAAGATGAGCCAACAGAGAAAGGTGAAGACCATAGAAAGTTTCTTCAGTAACAAGGAAGACCAAGGGGCACCCTCAGTGGAAGATGTCAACATCAGGGCCCCTATATCTAAAGCTTCCAAGAAAAATACGAATTGGTCTCAGGCCATAGAGGTGCTCAAAAAGGACTTTGAAGATAAAGTTAGAGAGGTAGAGGAAAAAATGGAAAGAGAAATGAGGGTGATGCAGGAAAGACATGAGAAAAAAGTCAACAGCTTGAAAAGTCAAATTGGCCAAATGGAAAAGGAGGTACAAAAGCTCTCTGATGAAAATAATTGCCTAAAAATTAGGATTGAACAAATGGAAGCCAGTGACTTTATGAGAAACCAAGACACAATAAAGCAAATTCAAATGAATAAAAAAAAATAGAGGGCAATGTGAAATATCTTCTGGGAAAAACTGCTGACCTGGAAAATAGGTCCAGGAGAGATAATTTGAAAATTATTGGTCTACCTGAAAACCATGATCAAGGAAAGAGCTTAGACACCATCTTCCAAGATATTCTCAGGGAAAATTGCCCTGAAATTCTAGAAGCAGAAGCTAAAATAGAAATGGAAAGAATCCACTGATCACCTCCAGAAAGAGATCCCAAAAGGAAAACTCCTAGGAATATTATAGCCAAATTTCAGAGCTCTCAAGTCAAGGAGAAAATATTGCAAGCTGCCAAAAAGAAAGAATTCAAGTACTGTGGAGCCCCAGTCAGGATAGCACAAGATCTAGCAGCTTCTAAATTAAAGGACCGGAGGGCATGGAATATGATATTCCAAAGGGCAAAGGAAATGGGATTACAACCAGGAATCACCTACCCAGCAAAACTTAGCATTATCTTTCAGCAGAAAAAATGGGACTTTAATGAAAAAGAAGACTTTCAGATATTTGTGATGAAAAGACCTGAACTGAATGGCAAATTTGACTTTCAAATACGAGACCCTAGAGAACCATAAAAAATTGGAGCTGGGGGACATACCTGGGGTGGTACAGTGGTCGACTGTCTTGTGTCTGAGGCCGGGTTTTGGCTGGGATCCCCCTGGGTCCAGGGATGATGCTTTGTCCACTGTATTACTTAGCTAGGTGATGACGTCCTTAGGGTTAAATTGAGGGGTGAAGGGAATTCACTGAGGGAGGGGGAAGGGCAGAAGTGAAATCCTACATGAAAGTAACAAGAAAAGCCTTATGGAGTTGGGGAAGAGATGGGAGAGGATCCGGGCAGTAAATGAATTTTACACTCATCAGAAAAGGCTCAAAGACCTTAAACTCATCAGAGCTGCCTCAAGGAGGGAATAATGTACACACTCAATTGGATGGTGTGATCTCTCTAACCCTGCAGGAAAATAGGAGGGAAAGGGGATAAAGAGAGAGGGGCAAAAGAAGGAAGGGCAGAGTAGGGGAGGGGACAGACAGAAGCAAATCCCTTTTGAAGAGTGATAGGATGTAAGAAGATGGATAATAGAATAAATATCATGGGGAAGGGAATAGGATGGAAGGGAAACAGTTAACAATAATAATCATGAGAAAGAGAAAAGGGGGAAAATTGTACAAAAAATATTTATAGCAACTCTTGGTGGAGGCTAAGAATTGAGAATCAAGGGAATGTCCATCAATTGAGGAATGATGGAAAAAACTGTGCTATATGATTGTAATGGAACGGTCTTGTGCTACAGGAAATGACAAACAGGATAATCCCAAAAAAACCTGGAAAGACTAATGAACATCAATGTATAGTGAAGTGAGCGGAGCTGGGAGGACATTGTGCGTAGTGACAGTAGTATTGTTCAATGAGCAACTGTGAATGACTTAACTACTCTCAGCAGTGCAATGATCCAAGACAATCCCAAGAACTAATGAGGAAGCTTACTATGCACCCCTATAGAAAGAACTGATAAAAAGAACACTTGTGGATTGTACATATATAACCTGATTGCGATCTTATGGGGGGAGGGAAGAGAGGGAGGGAGGGAGAAAAATTTGGAACTCTAAATCTTACGAAAATGAATGTTGAAAACTACCCTTACATGTAAATGGAAAATAAAATAAATGTTTGTTGCTGAAAAAACAAAGCAGAAGAAGAAGAAGAAGAAGAAGAAGAAGAAGAAGAAGAAGAAGAAGTTTAACTAAGTCAATTTCCCTAGCAAAGAGACCAAAAGACCCTAAAAAAACATTTAGGTCAGTAGACGTTTGATTTATTTGCCGAGCAGAGAGCTATGGTAGCTAAGAACGAAACCAGCTTAGAATAGAAACTTGTTGGTAGAATCTTAGGAGAACAACAATGGAAGGTTATGGGAAATAACATACCACTCAAGGGAAAAAAGCAATGAAGAGAAAAAAAAATAATCTTAAAGTAAGTCTGGTGAGAGGCCTAATTAAAAAGTGAAGGGCTTTTAAAGACCAAGATGGATGACAAAAAACAGAGAAGGTTAGATAAAATCTGGAAAGATTTTCCTTATCATCTAGGACAATACAGTCACTGCTCTGGGACTCTAGCATTACAGTCCTTGATGTACTTTTAGAGGAATATATACATGCACATATATGTATATGTGTGCGTGTATGTATACACATATATACACACATACATTTATGCACTGTACAATGTGTATTCTACATGCATTGTGTATGTACATACATCCTTTTTAAAAATCTATTCTCTCCCTCTCCCTGCATTGAGCACATTTTTAAAACCTCAAAAATAAAACCGTCACCCAATAGCTGAATAGCCTAGCAAAACAAATTTCCACATTGGCCATATCCAAATTATATTTTAATTTAGTTCCTCCCCTCTCTGTTTTTTGGAGGTAAGTGGTGTCTATCATCTCCATTCTTTTGGATTCATGGTTCATGATTACACTCATTGGAATTCTCAAGCCACTCAAAGTGATTTCATTCCATGATTTTGTTATCATTGGATAAATTGTTCTCCTAATTCCGCTCACTTCCCTCTGTATGCATTTATTAGAGGTTTCACAATTTCCTCTGAAACTGTCCAATTCATCATTTCTTATGGCACAATAATAGTTCATTATATCCACATACCACAATTTGTTGAGCCATTCCCTATAGTACACACTTTTAGTTTCTTTTTAAAATCTTTTTTGTTACATTTTAAGTTCGGAATTGTCTCCTTCTGTCCTTCCTTCCTCATTCCCCACTAGAGAATGTTAGCATTTAATGTTTGTATGTATGTATGTGTAAAATTATACTAGAAATACTTCTACATATCAGCTCTTTCTCTGGAGGTAGATAGCATCTTCATAGGTCATCTGTGGTTGATTTGAGTATCTATTATACTCAGAATAACTTAGTTCACAATTATTCTAACAATATTGCTATTACTGTATACAATATTCTCTTGATTCTCCTCATTTCACTCTTCATTATTTCATGCCAGTCTTTCCATGTTTTTCTAAAATCAACCTGCTTGCCATTTCTTGCAGCACAATCATATACTACAACTTCTTTAGCCATTCCCCAGACACCCCTTTTATTTCCAATTTTTTGTGCATATAGAACCTTTCCCTCTTTCTTTAGTTTCTTTAGGGGTATAGGCCTTCTAATGGAACATCTGAGTCAAAGGATAGATGTACATTTTAGTAACTTTGGGGGCATAGTTCCAAATTGCTTTCCATAAGAACCAGATCAAAGCCCAGATACACCAACAGTATGCTGGTATACCTGTTTTTCTACAGCCCTGCCAACATTTGTCATTTTCCTCTTTGACCATTGTTGCAAGTATGTTAAATATGTGGTGGAATCTCAGAGTTACTTTCATTTGTATTTCTGTGATTATTAATGACTTAGAGCATTTTTCATGTGGTTATTGATGATTGATTTCTTCTTTTGAAAATTGGCTACTCGTATCCTTTGAACACTTGTGTATTATGGAACATAGGAAGAGATAGATAGACAGACAGACATATAGATATGTGTAAATATATATATATATGTATCTATATCTATATAATTATATATAGGCAGCTAGGTGGTGCCATAGTGTACAGAGCATTAGGACGGGAGTGAGGAAGACTCATCTTCCTGAGTTCAAATCTGACCTCAGACACTTACTAGCTGGGTGACCCTGGGCAAGTCACTTAACCTCATTTGCCTCAGTTTCCTCATCTGCAAAATGACCTGGAGAAGTAAATGATAAATCAGTCCAGTATCTTTGCCAGGAAAACCCCAAATGGTGTCATGAAGAGTTGGACACAATTGAAAAAACTGAACAGCAACAACAGAATAAACATATACACATCTATTCAAGATATGTATATATATATATATATATACACACACACATACACATACCTACATACATATACATATACGCACACACATACAATTATATTTTTTTTAGTGAGGCAATTGGGGTTAAGTGACTTGCCCAGGGTCACACAGCTAGTAAGTGTCAAGTGTCTGAGGCCAGATTTGAACTCAGGTCCTCCTGACTCCAGGGCCGGTGCTTTATCCACTGTGCCACCTAGCTGCCCCCCTGTTTTCTTTTTTCTTTTTCTTTCTTTTTTTTTTAGTGAGGCAATTGGGGTTAAGTGACTTGCCCAGGGTCACACAGCTAGTGTCAAGTGTCTGAGGCCAGATTTGAACTCAGGTCCTCCGGACTCCAGGGCTGGTGCTCTATCCACTGTGCCCCCTAGCTGCCCACAATTCCATTTTGAGTAAATATTACAAATGGACAATAGTTAGGGCAAAATTATGAAAGGAGGAGAACAAGCCAGATTTCCTTCAGGAAATCTCAAAGCCTCTTTAATGATCTAGAATTTTTCATAGAAACAAAGGCCCGTCTTTTTAGTACCAATACTCTGCCAATGCTGTTGTCTAATTGGGAGTTATGGGATCCCACAAGGCCTGCAGAAATGAAGATGAGCATCACACAGAGGGCGATGGAGAGGCTCTGGGTAGATGTGAGCATACTGCCCTATAAAAAAAAAATAGGGAACTTTGAAGAAGAATGGAACTGAGGGATAGCAAGAACAAGGACTAATGGAGAGTCTGTGTGCTTCACTCCCATCTTTGATATCTCAAGTGTCCCAGCACATTGGGTGGATCCTCTGTAGGAGACTCATGGGAGGACATGGAAAAGAGCCAGGTATGAGAAGGTTGGGATGTTGGAAGGCACATCCCCAACAACGAAATCCTAGATTCATCTGAAATCTTTGTTGTTTGATCCCTGACTGGTATCACACAGCCAAAGCTCTACAAACACTCAGGTTCTGGGGCCTGCTCCATGGAACCATTCAAGACTTTAACAGGTTCTACTTTACTACAATCATTTCCTGGGCCTGAGTTAGTTGTTCACTCAGGAGACATAATCTGCAAAATGATGGCTGTGATCTCCCCCATTCAGGCCTTCCACAAGACTCTTGGCCAAATCACCTGGAGGGCGACAGGAAGAGCACAGCAGATTCCGCGAACTACCAACAGGGAGACCAAGTGTGTTCAAAGAACAGATTGTCTCCCAACCAGGGCAGTTCCTGGGGAGACCATAGTGAGCCCTGGGGTTGATGAACATCTATTAAAGAGAACAGGCTCACCATGTTCCTGGAATAATTTACAGTTGTAACAGGGCGGTCTGATAAAAGAATGAACTTAGTGTACGCTTAGCTGATATCCAGGGAACCCAACATTCCCGCCAGTCCCCCAGCACGCTCTTAACCAGGACACTGAGAGACCAATCCCTGAGGGGGCAGAGAAGGAAGGGGCTTCCCAAACGGCATCATTTTGTATCCTCTGGCTCAGGGAATGGGCTAAACCCAGATACGAGTAGCGAGTGTATCTTGAGCTCTGGGGTTTCTCAGAACATTAAATTGTTAGAAATAAGAAGGGGTCTCCGTAGGGTCCAAACCATTCCCTCATAGTCAAAAGGGTAACTTTGGGAGAGATGGATATGTTTGCTTTTTCACTCCAAATCTTCTTTGATGGAGAGAGAGTTTCAATATCATACACCTCGAGCCTATAGGAAGGGACCCTAGAGGTCATCTGATCTGACCCCGTCCTTTTATAAATGAGGAAACTCACATGACTTGCCCAAAGTCACATAGTTCATAAGGCACAGGCAAGATTCAAACCCAGTTCTTTTGACTTGGGACCCAACAAACTTTCCATTGCACTGTGCTGCCAAGTAGCCTTTCTGACTAGTCCAGTCCTCTTCTTTTAGGAGCAGATAACAACAGTGCATGAGGCCGACTGATCCAGGGCACAGAGACTCAGGTGCATGTAGTATGGATATCTGGGTAAGTCCAGAATGCCCCTATTACAAAGGAAACCGTGACTTCTGTCTGTGGAAGTAAGATGATAATCATGACTCGGCGAACACCCCCTATTTTCAGGGTATGTATTGCGCTAGAATTCTACCATTTCATATCAGATATTTACAGGCTAGGGGCAGGATCCTCTTTTAGGGAGCAAAATAAAAACCACTTTCCCTGGTCATTCCAGGTGGGAGAACAGAGGATAGCAGTCAGCTTAATCTTTGCCAGCTGAGCTTATCACAGGAAAGATTGTGGATAATAAGCAAACATTTATCAAAGCAAGTGATAAAACAGGAAGTCATATGGATTTGTTTAGGGGATGAAATACACAAGAGTAAAAGGGCTCAGCGATTTAGAAGTGAGATGAGATCTTATATTCACCAAGGAGAGAATGACCTCAACCAAGATGTTCTGATTCAAAGTGCACATGTTGAGAATCAAAGAATTGTTGGTGCATTGGCTTTCTCCACCTGTCTGCTGTTGGAAGGGGTTGGGGGAGGGAGATCCCCAGGGATATGCTGGAGTCAGCTCTAACCAGCTTGCAGAATTGATTGTTAAATTTTTTATGCGAGCATTGACACCTCAGAAATTGGCTCTTGCTACAAATCAGGTCTTGATTTACTGTTTTGATTGTCTAGACTTAAGACAGTATTCATAATGCAGATTAAACCGAAAATTCTTATACTTCCCCATTCCTTGTTAACCGTTTACCAGTACACCACCCCTGTATTGCTCTATAAATATTGTTTAAGATCATCAGTAGTCAGTAATAGTCAAACATTTATTAACAGTGGATAAAGCGCTAGCCCTGGATTCAGGAGGACCTGCGTTCAAATCCAGCCTCAGACACTTGACATTTACTAGCTGTGTGACCCTGGGTGAGTCATTTAACCCTCATTGCCACACACAAAAAAACAAATAAATAAACATTTATTAAGCACTTACTATGTGCTAAGGACTGGGGGAAACATAGAGAAAAAGATGGTGCCTCTCCTCAAGGAGCTTCCAATCTAACGGTCATGGCAGAAGGCAACACACAAAAGAAGGCTGAAAAGTCGGGGAAGGAGAGGGTCCAAAATAAGTGAAGAAGGAGAAGAAGAAGAAGAAGAAGAAGAAGAAGAAGAAGAAGAAGAAGAAGAAGAAGAAGAAGAAGAAGAAGAAGAAGAAGAAGAAGAAAAAGAAGAAGAAGAAGAAGAAGGAGGAGGAGGAGGAGGAGGAGGAGGAGGAGGAGGAAGAAAGAAGAAGGAGAAGGAGAAGGAGAAGGAGAAGAAAGAAGAAGAAAGAAGGAGGAGAAGGAGAAGGAGAAGAAGAAGAAGAGAATTAAGTCATCACCATAGTGGAGGCCTAGCAACTGGAGGCTAAAAACAATAACAATAATAACAATAGGTATTTATATAGTGAGCAGCTAGGTAACACAGTGGATAGAACACTAGACCTGGAATCAGGAATACCTGACTTCAAATCTGGCCTAAGACGCTCACTAACAACAAAAAATATATTCATTATCTCATTTGAGCCTCATAACATTCCTGGGGATGTCTTTCATTCTATATTCAAAGTACTAGCCTTCTTTCTCCCCATCTCTCTCTCTCTCTCTCTCTCTCTCTCTCTCTCTCTCTCTCTCTCTCTCTCTCTCTCTCAGTAATAACCAGCTGGAGCTCCATAAAGAACAACCTTCTAGCAATTGGTCTGCCCTAGAATGGAAAGGGTCTACACATTTTTGTGCTCTCTCTTCTCTCCCCACCCCCATCCCCATCCCCCTATATTCAGGTTGAGGCTGCACAGCCACTTGCCAAGGAAATTGCAGAATAGTTTCATGCTCTAGGTTGTGATTGGATCAGGCCTCTGAGTCCCCTTCTAACCCTAAGAGTCTATGACTTTTTAATATTGTTTAATATTTTTCAATGAGATCAACTTCACGATATAGAACGATGAACAAGGCACTAATGACAGCCTCAGCTGATCTCAGATCTGATGACCACTGAACTGATTTCCAATTCGCTCGTGCTCTCTCTCTCTCTCTCTCTCTCTCTCTCTCTCTCTCTCTCTCTCTCTCTCTCTCTCGTGCACATGTGCACACTCTCTCTTTCTTGCTCTCTCTATATATAATAATGATAGTAACTAGCATTTACATAGCACTTTAAAATTTGCAAAGTACTTTATAAATATAATCTCATTTTATCCTCACAGCATCCCTGTGCTATTATTATCCATTTTACAGATGAGGAAACTGAGGCTGAGAGATTACCTGACTTGTCCAGAGTCACACAGCTGGTTAAGTATCTGAGTCAGAATTTGAATTCAGGTCTTCCTGATTCTAAGTCCAGCACTCTATCCACAGTGCCACCAAGTTAAGTATGATGAGCAATAACTGTCAATGTTGCAGTCACAGGGGTAGGCAGTGGCACAGAGAGGGAGCAAAAGGACCATTCAAACAGTGATGCCCACACTTTCTTTTTATCTATTCCTCTTCCATCTCCCTAGTCACTCCCAAGGAAACTCACCCTATTTACAAAACCATTTTCACTGGGAAAAGATGACATGTAATGATCCCCATTTTTAAGGCATAAAAACCAAGGCAGAGGAATCAAACAGTGAGTTCAAATTCCGGCAATAAGTCAAAGATCTAGGAGTGTGACTACTGACTCCCACAGCAAAGCATTTTATCCCCTGCATTATTTCACTTTCTTCACCTTTTTAATGTATGGCTACATGTGTAAAATATGATCATCCTGAGTAGGGTAGAAAGAATGCTAGACTGGGGAGGGCTGGGAGACCTGGGTCCTAGACCTGGCTTCACCAATAACCACCCATGTGATCTTGGGCAATCCTTTTCTCTGGGACTATTTTCTCCTTTGTAAAATGAGAAATGAGCTACATGACCCCCAAATTGCCATCTACCTCTGACATCTGATGGGAGTATTCTCTGCATCTTTTCCCCATCATCTCCCAGGGATTTCCCCCTGAAAGAACACAGCCTGACTCTCCTGGAAGACACTTCTTAGTCATGATGATGGGGAGTGGGAGGGAGGGGGTGAGGCTGTCAATCACATTGAGAATGACACACACAAGGGCTAAAATAGGTGCAAAGATGATGCAGTGACAGTTCAAGCTTTGTCACAATTGCACCTGTACACGATGATTTGTTTCCATTCTCTGGAGGGGTGTATGTGTGTGTGTAGAGAATAAGAGTCTTGGAGAGGGGAGTAGTTAGAGTCACTGAGACTAGAATGTTGGGGAAGATCAAGGCCTTGAATAGAGGAGCAAAGGGTTCAGAGAAAGGAGGATTCATAGAGGAGAGGCAAGGTGGGATGGGGTTGGATCTGGTGTCAGATGGAGCTGGGTTCAGATCCCACTTTTGACACTTATTAGCTGTGTGACCCTGGGAAAGTCACTTAACTTTGATGATTCTCAGTTTCCCCATCTGTAAAAAAAATTAGGGAGTCAGATTCGATGGCCTCTAATGACCCTTCCATCTCTAAGGGACCTAAAAAGACATAAGATCCATCTACCTACCTTTGTATACTTCCAACATGAGAAGGGATCTCATTTTTAAAGATGTCCAAGGGGTCTGAGAAGATGGGTAGGGCTGCCCATGTATTTATCATGTACATAACCACAACATAGTGGAGGCATGTTGGTCTGGGCACAAGGCCTTTGGTCACCTTGATCCTAGAGGTTCTAGAGGGCGAGCCAAAAGTCCCAAAGGGGTTTGAATATTTAATAAATCCTTTATTTTTTGTTTTTAATTTATAATGCTATAGCATTATATACAGTATATATAGGAAATGAATTTATGTGTGAAAAATCAAATCTTGTCAATGGCAAAAAATTAAGAAAAATAATTTTCCAAAAATTATTAAAACATTGTGACTTTTGGCCTACCCTGTAGTTGGGACTAGGGGCAATTAGGTGGTGCAGTGGATAGAGCATTGGCCTTGAAGTCAGGAGGACCTGAGTTCAAATCCAGCTTCAGATACTTGACACTAGCTGTGTGACCATGGGCAAATCACTTAACCCTCATTGCCTGGCCAAAAAAAAAAAAAGAGAGAGAGAGATCACTTCTCACATTGGAAGTACATGAAGGCAGGTAGATGGATCTTATGTCTTTGTTTTTTTGTTTGTTTGGTTTGGTTTTTGTTTTTTTTGCAGGGCAATGAGGGTTAAGTGACTTGCCCAGGGTCACACAGCTAGTAAGTGTCAAGTGTCTGAGGTTAGCTTTGAACTCAGGTCCTCCTGAATCCAGGGCCAGTGCTTTATCCACTGCGCCACCTAGCTGCCCCCATCTTATGTCTTTTTTTTTCTTTCTTTCTTTTTTACTTAACCCCAGTTGCCTCAAACATCCAGGGCTATCTCCCCATTGTCCTGTTACTATATCTTGCCACTGGACCCAGATGTCTCCGGAGGAGAGAGTAAGGCTGGTGACCCTGCACTGCCTTTCCTCACTTAAATCCAGTTCATTGCAAGTCAATGACATTTGTCATGGTCCTCTTGGAGAATGAAGAACAAACAACAAGTTGGGACTAGTGGGAGACAAGTGGATTTCTATACAGAGATTTCATATTTCATCCTGGTGAGATTATTCTCCTCTACCAGTAAACCTTTGGAGTTGCTTTCCTGGATCACTCACCTTAAAGCCTATTGTGAATAGGAAAGACCAATGGATTTGAAGTGGAAATACCTGGATTGGATTACCAGTTTGCTACCTGCTATCTGTGACCCCTAGGCAGGTCACCAACTCTCTGGGCCTGTTTCCTCATCTCTCAAATGAGGGGGGCAAACTAGATAAAAGTTTCTTAATATTTTTAAGTCACAGAGTCCTTTGGCAGTGCAGGGAAATTTTTTTAATACCAAAAATAAAATGCAGAGGATCACAAAGGAAACCAATTAAATGAAATATTCATCAATATATTAAAAAATAATAAAAACAAGTTCAAGGACCCTAGGTTAAGAACCCCAGAACCTGAGCATCTGTGAGGACCCATCCAACTCCAAAGTTGGCAAGTTTCTTCCACTTCAATTTATAGCTTAAGAAACCGAGGCAAGTGACTTCCAGACATCACCCTTGTGAAGGACGAACAGCAGCAGCAGCAACACTCATCCTGCCAATCAGAAGCCAGAGTAGGCTGAGACTTCTGGGGCCACAGAGTAATAGCCAACAGCTTGGCCATCTGATTAGGGCTGTTTTTCCTTTGCTATTACTTGCCATTGAAAATAAAACCAAACCTGCTGGAAGGATCCAAGTCTCCTCCTATTTCAAAGGAGAACGTTGGGGACAGGAGAAGAAAAGTCATTAACTTGGCCTATTGGAAAGACATCAATTAACAAAGGCTTTCTGCCTGCCCAGGGCACTACTCCCAGAAACCTCAAGTGGGAGACAGTCCAGGTCAGCCAATGGCATTAAGGAGTGCTCTCCCTGACAGGCGAGTTATTCCAATTCAAACTATTCCATTGTGCCAAAAAGCATCTTGGCAATAATCTAAGTGATTTAAAAAAAAAAAACTCCACCTTTGCAGATTGAAGCATACTTTTTTACGCTTTCTGTCTTTCTTGTCTGTGTGTTTTCCTTTTGCAACATGGCTAATGTGGAAATATGTTTTGCATTATTTCATACGCATAATCAATATCACGTTGCTTGCCTTCTCAAGGAGGAAAAGAATTGGGAATTAAAAATTCATGTTAAAAATTTACATGTAATTGGGAAATATTTAATGAAATTTTATATATCTACCTATAGATATATATATTTT
The DNA here is from genome assembly GCF_019393635.1 of Dromiciops gliroides. Taxonomy (NCBI): domain Eukaryota; kingdom Metazoa; phylum Chordata; class Mammalia; order Microbiotheria; family Microbiotheriidae; genus Dromiciops; species Dromiciops gliroides. The sequence goes on along the minus strand of NC_057862.1, from coordinate 658,382,964 downwards.
TAGAAATCTCTACCTTTGAAACCTGCAATTTGGGGAATGTCCCAGAGGTCACTAGTGCAAAATTATAACATCCTCTCCAAAACTGTGAGGAGTGGGTGAATTAGGCCAGTATGTTAGGTTATGGAAAGGCAAACAAAACCAGATTCTGCATCACACACACACACACACACACAGAATCATTTTCACTATTAATGTTATTATTCTTCCTTGGATAACAGCAAGGTCTCCAGTGAGCCTAAGGAAGAGTGTAGACCTTCCCAATGATACTTATCCATCACTACTATAAGGATTTTAAAAAGATAAATAAAAGCATGAAATTAGCCAAAGTGTCTCCCGTATAGAGACTCAAACACGTGATGAACCCGAGGTGTTTTTTTGTTTTGGGGGGTTTTGGGGGGGTGTTGCCGGGATGTTAAATAGTCCCCTTAATGTCTGGGGAAGAGTGGGGAGCCTGAAGGTGCTGAGAAGAGCTTCTTCGAGTCCTGGTGTGGGTTAAAAGCCCACCTTTCCTGGCCCCCACGTGGTGTGATTTTTAATGAGAGCACCAGATAAACAAACAGGCAGCATGGCGAGTTTGTTGTGACATGTGAGGCACTGAGCTCATTCTAGGCCGGGAGCAGCAGATAGTGTTATCTCAGCTTGAACTTCACTACCCACTTGGCCAGACGGTACCCCAAACTTCACCGAAGGCCAGGAGCCCGGACGCTGTTGGGCAAGTGAAGCCCTGGAAACAAAGGCAGCTGGGTTCGTTTTGCCCGGTTAGCCGAAAGCAGATGGGCGGCCACTCCGGGGAGCTCCCATTTAGAACAACTCCCTGCCTTGCCTTACCGATTTCCCCTCTTCTCCTGATCCCAAGAACATCGGTTCTCCGGACCGGGCTTTTCCCAGGCTTTTGGGCATGGGCAGAGTGACACTTTGGGACAGGGTGAGCTCAGGGCAAAAATGATGGTGAGTGAGGGTCCCCCCCCCATCATATCTCTGTAAAATGACCCTATGGCCTTGAAACAGCCCCCCAGCCCCACCCCTAGGAGGGCTTTTAGGGATGAGGACACCCCTGAAGGATCCTTTCATCCAGCAAGAAATAAATCACCGAGGAAAAACCCTAATGGCCTGAAACAAAGGCTGAAGGGACGTGGGTCGCCCGTGGGACCCCATCCTTCGCCCCCACCCCCTGCCTCCTTTTTGTCTGGACGTTCCACCCAGCAAGCTCCACAAGAGAGGAGGGGAGACGAGAGGGCAGGATCTGGGGGTGGGTCCTAGCCTCCAACCATCCAGTAAGGCTCATCCACCCCCGCCCACCCAGGGCTTCTAAACAAAGACAGCCGGCGTGGGTGTCCCTCCCGAGGCGATCCGACGGCACCCGCAGGCTGCTCCCGGGGGGTCAGAAGGGCGGGCCAGCCTGGGGCAAGGAACAGACTCAGCCCCGAAACGCCCCGATCGGGGACGAGGAAGGGAGACGAGACCCCTCCCTTTGCCGTGTCTAAAGGCAAATATCCCAGCAGTCTCCAGCTCGGGGAGGAGTATGGCCAGGAGGGGAGGGGAATGAAAAAGGGGTGGGAAGGAGGTGGGGGGGTCCTCGGATTTGGGTTCCTGTGACCCAGGGTTGCCCCGCTGGCGGCAGCATTTGATTAGTCCGTAGCCCGGGGAGCCTCCTTCTCCCCTGCCCCCTCCCCACCCTGACGCAGTGGTGCAGCCCCCATTTAAACCGGCCACGTAGCCGCCTCTCTCCCCCAGGCCCGAAGCCTTCCCCGAGCCCGCCTATCACTGTAGGAGCGGGAGGAGACTCCGGGAGCCCCTGACAGCCCCAGGGGCACCCAGACCAGACCCCGCCCCTGCGCCCTCCGCCCCCCTGGGCAGCTGCGGCCCCCGCACACACCTGGATTGCTCCTCCCTCGCCCCTAACCCTAGGCAAGAAAGGGAGCCTCCGTGAGTGGGGACCCAGGGCTCCCCCAGGGGGCTGGCACCTGCGAGGAGGAGGAGGGCGGCGGCTAAGGGGCAGTGAACGGGTAAGTCCCTTCCCCCCTCCAGAACCCCGACTCGGACACCCCCCTTCTCTCCTAGGGAAACTCGGACCCCCGGCAATGAATCTCTCCCCTCCGTCTTAGACCTCGGTAGGAGATGCCCAGCCTTGCCTCGCCCTCCCCATCTCCCTCCCGCGGCCCCGTATGTTAGCGCCGCCCAGCCAGCAGGCTGAGAGCTTTCCCGCCGCCGCGCGTTTGGCTTGGCTTGTCAGCCTGAGGGCTCCATCCCTTCACCCCGGCCCCGCGCGCCCACCCGCGGCAGCCCGACGGGGCTACAATCTCCTTAGTTCTCTCTCTCTTTTTAGCCCGCCCTTCTCCCCAGCCCCGCGCCGCATCCCTCCCCTGCTATTGTTCTCCCGGAGAGAAGGCACCCATCTGGTTTGGGGGCGGCGGCGACGGGGGCGGGGTGGGGCCGGCGCTGGCTCGGGTTTGCCGGGTGACATTGTGCGGACGCCACGCGCGGCTGCTCCTCGGGTGCCGACTCCAGGGGCAGGACGCTCAAGAGAAGTCTCCTTTGTTTCGAGTGGGGAGGGTGCGGGGGTTGGTTTTCCCCGCTGCAGCTGAGGTTATTTCGTCTTCAACCCCACCCCTCCTCCTCCTCCCCCCAGTTCACCCCATCTACGCGACCAGGTTTCAGCCGCCTTTTGTGGGTTCGCATTCATGCAATTGGTGGATTCTTTTTGGAAAGCCCACGAGGTGGCTACTTATCTGCACTGACTAGTCAGAGAGCCAGCTTCACTCGCTCCTAGCTCGCTGCGCTCCCGGCCGTGCCTGTCGCCTCGCCTCGGGCTGGGCACCGCCGGGCATCGCTGGGCACTGCTGTTCACTCCCTCCTTCCTCGCTGTCAGGCTGCCCGAGGCGTCTCTCCGTCTCTGTCTCCCGAGACTCCGCTGCCTTTCCTCAGTAGCTTTGCCCCTGACGCTTTGGGGCACCTGTTGTGGGCAGGGAGAGCAGAGATGAAGGTCCTGGGACATAAGATAGAGTTGTTAACAGGTAAATGTTACAGTTCGGGTGTGTGTGTGTGTGTGTGTGTGTGTGTGTGTGTGTGTGTGTTTAATTTATTATTGACCCTAACTGTGGTCTCTTTCTGGGGATGGAAAAGGTTGTTAATTACTTTCCCTGAGGACTTGCTAGTTTCACCAGGTCCTGCCCTAGCCAAGGTTGTCTTGGTGGCCAGATTAGCCCTATCCTAGGTGCCGGCTGGTTCTTAGTGTATAAAAGCTGCTGTGCTTTGGCTGGGGGGGGGGGGGGGGGGGGGGAGAGAGAGAGAAGGTATCGTGTTATATTTGCTCTAACATTGGGGGCGGTAGGGAGGAAGATAGATTGGGGAAATGAAGGCTGATAACTAGCAGAAAGGTACTTCACCCACGGCGATCGTAGCTAGGAGTAGGTCGGGCAGATTAACTCTGTCGACCTGGAGGACGTGACTTTTCCCAGCTTTCCTCCATCCTTCCTTTTGTATTTATTTAAATTCAATTCAGACATTCTTAATCGGCTGGTACAAGAGAACCGTGGGCACAAAAGTGAAAAATGGAATAGTCTATACCCCTAAGGAACACGTAAAAACAACAATGATAATCATAGCTAGCGTTTTTATATCACTTAAAACGCTCTGTATTTGTCATCTATTTGATACTCACAAAAACCCTGGGACATAGCATTGTCTCCACTTTACATGTGAGGAAATTGGCACAGAGAAATGAAGTGATTAACCCAGGATCACACAGCTAAGTTAGTATCTGAGGCAGGATTTGAATTTAAGTCTTCCTGACTCCAGGATGACATGTCACTAACTTGGAAGAACCCAAATAAATAAGATCCACCATGGCCCCTTGCTAGTCAGAGCCTTGAAAACCAAGGGTCCGATGTCTCTGACACCCAGGTTACTTTTAGGATCCCTGTCACAGGTACATTACCTCTTCCCCACCCCCTCCTCCAGAGACTTCTGGGTACTGAGCCTTTTCCTTGGGTAACCTTTATCTAGTGCTTTAAAGTTTTGCAAAGGACTTTACAAATGTCCTGACCACTATCTTCCTTAGGCAAAAAGTTTCTTGTGGTGAGCAGAATCTGAATAACTCCTAGGGAAACTGGATTTTGCTGGTCATGGGAATGAGTGATTTGGTGGACATGACCAATGACGAGATTGTTAGATCCTTGTAATTGAGGGATTTTACACACACACACACACACACACACACACACACACACACACACATCAGGAGCCTTCTGATCCCCTCCCCTAGATACACATTACAGATAGACCTCCTAGCCTAATAGGAAAAACCCAAGAACCTAGTGGCCAGGATGGAGAGATCCAAACAAAGGCAAAAACCTCCAAGACCTTTAGCAGCTCTCTGGTTTCTGATTGCTGATGCTGGTCCTCCCATGAAATCGGGTGCTCTTTCTCCCCACCCCCCACCCCCTGAACTTAAAGGGACTATAAAGCAAGCTGTTAAGACTTGGAGAGAGAAGGAGGGAACAGGAGAAGAGATCACTTGAACAGTGAGACCCCTGGCAATGCCCCCTCCTTTTGCCCTAGGCTGAGGAAGACCCCTCCAGCAGAGAGAAGCCTTCTTCCACACACAGGGGCATGGAATTCCAAAATGGGGGAAATGCAAGCAAACCTCTCTCTTTAGAAACAAAAGGAGTTTGCTAGGAGGATCTCCCCATCTCCCTCCCATGGCAAATCTCACCAGTATTTGTTTCTCCAATATCACTTCCTTCCCTTCTCATTGAATGAAGGAAGGTTCAGGAGCAATTTCTCTGGTTTTTAGGTGAGATTCAAAGGCAGGAGGACTGAGAAGAGGGGCTCTGGGGTTTTCCAGAGATGAACAAGGCGGCGTTTTTCGGAACTGAGGTTAGCAATGGAGAAAGACATCCTCCCTGGCTACCGATGATATAGTTGTCGTTTTGCAATTTATTCCAATTTCAAGAACTAATGCTTTGGAGCCTAAGCAGAAGTTTGTCGGCAACCGGAGAGAGAGAGAGAAGGGCCCCCTGCTTTATTTTAGAACCTCTATACTGGGAGTCAAAACTCCTGGGTCCCAATTCTAGTTCAGGGATCCAAAGAGTACAGCTGGGTCCCGTTTAGTGTGCATAATGAAGAGTTCACATTATTAGAATATATACTGCCTATTTGCATTGGGCTAGAACCAATGACCATTTTTCACATAATTGTAACTTCAAATACTACAAAATCGAATCCATTTGACCACTTCAGGGAACTCGTTATTTCCTGTAATAGGGGCCTAGCTGTATTTCTTTCTTTCCTCATTAATGGGGTGGTGATGGTAAAAAATGCCTCTAAAATTCTTTGTGTGCTTAAGTGAGTATCTTTATGAGAAATAAAGCCTAATGGGACCCTCTTACATCACTGGTGTGGAAGAGGACAAACACTGAGGGAGAGATTTTCAACTAACGAGCATTTTACTAAGTGCTGCTGAAACAAGGGGAAAAAAAACAACAACAAAATCAGTCCTTGCCCTCAAGGGGCATGCATTCTAATACATTGTATAATGTAGTATAGGAGAAGGAACAGTTGGTTTTTGGAGTCTGAGGACCTGAGTTTGAATCCTGACTTGGACAGTAAATATCTGAGTGATGCTGGACAAGTCACTTCATTTCTCTTGGTCCCAGCTTCTTCCTCTGTAAAACTAGGAGCTGAGATTAAGAGGCTTCTGAGGCCCCTTTTGACATTAAATCTAGATCCCGTGGTCTGAGTGGTGTGGCAGAAAGGACACTCACTAGGCCAGAAATCAAAGGGGGCTTGGTTTGAGTTCCAGCTCCGGGTGACCCCGGACAAGTCATTTTAAGTCTCACCTCTGCCTCTTAGCACTTTTGTAAACTCGGCAAATCATTTCACCTTTCTGGGCCTCAGTTTCCTCATCTGTAAAATGGGAGATAGTAATGTCTGCCTCCTGGGGCTGATGGACACAAGGTACTTTTGTCAGCCTTTCAAACACCACGTAAGTGTGCTCTGGCTTTTCATCATTTTTGTTAAGGAATGTAATTTAACCCTCAGTTAATGTTATTACAGGGATATGCTATGTTACTGTATGTGCCAGATAAACTAAAAAGAATACTCTTGCCTCAGGCACCTGTCAGTTTAAAACTTAAGGAATTCTCTGTGTCTATCTCTCTCCCTCTGCTTCCCTCTCCCTCTCCATCTCTTCTCTTCCCTTCTCTCCATGTATATCTTCTCCCTCTCTCCTCTTTCTTTATCTTTTTCCCCCTTTCTCTGTCTCTTCCCCTCTTCTTCCTCTCTCTTTGTCTCTCTCCCTCCTCCTTCTTTCCCCCTCCTTCTCTCCCCTCCCTCCTTCTCTCCCTTCTTTCCCTCCTCCCCCTCCTTCCTTTTCCCCCTCCCCTTCTTTCTCCTTGCCTCTTTCCTTCCCTTCTCACTATCCCTTTTTCTGTCTCTCCCCCTCCTCTCTCTCTATCTTTCTCTGTCTCTCTGTTTCTCTCCCTCTATTTTTATCTCTTTCCTTCTCCCTCCATTCCTCTCTCTTTCTCTCTCTATCCATGTTCTAATGGCTCTGAGCAGTCTCTGATTCTTTGTTCCCCTCAACGCTTTTCTTCCCTCTAACTTCCTAAACTTTACCGACTTTCACGTTACTATCCAGAATCCAATCAGCTCTGTCACTAACCACTTCCCAGGCTGGTTGCTAGGCACAGTGAACATGTTGGGATAAAACCAACTAGGAGATACAATGGATAGGGTGAGTGCTGGGTCTGGAGTCAGGGAGATGTAAATTTAAATGTGGCCCCAGACACTTATTACTTGTGTGCCCTTGGGCAGGTCACTTCCCCTCCGTCTGCCTCTATTTCCTTATCTGTAAAATGAGTATAAGAATAGCACCTATCTTCTAGAGTTGTTGTGAGGATCATATGAGTCAGCATTTGTAAAGTGCTTTCAGGAAACAATGAATATGAACTTGGCCAGACTTCAGGAGATAGTGGAGGACGGAAGAACCTGGTGTGCTGAGGTCCCTGGGGTCATGAAGAGTCCAACAAGACTAAACAATAACAACAACAACAAACAAAAGATAAGCAGTCACTCCCCTGCTGTCTTCTCTCAATGCCCAATCTATGGCAGAGGAGTGGTCCGAGGTTCAGCCACCATTTCAGTTTTCTTCATCCTCTGCCCTAATCACAGAACTTAAGAGCCACAAGGGCTCTAAAGGATCATCTCATCCGAACTCCTTTTATAGTTGAGGAAACCAAGCCCCAGTTAGGGAAAACGATTTGTGCTTGGTGTCTACAGCAGGAAATTGCTGCACTGAGATTCAAAGCCAGGTCCTCTGACCCAAACCCAATGTTCTTTCCGTTGGATTTTCCTTGGCGTAGTAACGTTTTGCCTTCTAGCACCCTGACTCTGCACTAACCTTGCAGGGAGGTGGGAGGCTGAGCCCACGTTCATAATACTAGCTTCCATTTATTTCCATGTCACAGTGAATGATAACAGGGCTCTCTCTCCAGTACCAACTCTTGGAGGTAAGACAGTACAACTATTATCATTCCACTTTTGCAAATGAAGTAACTGAGGCGCAGAGAGGTAGGTGGAATAACTCATCCTTGGCCACAGAGCTCATAAACATCAGAACCAAGATTGAAACATAGCTGGTCTTACTCCAAGCCCAACACTTTCCCCAGTATACCAGATTATCACACGCAGGCAGGGCCATGGACACCTGATGGGAGGCAGATGGTACCAGAGAGCTTGAGTCATTCTGGCCCAATCAGGGAAGGCCTCTGAGATGTAGTGTTGTAGCGGGAAGCATCCTAGGTTTAGAGTCAGGACCTGGGTTTGAATCTTAGGTTTCCCACTTACTACCAGTGTGACCTTGGACAAATCACTTAACCTCTGTTCATTCTATAAAATGAAAGGATTGGACTATATGGCCTCTGACGACACTTCCAGTCTAAAACTCTGGTCATAGACAAGCATTTCTCTCTAGAGCCAGGGAAGCTACTCAAAGACTATTCATGAACATCATCTGTCTGAGATGTCATGACACAAGTACCAAGCTTCCCACAGAATGCTGGTTAGACTCTGTGTTCAGAAACAAAAGTGCTAGCAAAGCCTGCTGTCATCCCATTAATAGGATGAAGGAATTCTACTGCACACCACCCTTTGTTCTAGTCTCTCTATAATCCTGTACTCTGTGATCCTATTTGCCTCTCTCTCTTACACTATCCTATCTCCAGCTTACTCTGGAGGCTGGCATCTTGGGGCGGGGTTGGGGGGGAAGATCTGTTTATGATCAGATAAAGTTCTGGAAGATAGCTGTAGGTTCCTTAAGAGGAAGGTTAGCCCTCCCACACCCATCTATTGCTCTTTTCTCACCACCACCACCCCCAGAAAACTGCTCTACTATGGATGTCCCTGCTTGTCTAACCAATAGAAATTATACACCTAGTGTGTGGCATAGTGGTCCAGTGGAAAGGGCACAACCACTTTTGATGGACTAATCCTTTTGGTCTTTGATACTCATGTGGACTTGTGGGAACAGGGAAATGTTGGAGAATTTATGTTTTTCCTCTTCAGCCCTTTCCAGTGGTTAGAAACCAAGGCTAGCTTGGGAGATATAATGAGAGCCTGGGGGATTATCATCCTTGATAGCTGTAGGAAATGAATAAGACTTTGATTCTAGCCCCTGGAAGATCATAGCTTCATGGAATCATCTGGGTCAGAGTTCAGAGGCAATCAGCCAGTTTGGGGTCAGGAAATGGGGACAAATTAATTTTCTCTACTTGAGCACTACCTTTTCAAGATGTTTTGGGATCAGAAAGAACTTAAGAATGGCAGAGTTGGGGTTCCATAATGATCCCTTAGGTCAGGTAGGTGATGCAGTGGATAGAGCACCAGACCTGGAGTCAGGAGGACCTGAGTTCAAATCCAGTCTCAGACTCTTACTAGCTGTGTGACCCTGGGCAAGTCACTTAACTCTGTTTGCCTCAGTTTCCTCATCTGTCAAATGAATGGAAGAAGGAAATGTTAAACCAGTATAGTAGCTTTGCCAAGAAAACTCCAAATGGGGTAATAAAGAGTTGGACTTGACTGAAAGTACTGAACAACAATGGTCCCCTGGGAACCTAAGGATAGACAGTTGGAAATATTTTTAAATGAGCTTAACATATGATAATAAACCTGCTTTCCCAGGGTTTGTTTGGAACACAAACTCCATTTTAACTCGTATGACTATGCCCCTGGAGGCAGAGCGTGGAGCCCTGGGCAGCCTCACAAACAGCATCCAAACCATATTTGGTTGGGACCTGAGATGTTTGTGACTGTGCTATTTTGAAACTCTAAGTTAGGGAAGAAATTTTTTGTGTTTTTTAAAATTCAATTAAAATTTTTTTCCAGGCAATTAAAGTTGGAAAGAACACTGGAAAATCTGGCCTTAGACACTTGACACTTACTAGCTGTGTGACCCTGGGCAAGTCACTTAACCCTCATTTCCCTGCAAAAAAAAAAAAAAAAAATCTGATGCACAGCAGAATTCAGGAAAGAACACTGGATTGGGTGCCTGTCAGAGGTCCTGGATTAGAATCCCAGTTCAATTATTTAACTATGTGTGTGACCTCAGGTAAATCATTTCATTTCTCTGGGACTTGGTCTCTTTTATCAGTAGAAGGAGAGAAGTGAACCAGAGGATCTCTACATTTCCATCCATCTCCAAATCATGTGAGTCTAGTACTAAGGACTCCAAAGTCAAGATATAAAAATAGTGGCATTTTCCAGGAAATAGCATTTTTTAAAAAACTAACCTCCTTTCCTCTCACATTTGCTTCTTCTCAACTTCCCTATTTCTATTGAAAGTCTAAGCACTGGGGCAGATAGGTGGCACAGTGGAAAAAGCACCGGCCCTGGATTCAGGAGGACTTGAGTTCAAATCCGGCCTCAGATACTTGGCACTTACTAGCTATGTGACCCTGGGTAAGTCACTTAACCCTCATTACCCTGCAAAAGAAAAAAAAGAGTCTAAGCAGGTACAAGCTCCAAATCTTAGAACCCTTGGTTCTGCCCTCTTCTTCCCTCTCCACATCCAGTTGGTCTCCATGTCCTGTCAATTGCATCTCTACACCATCTACTGCATCTTCCCTCTCTTCTCTTCCCACATGGCGCTACCCTAGTGCAGCCCTTCATCACCTGGATGGTCGTTGCCTCTAAGCCAGTCTCCCTGATGCCTGACCTTCCCCCGCCAACCCATCCTTTACCCAATCTTCCTAGTATGCAGGTCTGGTCTGAGCACTCTCCTGCTTCAGCATCTTCAGTGACTCCCTATTGCCTGTAGGATAAAATCGGCTCTCTTTAGCTTGGTGTTTAAGATCCTTCCCAGTCTGGCTCTGCCCTCATTTCCTACTCGCCTCTACACACTTTACATTCCACCCACCCTGGACTGTGCGCATTGCTCTCTGAGCTCAGAATAGAATACCACCCCCTGCCACTGCTCATTGCACACCATCCCTATGTATATATGCATCCCCATACACACACACATATATATACATACATATATAATGTGTGTTTATGTGTATATATGTATATAGTGTTGCATACATACATATATATGTATATACATATGTGTGTGTATATATATGTGCATACATACATACACACACATGCACACACTCTCTACTCCTCATCAACTTTTAGAATACTTCTCTTTGATTAAGGTTCAGTTAAGATGCTTCCTCTGATTCTTCACACACACACACACACACACACACACACACACACACACACACACCCCTGAAATTGTTCACCCCCTCTCCAAATTGAGGTTTTCACATCTGGATCTCTCCTTTGTCCCCGTTCAGCATTTGTATTATGGAGACAGGGAAGTGAAGAGAGATGTCAGGAAGAGTCGAGTTGGAATCCTGCCTTAGACACTTACTAGCTGTATGACCCTGGGCAAGTCACTTAACCGCTGCCTGCCTCAGTTTCCTCATCTCTAAAATAGGAATAATAGTAGCACCTACTTCCAAGGAATGTTGTGAGAATCACATGAGATGACATAGATGATGTTTTGCAAATCTAAATGTGTCATAAAAATAATACTTGTTATTGTTGTTATTATCATTATTAATCTATTTCGTGCCCCTTTCCACTAAAATATAAGGTCCTTGAAGACAGGAACTGTATCTTTAAAAAAAAAAAACTTTGTGTTTCTCAACCATGAATATAGTAGGTGTTTACTTTATTGAATTGAATCGGTCATCTCAATTCTCTACAGCATTAGCCCTGGGATTTAGGCTCCCAGCCTTTCATCTCTCTCTCTCTCTCAGAGGGTCATAAGATAATAGGATGTGGGCCCAGAAAGTATATTAAGATGTCATTATCCCAACTTATTTTAAGACTCTGCTCAAGAGCCCTTCCTGGTCTCTGCAGCTGCTGTGGCCTTCCCCACTAAGGTTCCCCTCCCTCTACTCTCTATCTCATATGATCTGATTTTATATATGTGTGTGTGTGTGTGTCCATATGGCTATATGGCTATCTATGTATATGACTTATCCCTGTTGTTGCCTATCTTCATATAACCCGGAATGTAGCACGTCTTAGCACTTAATAATGCACATTGATAGATTGAGTAATCCTGTGTTCCACTCCCCCTCACTTTACAAATGACAAAACTGAGTCCCAGAAAGGGGCAGGGGTTTGCTCACCCTCGCGTGTCTGAGACCTTTCTGGTGGTGCCGCTTTGCTAAGTAACCCAAGGAGTGGTAAATCCAACGCTGACGTAGACCATGCTCCAAATTGGTCAGGAAAAAGAGACTGGTTCTGCTCCTTCTGGGTTCTTGTATGTCAGCATAGCACAGGAGCACGGTGCTTTGAAGGCCAAGGTCACTGCTTCAGTGCCCACAAGGGCTACCATTTCATATCCTGTGCACTTAAGTGAGTGGGGTCTGAGTGTGTTTCCCAGGAACCCTCCAGGGCACAGACAAAATGTCTTCATCCTTTGGCACCTTCCCCCAGTGCCTGATAGAAAACCTTTGCCCAATAAAGATTTGTTGAGTCAATTAATTTATGAATAAATGACACAATTAAGCAACAACGTTGGACGAGTCCCTGATAATCTCCCAAACTGTCCAGTGGGGCTACCACAGGTGTGGCGTTTAGAATTATATGTGGTCACCTTATTTCTGTCCCAAGTTTAGGGAAAATTAGCTGGGGTTTCTAATATATTTGTTACTTATAAATTAGAAGCTTTAGCACCAGTTTTGGGCATTAAGCATTTATTAAAGTAAACCAAGTATTAGTAAAGAGAGAACACTTGGCTCAGAAAGTTAAGAAAAGGCCTATCTAGCTTCGAGCTCAGCCTGGCCTGCTTCTTCCTCCAAGTCTTCCACCACAAGTCCATCAGAGAGCCTAACTGTGAGTGGAAGCTCCTCTGGGTCCGGAGGAGAGGTGGCCCTTCCACACTGCTCAAAGATAATAGGCTAGCATCCTTCAAATCTATTGGTTTACTGGACTTGAGGGTGGTCCATAAGCAGAATGTGCCGTGGTCAGAGTTCAGAGAACACCCCCCACCCTCCCCACCCACCCCCCACCCCGCCAGGCCTTCAGGTAGGTGTGGTTCCAATCAAGTTAACTCCAAGTGAGTTAATCAGCAAAGTCAATCCCAGTATTATCCTCCCGAGTGGAATCTCTGGGTGTCTCAAAATCTATTAACCTCTCACAAACCTCCCTGTGCTTCATTAAGAAACATAGTTTCCCTAAATGAAGCAAGAATATTACAGATACTTATAAAGGGTTCTATGATGACTAACAGTGTAAAGAGGAATGAAAAGAGAGAAGAGAATTTGAGTGAAACTTTGACAAAAAAAAAACTAAAGGGGGCAGTCCCCTTTACAGGGTCATAAGACTTAGAGCTGGAAGGGACCAGGAATAACTAAGGGCTAGAAGTCTATGGCATTTTGAGGTGACAAAGTACTTGACAAATATTAAAATAATGATGATTGATGATAATTATAATTAATGCACTAAGTTTTGCAAAAAAGTGCTTTGCATATATTATTTCTTTTTCTTTTTCTGCGGGGCAATGGGGGTTAAGTGACTTGCCCAGGATCACACAGCGAGTGTCAAGTGTCTGAGGCCGGATTTGAACTCAGGTCCTCCTGAATTCAGGGCTGGCACTTTATCCACTGTGCCACCTTGCTGCCCCCTGCATATATTGTTTCATTTGAGTCTCCCCCAAACCCTCACAGGCAGATGCTGTCATTCTCTTCCCATTTTACAGATGAGGAAACTGAGGCTGAGAGGATAAGATAGACTTGTCCAGGGTCATATAGCTAGGAAGAATCTGAGGCAGAATTTAAATTCAGGTCTTCCTTACTCCAGCTTTAGTACTATTTGCTGTGATCTAGATCCCCCCATAAAAAAGGGATAGGGTCTAGAATTGTGACTTCACTGGTATCAGGAAATGCTCCTTCCGCCAAAGCAGATCACCACCTTCCCAGCAAGGTGTGTTCCTGGAGAACTACCTGGAACTCTCAGAGGTGAAGTCACTTTTCCCAGGTGGTACAGCTACCATGTATGAAAGGTAAGACTTGAACACAACTCTTCTTGCCTGTAAGGGAAGCTCTCTATCATCTATACTACATTGCCTCTTAGTTAAGTAACTTTCTTGAGGTCACACAGAGAGTAAGTGGGAAAACCGGAATTGGAACTCAGGATCCTGGACTCCAAATTCATTGCCCTTTCCACTACACAATGTTTGCCTCCTCTCTGAGGCATTTTTGTTGTTCAGTCATTTTTTAGCCGTGTCCAACTCTCCGTGACCCCATTTGGTATTCTCTTGGCAAATATACTAGAGTGGTTTGCCATTTCCTTCTCCAGCTCATTTGACAGATGAGAAAACTGAGGAAAGCAAGGTGAAGTGTCTTGCCCAGGGTCACACAGCTAGTAATCATCTAAGTCAGATTTGAACTCAGGTCCTCCTGACTCCAGGCCTGGTACCACTGTACCACCTAGCTGCCCTCTGAGACACTAGCCATGCAAAAAATGTGTGCGTGCTCTTTCACATCAGTCAATCCATAAACATATTAAGCACCTACTATGTGCTGAACACTGAGATTACAAAGACAACAATGAGACAGCCACTGCCCTCAAGGAGCCCACATTTACTTGAATATAATAAAGTATTAATCACTACCATAGACTACATTAAAAACACAAACTGGAGCCCTCTTTAAAATGTAACCCTAATAAGGGCTATTTGCATATGTCAAAGTTGATTTTGTCCAGGGGCAGCTAGGTGGCGCAGTGGATAAAGCACTGGCCTTGGATTCAGGAGTATCTGAGTTCGAATCCAGCTTCAGACACTTGACACTCGCTGTGTGACCCTGGGCAAGTCACTTAACCCTCATCGCCCTGTTTAAAAATATATATATATATATATTTTGTCCAGTGACATTTGGGGAGTTGTTTGGTTCCACAGTAGGGTTGTGTGGTGGCTCTCTTTGGCCAGGCTGATACAACCCACAAAATGGGAAATCTTGAGGAATGTAGATGACATGATGAAGTAGCAGTTTAGACAATAGGAGGGTCCAAGGTTCGAAACTCGACTCTGCGTTCATGACAAAGCTTGCTCGTGCTTTCTTTCCATTTGTCCTTGAATGAGCTGTTTCAGTTGTCCTTGACTTTGAGGGAGAGGTGGTGAAGGAGGAGGCACACTATGGCCAAGCCAAGGCAAGCTGAGCCAAGCACGTAGGTTTTCCTCCTCTAAAGTGATTAGAGGCCCTGGCTATAAATAGATGGGGAGAGCATCTGGGGAGTGTCGAGCGGGACTGCTCACTTTGCCAGCTTAAAAAAAAAAACCAGGAGCTGCCCAAACTGAAATTTGTTTTTAAGAAATAGAAATGTTCGGGGCAGCCAGGTGGCACAGTGGATAGAGCACTGGCCCTGGATTCAGGAGCACCTGAGTTCAAATCCGGCATCAGACACTTAACACATACTAGCTGTGTGACCCTGGGCAAGTCACTTAACCCCAATTGCCTCACAAAAAAAACCAAAAAAGCAAAATAAAACAAAAAAGAAATAGAAATGTTCCAGTTCCTACTGGCCACTCCAGACTATCACTGGGCTCATCAGTGGCTTCTCAGGTGATTTGGGCCAAGAGTAGCAGAGAAGGGACCTAAGACACCATCTAGTCCAGCCCCCCATTTTCCAGAAGAGCAAACTGAGTTCCAGAGAAGAAAATGGCACTGCCTGGGGTCTCAGCTAAACCAAAGGCAGAGCCTGGACTCAATCAGAACTTTTTTTTTTGGGGGGGGGGTGAGGCAATTGGGGTTAAGTGACTTGCTCAGGGTCACACAGCTAGTGTCAAGTGTCTGGGGTTGGATTTGAACTCAGGTCCTCCTGAATCCAGGGCCGGTGCTCTATCTACTTTGCCACCTAGCTGCCCCTTCAATCAGGACTTGGCTGATTCCCACACCTAGTGTGGGAACTACAGTGAAGCTCAAAGGTGTTAAAGTCCAGGAGATGAATTATGATCATACAACTGAACTGTGTTCCTAGAAGTCCAGGATTTTGTGATAAGTGAGTTTAAATATATGGAAGGGCATTCAAGTGAGAAGTTGGTCAGCCTTTATGGAAGGTCTTATGGTGCAAGAGATTAAAATAAAATTAGAAAGCACAGTGTGTGACTTTGAGAAGCCTCCAGTCATAGGTCACTGGGCATGAGATTTAGAGTTCAAGGGTTCATGTAGCCTTTTGGACATGAGCAGCATTCAATGGTGAGCAAAGCAGTATTCCAGAAGGTGACTTTGCTTCTTGCCCAACGGCTTCATGCCCTTGGCCATTTGCAAAAGACAAGAGTCACAGCGCCATGCCTTCCCCCCTCATCACGGTCTGCTCAAGAGTTTGTCAAGTCAAGAAGCATTTATTAAGCACCTTTGGTGTATAGGGACCAGGTGTAGGGCTGGGAATGCAAAGATAGGCAAATACACAAAAGAAGACAGGGACAGAAGGGATTGTGTTGCTTTAAGAAATAGTGTCTGGGGCAGCTAGGTGGCGCAGTGGATAGAGCACCGGCCCTGGATTCAGGAGGACCTGAGTTCAAATCCTGCCTCAGACACTTAACACTTACTAGCTGTGTGACCCTGGGCAAGTCACTTAACCCCAATTGCCTCACAAAAAAAAAAAAGAGATAGTGTATGACAATAGAAATGGCCTGAAAACCTATCACCATAAAGGAGAAGCCTCTTTAGAAAGAGCTTTTAAAAAACAGAATGTGGTTGGGTTATGTGCAGCTAGTATCTTTGTAGCAATGACCACTTGGTTTTAAATACTAGTGACATTTTACCTTATTTTTGAGGAAGGTCTTCCCCCAAATATATTTATAGAGATGTTTTACTTTGGGGGGAAAAAGAGGTAATGTCTGCACAACTTAGAAAAGGGATGTAAAGATATAGACAAACCCAAGAAGAGAAGATGACTGGGCAAGGCTGGCCTGAAGAGTTGTGAGGCATCAAGGAGCTCTTGAGCTTCTGGGAGAAGGGCCCAGCCTTACAATTTGGCTGGCTCCAAGAGTGTCATTCCGTGGATTAGCATTTATTAAGTGCTTATTGTTTGCCAGACACTGTGCTACAAAGAAAAGCAAAAACAGTTTTTGCCCTCTAGGAAAGGACATTATAATGGGAGAGACAAGGTACAAATCCCTGCATATAGATGAAATGAATACATACAGTGGGATGGAGCCCAGAACTTGGGGTCAGGAAGACCTGAGTTCTAATCCTACCTCAGGGACGTACTAGCTATGTGACCCTAGGCAAATCACTTACCCGCTCTGTGCCTCAGTTTCCTCATCTGTAAAATGAACACAATAATAGGGGCAGATGGCCACAATTATGACTTCACAGGGTTGCTGTGAGGATTGAGTGAGTTAATATCTGTCAGAGTACTTTGCACACCTTAGCGCTTGGTATTATTGTTGTTATTGTCATTGATTATTATTATTACATACAGTATACATGGAGGGCAATCTTAGAGAGAAAGCCACTAGCAGTGGAGAAAACCAGGAAAGGCCTACAGTAAAAGGTGAGATTTGAACTGAATCTCGAGGAAAGCCAGGAGGCCAAGGTGAGGAAGGAGACAGGAAGGAAGGTGACAGAATAGACAGATTTTGAACTTGAATTTTCTTCCAATCAGGTTTAAGGCTTGGGACTATGGCATAAGTGGAAAAGGACACTGGATATGGAGAAAGGAGACCCAGGCTCCTGTCTCGGCTCCAACATTCACCAGCTTTTTTTTTTTTTTGGGCGAAGCAGTGGGGGTTAAGTGACTTGCCCAGGGTCACACAGGTAGTAAGTATCAAGTGTCTGAGGCCAGATTTGAACTCAGGTCCTCCTGAATCCAGGGCTGGTGCTTTATCCATTGCACCACCTAGCTGCCCCATTCACAAGCTTTTTGACCAGTGGCCTGTGAGCCTCAGTTTCCTCATCTGTAAAAATAAAAATCATTCTCACACCAACTACCTCAACATGTCAAAGCGCTTCAGCAATTGTGGCAACCTTAAAGTCCTATAGGAATGTGTGTCCCTGTTATTGTGGGGAAGGAGAGCCAAGACACGTGTGAATATATAAGGGCAGCTAGGTGGCGCAGTGCATGGAGCACTGGCCCTGGAGTTAGAAGGGTCTGAGTTCAAATCCAGCCTTGGACATTTACTAGATGTATGACCCTGGGCAAGTCACTTGTACTTGTTTGCCTTTTAACAACAACAACAACAACAAGAATACACAACTCCCTGCTCTAGGAGGAGAATTAATACACTGGCCTGATATTCTGGAGACTCGGCCTATCTCTAGTCCCCACGTAGTCGCTATGTGACTAAGACTATTTCTTCATTTCTGAGTTCTTCTACAAAATTAAAACCTCCTGAGTGTCCCCATTCTGGAGTGATTAGAAGCTCTAACTATATTCACGTTGCTGACAGATTAAATATCCCCAAATGCCATTTTCACTACCTCTAAACCCCTCCTCAGCTTGGCATTCTAGGCTCCTCCCCTCTGGTACTGCTCTAGCCTGCAGACTTTTCTGCCGCTACAACTGCTTCTGATCCGGCCAAACGACTGACTGCCCCGCAAAACTCCTCTCCTTGACCGCCTGAGCTCACCGTGATATTGTAAGGACACCAATAGCCCTTGGGGTCTGTACTCAGTTATATTCCCATCTGCTTCCAAGGAGAAACTGAGGCAGCCACTTTGTTCTTTAACCACACAGAGCGGTATATGAAGTTAGCTTTCTGTCTTTAGGCTTTACTCACTTCCCCTCACTCTGTGACCCAGCCTCCTTGGCTTATTGCTGTTCCCCACACATGAGACTCCATCTCCGACCTCCTTACCTTTGCACAGGCTGTCCCCCATGCCTGGCATGCCCTCTCTCCATACCTGAGCCTCTGAGCTTCCCTCAAGACTCATCCCAGATCCCACCTTCTACCAGACGCCTTTCCCAGTATCCTCCCCACCACCTTCCTTCCCTCCACCATGCCAGTGTCTTTCCTCTGGGATTACCTTCCATGTACACCAGGGGCTATCTGTCTTGTCAAACTTATGGAGGGCATCTCAGAATTATGTTTTTAAATAATTGAAGAAAATGCTGAATTTCAGTTTAAAGAACTAAACTAAGAATGTTATTTTTTCTCCATTTAATCAGTCAACATTTATTAAGTGCCTATTATGTGTCAGGCACTGTGCTAAGTACTTGGGATACAAAAAGAGGCAAAAGATAGTCCCTGCCCTCAAGAATCTCACAGTTTAATGCTCACAAACCCTCTGAAATCTCTCTATAGACCTCATGTTAAGAACCCCGGCTTTTGTTGTCCAGTCATATCCTATGCTCTCTGACCCCAATTTGGGGTTTTCTTGGTAGAGATAGATACTAGAGTGGTTTGCCATTTTCTTATCCAGTTCATTTTATTTATTTTTTGTTTGTTTTTTGTGGGGTAATGGGGGTTAAGTGACTTGCCCAGGGTCACACAGCTAGTAAGTGTCAAGTGTCTGAGGCTGGATTTGAACTTAGGTACTCCTGAATCCAGGGCCGGTGCTTTATCTACTGTGCCACCTAGCTACCCCCACCCCCCAGTTCATTTTACAGAGGAGGAAACTGAAGAAAACGGGCTAAGTGACTTGCCCAGGGTCACACAGCTATTAAATGCGTGGGGCCAAATTTGAACTTGGATCTTCCAGACTCCAGTCCCAGCACTCCATATATATATATATATATATATATATATATATATATATATATAATCAGATGGGAATGGTTATTTGCATGTTATCTTCCTCATTAGAATATGAGCATCTTGAAAGCAAAGATTTATGTTTCTACCCTTCTTTGTATTTCCAGACCTAATAGCACAATATCTGGTATATAGAAATAGTTTAATAAATCTTTGTTGACTACATCATTTATCCTGCTCAGTAAACTCCTATGACCCTCTATTCCCTCCAGGATTAAACATAAATTCCCCTATTTCACACTTTAGGCATTTTTACAGCCTGGTCTATTCCTGCCTTTCTAGGCTTCTAATGCTTTACTAATTTCCAATCGCTCTCCGGTCCAGCTGCACTGACCTACTGGCTGTTAGTTGCACATAACAATTCATCTCCCATCTCCACTCTTTTGCACTAGCTGTTCCCCATGGACCCCTGGAATGCCTTCCTTCTTACCTTTGCCTCTCGATAACCCTGACTTCTTTCAAGACCCAGCTCAGATGCCACTTCAGCATTTGAAGGGAAGGCATTCCCAGCCCCCAACCCCCAACCCCCAGCCCCATGGCTATTTGAGACTTCAAAGGTGAAAGATGAAATGACAGAGGAAACAAAGGTTCAATCTTCCAGGTGAATTGATTTAATAAGCAGTGCGTGCCAATACATAATAGATGGGTACCAGACCTCCTCAGCTTAGGGCTAGACCCCCAAAATGGGAAGACAGACTTTTATACTTTAAAAATAATTAATCAAATATAGACAATTAGTTAAAAGGAAACAATGCAGCATTAGGTAATCTGATTTCTAATTGGAGGAAAGAGTAGGGACTTTCCAAGTTGGGAGGGGGAGAGCAAACAGGTGCAGTTCCCTGAAATTAGAAAAAGAGGTCCCACTTCCCCCAGGCGTCTCTATTCAACCAAAGGAAGATGGAAACAGTAACTGGTTGATCAGTGTGAAGCCAGTTTTCAGATAAGACACATGGGCTGCTTGAGATGCAGGGAGTTTTCTCACGATTGTACATCAGTCATTGGATCTGACTGGGTTTCTGGTTAGTATAACCCAAGGTCCTTTGTTAAGGGTCCCTAAGCAGCAGGTAGAGGTGGTCCAGCTTCCCAGTCATACAGGGCTAGGTTTAAACAGTGCAACAAAGGCCTCTCCCAGTTCCCACAATTGAATAAAGCTTTCTCCTAGGACAGAAATTGGAGTAGACACATAACTGAAAAGAAAAGGAACTGAGCTAGCTCCAGAATTGAGTCACAAGATGGAGTCAGTGGGGTTCACTCATTTCCCACAATTAGCCGCCTGCTGCCCTAGTCCCCTCACTTCTCTCCACCTCCAAGGTTACCGTCCTACTCCATATGTATCTTGGATCCACCTATTATTTACTGGTTGTCTCCCCTGTTAGAGTGTAAGATCCTTGAGGGCTGGGACTGGTTTGGGGTTCTTTTCCTTTCTTTGCACCCCCTGTGCATCTTAATAAATGCTTGGTGATTGATTGAGTTCCCTGGAGATCACTGCTTGTCCCGTGTTGTTTAACATAATAATTATCATCAATAACAGCTAGCGTTCATATAGCTATGGTTTGCAAAGCACTCATTTGATCCTCACAACAACCCTGTGAGGCAGGTACTCTGATTATCACCATTTCACAAATAAGGAAACCGAGGTCAGAAAAGGTGATATGACTTCCCCAGGGTCACAAAACTAGTCTGAGGCAGGATTTGAACTCCTGTCTTCCTGACTCCAAGTCCAGCACTCTCTATCCACTGTGCCACCTGGCTTTATTGGTGAATTAAATAAAGACTTAAATGGTCTGATGATCACATTTGAAGATGACAGAACTGGGAGGGATTCAAAACGATGTTACCAGATTGGAATATCGGGCTGCTTCTATGAAGATGAAACTGAATAGGAATGAATATAAAGACTCACACTTGGGCTCATGAAAATCAGCTTTATGAACACAAGATGAAGGAGGCTTGGCTAGGCCACAACTGATTGATGGGAGTTTTATCCGGCTGAAAATTCCATAGGAGTCAACGGTATGATGATGGGAGCCAAGACATCTCATACAAACTGGGGTTCCCCTAAAAGAGAGAGAGGGTCTAGGACTAGGAATATGATAATACCAATGTACTATTGCCCTGCTCAGGTCTCATCCAGAGAATCACTAACCCCTGCTTGCCTCAGTTTCCACATCTGTAAAACGAGCTGGAAAAGGAAACCGTAAACCACTGGTGTGTCATTGCAAAGAAAACCCCAAGTGGGGTCATGGAGCATTGGATGCAATTGAACAACAACAAAGGCAGGGGTCCTTAATGTGGGGTACACAAAGAGATTTCAGAGGCTCTCTGAACATTGATTAAATTGTAAGCTCCTGGAGGGCAGGGACTGTCTGACCACCATGTACATTGCTAATTTGGACAGCTCCGGTCCATGCCATGAGAGGGTGTGTTGGGAGAATTGGGAACGTTTTAGCCTGGAGAGTATGTAAGTGGCTATTGTATAGAAAAAGGCTAATTAGATTAGCTTGACTCCGGGTCTGTGGCACAGATCCAGGGACAATGGGGGGAAACTGCAAAGAGGCAAATTTGGGCTGGCTGTTAAGGAAAACCAGAGCATCTGAGCTGTCCAGAAGCACAGCACGGCTTCCAGGGGTCATGGGGAGAAGTCTCGGGTGGAGACAGAAGCCAGAGAGAGGGGGAGAGAGAGAGAGAGAGAGAGAGAGAGAGAGAGAGAGAGAGAGAGAGAGAGAGAGAGAGAGAGAGAGAGAGAGAATAGAGAAGGGAGAAAGAGGGGAAGAGAGAAAGGAAAAGAAGGGAAGGAGGAAGAGAGATGGAAAGAGAGGAAAATAAGGAAGGAAGAAGGGAAGAGAGACCAAGAGATGGAGACAGAAAGAGGGAGGGAGGGAGAGAGAGATTGTGTAAAAACTACTCAAAAAACTATAAAGTCAGAGCTCTGCTTGTGGGTCACAGATCACAAGAATACCTAGGTGAGAGTTTAGTTTGTCAAAGGTGTGTTTGTGATGCCTGTAGTTTTCTATGCCCCTAGCCCCCCCCCCCCAAGCAAGGCAAAATCACATCTTTTTTTTTTTCCTAAGCATTCCCTTTAGTGAAGCAAACAGCCCTGTGTTTCCATCCATCATCCCTCACTGTCTCCCAAGTGGAGTCCTCAGAAGTCCTAAGAGGAGAATATAGATCCCCATGACCAGATGAGAGTCTGTCTAGTAGGGAAGGGGGGGGGGAATCTACTTCTAGAGTGCACTGTTTTTTGCCTAATGGTGCTGAGGGCCCCTCCCCAGAGGGTACCACACAGCAGCCTGGGCATCTGGAGCATCCTGAAAGGGAGCAGAAATGAGCCAGTGATTATATCCCTGCCCTTATCTACAGGGGTCAGCAGGTGTAGAGCATGCTGGGAGGATACCAATTAAAAAGTATCCTGGGAGACTTCCAAATTCTGCAGGAGAACAGTTCCATCCTTCAAATTGAGAGGGGTGGATCTGGTGTCCCCAGGAGTGGGTAACAGCACAAGGCAGAGAGCTTTCCTTCCATCAACCCCCCAGCCAGGAGGCAGTGAAATCCATCCCTTTGTTAGGGGAACAACGGAGCTACTGAGGTGGACAGACCTGTGCTGAAATCCTTTTGTAGACATTGGAGCTCATCGCTACTCCTGACTGTCCCTTTTTCCTCTGGCCTCCAGAGCCTCATTCTGAGCCATGGCATTATTATAGGAAAATAAAATTGGCTTCCTTTACTTATATATTTTATACGTTTAAATATCTGATTCTGAGAAGGAATCCCTAGGCTTCCCCACATTGCCAAAGGGGTCCAGGACACGCAAAAAAAGACACCTGATCTAGTCCAATCCTCTCATTTTACAGATGAGGGAATTGGGGCTGAGGGAGATGAAAATAAGTTGCCCAAGGTCACACAAATCGTAAGCCTCAGAGGTGGGATTTGAACCCAAGTTTGCCTATTTCCGGAACTAATGCTCTTCCACTGGACTTTCCCTCATCTCTAAAATAGTGACCTGTGGGGCAGCTAGGTGGCGCAATGAATAGAGCACCGGCCCTGGAGTCAGGAGGACCAGAGTTCAAATCTGACCTCAGACACTTGACACTTACTAGCTGTGTGACCCTGGGCAAGTCACTTAACTCTCATTGCCTCACCAAAAGAAAAGGAGAGAGAGAGAGAGAGAGAGAGAGAGAGAGAATGAATGAATTGTGGATGAGAGTCAAAGGATTTGGTTCAGTCCTGTCCTTGCTACAGATTTCCTGTGTGGCCTTGAGAAAGTCCCATGCCCTCTGTGGGCCTCAGTTTCCCATCTGTAAAATGAAGATTTTGGACCAAAGTCGCCTTAAATTCCCCTCCAGCGCTAAACCCTATCGTGTTCTGAGAATCTGAGGAAGCATTTTCAGAGAATTGGCCCAATGACCACAGGACCTCGGGGAAGCCCCCACTGTGTGGCTTTTGGGTCCTTCCGAGTCCCACGGAATAACCAGGATAGAGTGAGAACGAGGCAGGGGGATGCAGGTGACCCTCAGGGAAGAGCAATCACTGGACAGGAAACATGCTTAATTTCTGAACAGAGAGAACCAAAGGAAGGGACAAGAAGGTCCCCTTCCTGCCCCCACCCAGCCATCAGACAGATCCCCCAGGGCCTGTGCTTGGCGTTTCCGTGGAGACAGGGGGAACCTTCACTCAGAGGGACTGGGCTGTCTTCTCCTGCTCAGGGCCATGGCTTCGGACTGCTTCAGATGCCTTATATCCCTGGGCTCTCATCGCTCCGAGATGACTAAGAACCCCTTCCCCCTCCTGAAAAGAGGTAGGCCCAGGCTCCAGGCCCCTCTGCCCCACCCCTAGCCCCGGTCAGGGATTTGGCAGTTAATTGGCAGTTGGTACCTCCCAGGCCCCGTCCACCTCCATGTTCTTGTTGGCGACTGGGGGAAGCTCTCAGCAGTGGGCAGTGTGGCCTCTCTCCCTTCGTGCCTGTCCACCTCTACTATGGCCATGACGACTTTTGAGCAGGGCACTGTTTTAGGGAACCTGGCTTTGTGCTAATTGTGTGTGTGTGTGTGTCTGTGATCCTGGGCAAGTCTCATAACCCCTCTGAGGCTCAGTCTCCTTTATCTGTCCAAAGAGGAATGTCAGACCTATCCCTCCAGCTCCTAGGATGTATAGAGAGAGCTTGCTCTGTATGTATTTGTTTGCGCGTTGTCTTCAGTTAGATTGTAAGCTCCTGGTGGGCAGGCACTGTCTTTTGCCTCTTTTCCTATCTCTGGTGCTTACTTAGCTCAGTGCCTAGCCCATAGTAGGTGCTTAGTAAATGTTTGTTGAATTGAATTGAATTGAATGGGATAATTGTGAGGAGAAAATTCAATTCAACAAGCATTAGGCACCTGCTGTGTGCTGAGCAGGTTGAAAGCTCTCATGGAATTTAGTCTGGTGGTGAACAAAGGGGAAATTATAGTAAGTAAGGGGGGGAAACTTGCTATAGATTTGCAGGCTAGTAAGAATGATATATCGTACACATGTCCCTTGAATCAGACAATCAATAAACATGTGTTAAGTGCCTACTGTGTGCCAGGCACTGTGTTAAGTGTTGGGGATACATACAGATAGAGGCAAAAGACATTTCCTGCCCTCAAGGAGTTTACAATCTAATGATTAAGGGTTACAAAGTGTTTTATGTTTATGTTAATCTCATTGGATACACATACACACACACACATCCAGCTGCCTCACTCACTGCCTCTACATCAGCTCTGAAGGACAGAGATAACAATGGATTTTAGAGGCAAGAGCAGGAGAAAATCTTTCCCAATAAAGGCCCCCTAGCAGTCCAGCACCCCTAGAAAAGTAACTCTGTGTAGCCTTTGGGGTTCGTGGCCAGTTGGACCACTGACACCAGTGGTCAAATTGTTGGTAGTAAATCGGCTGCAGCACTGGAGTCTTCTGGAACCGAGCACACGGTCCGACTGAGTGGCTGGTGGGGATGGGGAAGGGGGAAGTGCTGGGGTACCAGTGGATTGCGGGGGGGGGGGGGGGGGGGGGGGGGGGGGGGGGGGGGGGGGGGGGGGATTCAACTGTCCCACCCCAGCAGGCAACCAGGAAGAAATCCTGAGCGGCTGAAGGCCCAGGTGGGGGAGGAGAGCAGTCTCATAAGAAGCTGAGAACCAAACCACAGAAAGCTTTGCTGGCTGGTTTCTTAGTAAATAGGCCTGAGGTTATCTCCAGACCTGAGAACAGGCCAGGTGAGATTAAAACCTGCCCCGCCTCAACCCCAAACACCTGGGACCCTCTGAAGCTGAGAACAGGAGAGGAGCAGAGAAACAGCTCCACCCCTCACCCCCCCAGTGGAGAGTTTAAAATCAAATGAAAGCAAGGCCAGGCAGGCTGAGAAGAAGCCCAACCATTGCCCGGGCCACGCTGTAGCTAGAACAGTGTGTCCTGGAAGCAGCGCCACACTTAAAGAAGGAGTTAAAAGCCAAGAAATAGTAAGCCAGGATGAGTAGGCAGAGAAAGCAGAAAACCATTGAAAACTTCTTTGGGGGTAAGGTAGACCACAATACAACCTCAGAAGAAGAAGATAATAACAGGGTCAAAGCTCCAACATCCAAAGCTTCCAAGAAAAATATGAACTGATCTCAGGCCATGGAAGCTCTCAAAAGGGACTTTGAGGAGAAAGTAGGAGAAATAGAAAGAAGACGTAGAGAAGAGGGGGTTGGTAGTGTGAGAAACCATCTGCCCCACAGGTTTGGGCACCGGCAGCTTTCCCCCGACTTCATTATTCACCAAAGCTCCCGGGGAGCAGAGCTGCCCGCATCATCTGGAACCTCCCCAGGAGTGTCCTCACCTTCCTTGCTAGGAATTTTGTGACAGTGCTGACCACTGCCCTGGGCAGTAAGTACTCAGGGAGTGGGTCGTTCACCTTTCTCCACCAGCATGGGTCTCAGAGCCAAGTTACTGGGGAGGCACCACACCCATCCA
Source organism: Dromiciops gliroides (assembly GCF_019393635.1). Taxonomy (NCBI): domain Eukaryota; kingdom Metazoa; phylum Chordata; class Mammalia; order Microbiotheria; family Microbiotheriidae; genus Dromiciops; species Dromiciops gliroides. The sequence goes on along the minus strand of NC_057862.1, from coordinate 658,356,743 downwards.
AATGGGTCACAGCTCTTACACCTGCTTCAAGAATCTCCAAAGGATGAGGCAGCTAGGTGGCGCAGTGGATAAAGCACCGGCCTTGGATTCAGGAGGACCTGAGTTCAAATCCAGCCTCAGACACTTGACACTTAACTAGCTGTGTGACCCTGGGAAAGTCACTTAACCCTCATTGCCCTACAAAATCAAAAACAACAAAAAAAGAATCGCCAAAGGAGACTGTCTTCCTGTGGGATCCATCATCCAGCGAGACAGTGATGAAGGGAGGAGGAGTTTGGGGATCAAAGACCTCCTCTCCTCCTATGGTCTCAGATGGCTGGGGTGCAAAGGAGATTGATACCATCCCATGAGGGTGATGGGAGCAGAGGCATTTCTGTGAGAGCTGGGGTTGTGTAGCCTTAGCAGGGAATCCATCTATCAACCGTCAAACATTTATTTCATGCTTACCGTGTACTCATTGCCATGCTATTGATGCTGTCACTCCATAAAAAACAATAGTGACTCTAATCCTAAATTCATATTGTCGGGCTTTCCAAGTGCTCTGAACCTGGGTTATTTCTTTTCTTTTCTTTTTTATTTTTTTGGGTGAGGCAATTGGGGTTAAGCGACTTGTCCAGGGTCACACAGCTAGTAAGTGTCAAATGTCTGAGGCTGGACTTGAACTCAGGTCCTCCTGACTCCAGAGCTGGTGCTTTATCCACTGTGACATCTAGCTGCCCCATGAACCTGGGTTATTTCACTCAGTCACCTCGTTACCATTCCTGTTCTCCAGATGAGAAAACTAAAGCTCAGAGTGGTGACTGGAGTTAGTCCACAAGCCAGGCGCTGTACTATGTACCAGAGATACAAAGAAAAGCAAAAACACTGTCCCTGCCCTCAACGAACTTGCCTTCTAACGGTCAGCAACCAGGTACATCCAAGATAAATATGCTGAGTAGATGGGAAGGGAAGATGATCAAGGTAGGGGAGATGAGGAAAGGTCCCCTGTAGAAATTGGGATTTGAGTCGAGGCTTGAAAGAAGCTAGGGAATCTTAAGAGCTAAGTGGCCCAGGGGATAGAGCACTGGGCCAGGAAGACTCATCTTTCTGAGTTCAAATCCAGCCTCAGACATTTCTTAGATGTGTGACCCTGGACAAGTCACTTCACCCTGTTCGCCTCAGCTTCCTCAACTGTCAAGTGAACTGGAGATAGAAATGGCAAACCACTCCAGTATATCCACCAAGAACACCTAAGGGGGCAGCTAGGTGGTGCACCAGGCCTGGATTCAGGAGGACCTGAGTTCAAATTTGGCCTCAGACATTTGACACTTACTAGCTGTGTGACCCTGAGCAAGTCACTTAACCCTCATTGCCCCACAAAAAAAACACCCCAAATGGGGTGTTGGAGAGTGTCAGTAGGCAATCACAACATCATGAATCATATGTGAAAATCCAGTTCATTACAAGAGAAATGAACATGCATGGGAACCCAAAGGGTTCCCAGTCTTCACAGAAGCTTGACAGAACTGAAATGACAGAATGACAACAATCATGTCCAGTACTTTCTCTACTACTTTCACCCTGAGTGTCATCAGGGGTCCAGGCAGCACCCGTGGGTGGGCTTTAGGGTTTGGAGGGCTCAGCAGAAAAGGATGAGATGAAAAGAGGAAGAAGGAATGGAAAGTCCCTTCTCTTAGTAGATTTTGGGGACAGAAGGGTGGTCCATACACTATCAGACTCCACTGCTTTCTTAACTATTTTTCTTTACATGAAAGGAAGTTCTCTAGGATATGAGGAGGGAATATGGGGAAATGTATCTGATATAAAAAATGACAACAAAAACTATCAATAAAATTCTAAAACAAAAGAATAATAAAACTTTTTAAAGAAAATAATAGGAGAGGGGAAGAAATGGAAAAGACAGTCTCCCATCTCTCCTCTCCCACTCATTAAATCTATTTCTGGCTGTTACTGCACCTCCTGGTCCCTTGAACCCTCCCCCTTCACACAGTCTGTCTCCCCCACACTGCTGGGGTGTTATAGAACAAGCCTCCAATTCACATTGGAGCTGGGGGACCTGGATTCCAATTCTAATTCTGGCTCCGCCATTTACCATCTCTGTGACCTGGAACAAATCAACCGACCCCTTTGGACCCTAGTTTTATCTGTAAAATGAGAGGGTTAAATGAGAAGACGTTTAAGGTCCATTTTAGCTCTAAATCCATGGTTCTGTCACTGCGATTGTGCTTCTTTCAGGGCCCAACCTTGACCCCATGGTTGGGCATTTCAGTGTTTTGTTAGTCATTGCCATAGAACCCTGTGCCTTCTGACATCTCTCTGTTCCCAATCTGAGATTCTGTATCCCTGGGTTCCCTCCACCATCCCTTCCTCCTTGGCATCCTTGTCCAAATCCTTAGTGTGAATGTTCTCTAGAGTTCTGTTCTTGGCTCTCTACTCTCTTCTTTCCCTTGGCAGCCTTGTTCATTCCCACGGTTTCAGCTGCCCCTTGTAGGCAGACGACTGCGAGATAGGCATCTCAAATCCTGACCCTCTTCTGGACCCCAGAGCTGTCTTCCACTGGCTTCCAGTGTATCATCCCTTAGATGTCACTGCCAGAAGCTAAAACTCAACAAGTCCCACGCGGAGCTAATGATCTCTTGAGTTCAGATTCAGCCCTAGACACTTACTAGTCATGTGACCCCAAGCCAGCCACATAACCTCTCTCAGCCTGTTTCCTCATCTGTAACAGGAATAATAAGCACCTATCCCATAGGATTGTTTGTATTTTTTTCCTTTGGTTTGTTTTTTGTTTTTGTGAGGCCATGAGGGTTAAGTGACTTACCCAGCTAGTAAGTGTCAAGTTTTTGAGGCCAGATTTGAACTCAGGTCCTCCTGAATCCAGGGCTGGTGCTTTATCCACTGCGCACCTTAGCTGCCCCCGATTGTGTTTGTAAAGCTCTTAGCACAGCACCAGCACATAGTAGGTGCTTGATAAATGCTTTTGACACTCATCTGTGTGACCATGGGGAAAGTTATAGAACCTTTCTGGTCCCGGTTTTGTCATCTGTAAGATGAGATGGTTGGACTAAATGTCCACTAAGGTCTCTTCCAGCTCTTAATGTATGATCTCATAGTCCTCCTCCTCCTTTCCTAATACTCCTAAGCAAACTGGACTTCTTTATGCCCCTTGAACATCCCCCTCTACTTTTCCCACCTCTGTGCTTTGGTTCACGCTGTGCCCTATGCCAGAATTGCCCTCCCTCCCCCTTTTCACCTGTGTGATGACTACCCATTCTTTAGAGTCCACGTCATGTGCCACTTCTTCCATGTATCTTTACATGAGCCTGCACTCCACTGCTGGCCACCATCTTCTCCCTCAGAGCTCCTGTAACCCTTTGTTTTATAATTCCCGATTCACTCATCATGTAGAGGTGTGTACTCTGGCCACATCTGTGTGTTAACATCTTATCTTCCCATTGGATCATAAGCTCCCTAGCGAGAACAGTGTCTCATCTATTCTTTTGTATTTCCCTTGGCACACTGTGGTGGGTGCCTAATATATGTTTGTTGAATAAATGAGAGAATGAATGAATAAACAAAATGAGACTGGAAGAGTAAGATAAGGTGGAAGAAGAGATATAAAGTGTGTAAGGGAAGGGGGACAGCTAGGTAGTACAGTGGATAAAGCACTGGCCTTGGATTCAGGAGGACCTGAGTTCAAATCCAGCCTCAGACACTTGACACTTACAAGCTGAGTGACCCTGGGCAAGTCACTTAACCCTCATTGCCCTGCCCCCCCCAAAAAAAAAGTCTGTAGAGGGAGAGGATGAAGTATGGTGAACTCCTACCAGAAATTGCCTTAGGTATCCCTAAATGGTGTTTCCCTTTGCACTCATCTATGCTCGCTTAACCCTTTGTTGCCCATGACTAATTGGGGTCATAATGACTCAGTTTATATTTGTCCTTAGAATATCACACTGTCAGAGCAGGAGGAGACCGCATAAGTTATCTAGTCCAATTTATATCAGAAAATAGTGCCAATAAGTGGATTATCTAATCATTTATTCATTCATTCAAAGACTCACCACTTCCTGAGACAGCACATTTCTACTTTTGGGGAAAAATTGATAAAGAGGTTTTTTTTTTACATTGAGTTACAATATGCACCACCATCTCTTAACCTTTGCCCATTGGTCCTCAGTCTACCCTAAGGGACTAAGGAGAAAAAGCCTGATCCCTATTCCACGTGCTATCCCTTCAAATATTTGAATGGACAAGGACTTACTAAGTGCCTACTATGTGCCAGGCACATGCTAGGCACTGGGGATGAAAAATAAAAGTCTCTTCCTCTAAGGATCTCACATTGGACTTGAAGAGTTCTATTGTCTCTTCTCCCCACCCTCCACAAGTCATTTTTTTTTCTCCAGGCTCAGGCTAAACCCCCCAATTCATTTGATTGTTCCTCTTCCTGTGGCACGGTTTCCAGGTGCCTTGCCACACTGGTAGCCCTTCCCTGATTACACTTTTAATTTGTCAATATCCTTCCTAAAACGCAGGTCCCAGAATTGAGCAGAGTATTCTATGCGGGCCTAGACCACCATCCCTCCAGCATATGTGGGAACTCCATTCTCCATTCCCAGAGCCCCAGCGGAAGCTCCATCATCCTCTACTTGCATCTTCCCATGGCCTATGACATCCATGGTCTTGCCAATGAGGTTTCTTGCATCTTCCCCATTCTGGGCCATCTGTCTTGACACTGCCCACTCTCTATACTTTTTATAGCATCCTTTTGGGAGAGAGTCCCCAATGTGGTTACATAATCTGATTGGTCAGGGATGGGATGGGTATTGTATCACCAGGTGGTTATTTGAGGTGGGTGTTGAAGGA